>NC_041391.1:271223596-271255993 GCF_002162155.2 Triticum dicoccoides
TGCAGGGGTGTACTTCTTCATACATGTTTCCACCACTTAGCGTCTGCACACGACATGTGCTCGGCAGACTTCAAGCGAAAGCCGACGTGGGTGTAGACCACGACCTACCTAAACACTCAAGTCTCTAGTCCAGGTTTATCGCCTATTCGGGTTCCATCCATGAGGAGATCCGGCCGGAGTTTCGCTCACAGCCCCAAACGATGTGAACAGGGTTCCGTGACACCAAACGGGCGCCCGGTTTACCCGGCCACGTGCCTACCGCATCACAGCCCACCCCTACGGTCAGCGCTGTCCACGGCCTCCAGCGTACTACAAACACCAGAAACTACTTGCAACTCCTGGACAGAGGACAAGGGTGAATAAGAAGTCGAGCGGGGTCATATTTCAGGGCCCAATGTATGGTAGTAGCTGAATCATGGATCACAAACACAGAACTCAGTTCCTGAGGACGGCTACAATGAGACAACCCACCATGTACTCCTACATGGCCTCTCACCGCTACCTTTACCAAATCGTGTTCACACACTTAGCTCACACACAGTAGGACATGTTCACACGCCTCTGATTCATCCCCGATGAATCAGACCTGACTCAACTCTAAGCAGTAGCAGGCATGACAAACAAACATGAATGAGTAGGCACAACAGGGCTCAAACAACTCCTACTCATGCTAGTGGGTTTCATCTAATTACTGTGGAATGACAGGTCATGCAGAGGATAAAGGGTTCAGCTATCGCAGCAAGTAACAGATGAATCGTTGTTGTCCTAATGCAGTAAAAGAGAGCAGGAGTGAGAGAGTAGGATTGTATCGGAATGAACAAGGGGGTTTTGCTTGCCTGGCACTTCTGAAGATAACATTGAGTCTTCATCAGTGTCAACGATCACATCATCGGTACACGTCTATCGAGAGGGGACAAATACCGGCAAATACAGAAAAGACACGATCAATGCAATGCACAATATGATGCATGCTATGACATGGCAATATGAATGTGTTTTGGGCTAATGCACTTAAAACCAGATTAAATGAAGTTGGTTTGAATACAAGATTCAAATTCAAACTCCATATGTGATTATTCAAATGCCATTTACTTCATTTGTCCTAAACAGCAGCTATAAGTTGTTCTAACATGCATGAAAATGGTACAGATGGATTCCTTGAATTTTTCTGATAATTTTTCATATATAATTTATTAAATTTGGAGTTACGGTTAATTTTCTATGAATTTTGGAAGTTTATATAATTTTCTGGAATTTATAAATCATTTAATAATTATCTAAATTCCAGAAAGGAATTATTGCGTCAGCACTAGGTCATGCTGACCTCAGCATAGTCAACAGGAGCTGGTCCGGGTCAAACCTGACCTATGGGACCCACATGTCAGCTGCACAGTGATTTAACAGAGTTTAAATAACTTAACTAAATGGTTAGCCGGGTTAATTAAAGGGTAGGGCCCACCTGTCAGTGAGGCAGTGGGTTAGCTAAATTTTAATTAGCATCTAAACTAAATTAGCAGGGCCCCGGGCCCACATGTAAATGACCCAGGGGAGGTCAAACCCCGGTCAAATGGCCTAAACAGGCCGGCGACTCAACGCCGGCGGCAACAGGCACGGCGGAGGGCTTCGGGATCGCTCCTCCGGCGTCCAAATGGACGGAGGAGAGCGGCTACGGGGAGCTGGAGCTCACCCGCACCCGTTTCAGCAAGCAGCAGCAGCTAGGGCGGCCGGGGACGATGGCCCCGAGCTCGGCAGCGGCGGCCGGAGCTCGGGCGTGCTCGGGTTCGGCGTTACACGGCACGGCGAGGTCAGCTGATGGGCTCTACGGGATGCTGGGGTCACCAGGAACACCCGGAGACAACGAGCGCAGGCGGAGGAGCTCGGGAGCACGGAGCTCACCGGCCATGGCGGACGGCAGCTTCGGGTGCTCGTGGGGCGGCGGCTACAGGGTGCACGCGAGGGAGGGAGATGAGGGGAAACGACGGCAAGCTCACAGGGGTTGCGACGGTGGCCTCGGGGAGCTCGGGGAGGCACCGGAGCCGACGAATTTGACGAAGATGGCCGGCGGGTCCGAGGTAGAAGACGACGGCGATGGCGGTGATGCAGGGGCTCCCGCGGTGTGCTTCTCGGCGAGGAGGAAGAGGGGGTCGGGGCGGATCTCCTGGGTACTTCGGGTGGCAGTGGGGAGCACGGTGGCTACGGCGAACGGCGTCGGCGACGACGAGCTCCGCTCGGGCGCGTGCAGGGAGAGAGCAGAGGAGGGAACGGGGTCCAGGGGAAGAGAGGGGAGGTGCAGGGGCGAGGGGGAGTGCGTGGCGCCCTCGGGTGCCTCCAGCGACGAGCGGGTAAGCAGGAGGTGGCCGGAGCGTGCGCGCGCGCGTCGGGCACACGCCCTCCTGCCTACTGGCAGGAGGTTGAAGACGGTGGCGACCGCGGTGGGCTGGGCCGCACAGTGCTGGGCCAGCACAGGAGCTGGGCCGGCTCTGGTGGGCTGTGCAGGTAAGCTTTGCTCCTTTTATTTTTTTCTGTTCTGTGTCCCTTTTTATTTTATTTTGCCACTGTTTTCAAATTCAAAATAATTTCATACAGTGCCAAAACATTCTGAAATATTTTATGTTACCTCTCTGGACTATTCCAAAAGTACATAAAATATTTCAAAGCATTTGAAAATATATTCATTATATATTATGAATATATCCCCAAATTCAAATAGATTATTGATTTAAATTCAGAGACCAAATAATTCCTTAAAAATATTCCAGAATTTTGGTTTGATATATAACTCTTGCCAAAATTCACAAAACTATTTTTAGGGCATTTTGGATTCACAGAATGCAATTTAAGGGTTGCTTGCCCTTCTTTTAATTAGGGTTTTGAGGCTTCTGAATTCCTCAGTTCAAATTTCATTTGAATTTAAACATGATGCAGCAACCAAGCTAGTACAAGGCCAAGGTAGAGCTAGGGATGTGACAACTCACCCCCACTAAACAAGAATCTCGTCTCGAGATTCAAGCGTAGGGTAAGGTGAAGGGGAACGCAAGTAGTATAATCTTCACGATCCCGGTTGCACTTCAAATGAACGTTGATTTGAACACCATCATTGTCTCGACGTCTTCCTCTGAGAACTCCAACTGTCATGACAACGAGAGGGGAAGGAGACTCTAGAAGGGTCGATCTCCTCGAAGATCGAACAACTCACGGAAAGAGACATAGGACCAACTCTCGGGTTGAGACACGAGATACACATCAAGAGGGGTGGAAAGAAACGGATGACGAGGGTTCACTAGGTGGACAACAATTCCACACTTAAGAAGGTGGTAAATGATTGTCAACATAGCGAGGAGTTGAGTTGCCATGATACCACGACGAAACATCCTGGAGGAGGGTGATTCGTAGATTATTATCTTAAGTGGCAAAAAGAATTACTTTTGATTCAGAGATCATTGGAACTCTTTATACCAGCCTAAGGTAATCACAAGCGATCATTTGGAGGGGGTCGGTAGAATGGCATACTCGGACTTGGATGATGTGGATTACCTTGTTGAAAACAATGTAATGAATGAATTTTGCTTATCACCGGAAATGGAAGAGACCCATGGTAGAATGGCACATTGGCGGTGCAAGCTGGGAACAAAATGCAAATGCTGGGAATGATTCTGGTAACTGGGGAAGAACCCAACAATAGAGAGTGAATTCACTGTTGGAGTGGTTATAGCATAACCGAAGAATCTGGGGCAATCCCAGCTAGTGCCGATGATAAGACGTAGCGCTTGCGCGTGCTCTCAAGAACTTAAGCATTTCCACATTCATCAAGGTTTTACCAACATCCGTGTCAAGGGTCCGGTAGCACAACTTACTACCATGATGAATGGTGATGGAGGATGCAGATGCAAAGGAAGATAACACTTTCTCAGATTTCACCTTAGCGAGGCCAAGGAAACAAAATCTGGATGATCGACCGAGAGACATTTAGCACTCCGCTTCTAATGTTCTCCTTGACGTGCTAGTGTATCCCATTCATAGATATGGTTTGATAACTAGAACATCAAGTAAAAGGTCGGACTTCGGGAACACAAAAATCATAAGGCACAACTAGGAAGTAAATCCTACGAAGTCCTTATGGGAAGGTGCCCAACTGCTTCAATCAAGATACCACAATAATAGGTCCTTCGGCTGGGTGGTGCTGGCCACGACATCCACTTTACCGGTTATCGAGGGACCAATATTATAGTTCTTGGGAAATGTTCCAAACCATCATATCTGCCTGAGATTCAGATCTGGTTGGTGTCAGGATATTCCAGACTCATCGAGTCTAGGAAGAAAAATGAAAATTTGCAACACAATTCGACGAGATGACGTTGCGAGATTCTCGGGAAATGAACTACGATAGCAAGCTCCAAAACATGAGCTGGTTCTGCTACAAACATGTGAACACGTTGTCCAAGACAAGCATGACCACAAAGTAGTCTTATAATAAAACACTACCGAGTTCAGGAGGGGGAACCATCAGCGAGGATATCGAAGTTTTGTACAAATCCATCTGGTACCTTCGGGACTAGCACTTAAAACTTATTAATCTTGAACAAATCAATCAGTGGCTTGGTGTGCTAGGGACCCATATAGAATGGAGGTTGCAAGTCTTCAAACCACAGAATTCTTCGCACGTGAGCATGACTGATTTGGAATGATTCCAAGAAACAACATTGACTTTCTCGAATCCACGGCGGCAACTTGCATCAAATGCACATGGACTGGAGGAAGTCACTTCTTACATCCGAACATTTGCTCCATGAACTAGCATGAACAAATGCTTTTAAAAAATTTCCAACACTAGCTTAATGTTCAACAAAATTATGGAGAAGACAAGGATGTTGTCAATGGGCTCAACAACAATTCATCTAGGTTTCCTTTTAAAAGGAATTCCATAGTTAAGTGAACACGGTGATAGCATTGGTCAGGCCAAAGATATAATGGTGTATGCTCGAGGAATCAACCACGAGTAAGACAACATTACGAATATCGTTGGTTCTGATTTGAGTTGACGATAGCCCACACTCAAATCAAAGGATTGATAAGACAATAGATCCAGCAACTGATCACAGGGACCAATCGATGAAGATATCATCTTTCTTCAACACGCACTACACAAGAATATCCCTTTGGAACGAACTAAGTCAGACAAGCTTTTATCTTCCAACTCTCCAAGTTGTTGTCTAGCTTAACCAACTAGCTCAGGGATATCTAACACCGATTCTTGGAGAGAAGGTGGTTCACAAGAAACCAACTTGATCACGAACTCAACATAGCGGTCAGGTGACAACCCGGTAACACCTCCAAGAAGATATTTGGAAAGTCACGAACCACCGGTATGTTACTAAGCTCGAGAACAATCTTGCTTTTGAGGGCAAGACGATATGATCAAATGAGTGAGGACTTGACAAAATCCTAACTCATCAATCAAAGAGTGCACCAGGAAATAAGGACTAGGTAGCACGATCAATCTTAGAATGATGATTCAATAAACAACACGCTAAGAATGAAATTATTGTCCTTTAGCTACCAAGCAATAAGGTTGCTAGGAGTATTGATTTCACACATCACGATTCACTTGTCGGCATTCCGGTTACAATAATACAGGAACCGAGGAATGAACAATGATGGCAAGAAGTATCACTGTACCAAGAGTGCATAGGATGGTGTGCAATTCCCATGACATTCTTGATATAAAGATGGTAATACTTCAAGGTAGAACAGAACCAAAAGCTGGATTAGCAATTTGATCTGCGGAGCACAACTTCTTTGACCCAATCCTGGATATGGAAGAGGTACTGGAGTTTGTTTCTCCAAGTCATTCAGGACAGAATGGCTTGACGGACCACAAGAGTAATAGGCATCGATAAACGAACGCACGCATACTCTTGACTATCAATTGATAGACGAGGGTCAGAATGCAACTAAGGAGAACAACTCAAAGGAACATATAATTTTCTGAGTTGTGGATGCATAGATTAGTATGTCGAACCAAGTTCAACATATTTCTTTCGGATAACCCATGCAGAAAGGTAGAACTGGCAGAGTCACGATTTATGAATGGAGGACTCCTCAAGGATAATCCTGTTGTGATATTTCAGTTCAACGAGGAACTTCTGCCATAAGTAGTTCATGGTATTTGGAAGAAGAAGATACCACATACTTCAAGGACTATCGCAAAGGTTACTAATATCCTAAAGGCACTAGCAATTACTATCAACATGAAGTAGGTAGAGTGAATCTCGGGTTCAGAACCCAGGAGTAGAATACCTACTACTAAGTAGCATCACGGGATGCTTTCGAGAATAAAAGCCAGAATCATCACACTGGGAACACAAAACATTGCTAGATTACTAGGTGACTCCCTAAAACACCTAGGGTCATAATAATAGCTCCAACATATATGTCAAGGCAATAATTTACCTCAACTCACCGATTAGTGTGGTTAATCTGGCCCAAAGGAACATCGGAATGGGAGGAAGGAATTTTGCAAATGCTTCAGACTATTCAGAAACGTGGGGTGACTCGGACAGCATAACGACTGTAAATGCTCAGAAAAGATTTGAGACATTCACAAAAATGGTGGCATAACCACTCAGAAGCACAATATCAAGGTTTCGAGATCAACAGTTAACATACAGAAATAGTAGGAACTGAACTGAGGCTTAATCCAACAATCTATAAGTCTACGGATTAGTAACACGTGATCCTAATAGAAAGAAGAGATAGCCTAGTTCTTAATCCCCGTAGAAGAGAAGATGACTCAGATCAGAAGGGCATAAGGTATAAGGAATAAAAAGAGCCTTACGTTCCATCCCACAATCAATTCCCTTATATAACTAAAGAATTTCTAGACTCAACTTCGACCAGTTTGGCTTGGTAATCCTACAGGCAGTCAAGCTCTGATACCAACGCTGTCAGGACCCCGACTCAATGCCACATCGATCTAGCATGTAACACCTCATATCACTTTGCGGCCTCACGCACGGTATTCCCACGGGTGTCGCCTTACCTTTGCCCGGGACCGTTTGCGCCTTTTGGCACACGTATATGACAGTGTCGCTAGCATCCATATGATAAGGAGCCCGGGCTGACATGGCTAGTCGTAAACCCAAAGCGGCACAGACTTACAGGGACAGGCATCCATGACCCAGCATCGAACGTGTCGGTCATCAGCGAGTGAATCCAGGCTGTAGCACTGGGCTAGCAGGACTCCGGTATTCACCGCGTGACATTTCCCCGAAGGGACAGACACAGGAACGAAGAAGGACACATGCCGGCCAGCCTAAGTGTTCCGAAGCAGTAGCAAGCTACCATGGCTCGGTGGAAACACTAGGAGACATTTCCCCGTAAGAGAGGCTACTAAAGATAAACAACTAGATGGTCAGATCCCACACATACCAAGCATTTCAATAACATACACACAATATGCTCGATATGTGCAAATACAACATGGCATCACAACATGACTCTACAACTCAAGTATTTATTCAATAGGCTCCGAGGAGCGAGATATTACAAACAGGGGTCTCATGACCCAACACTCAGAGCATACAAATCAAAGCACAAGCGGAAGCTATCATGTCTGGGTACAGACATCTATAAATGAAAAGGCCGAAAAGCCTGACTATCTATCAGATCCTGCCGAGGGCACAAGATCGTAGCTGAGGTAACAAGCTAAACGTCGAAGTCCACGCGGAACTACTAGTGAGACCGAAGTCTCTCTGCAAAACATAAAATAGGCAAACGTGAGTACAAATGTACCCAGCAAGACTTACATCAGAACTAACTACATATGCATCATTTTCAACAAGGGGATGGTGGGGTTTAACTGCAGCAAGCCAGCTTTGACTCGGTGGCTATCCTGAACTACGACTGCAATGCAACTTTTGAGGTGGCGCACACGAGTCCACATATTCACCATATCAATACACCACTATGGATCCACTCCCGTCTCCCTACGAGAACGCCATCCATAGCACTCACGCTTATCTTGCGTATTTTAGGGTATCCACTTTCACTTGTCTATGAACTGATATAAGCAACCCAGAAGTCCTTTTCCGCGGACACGGCTATTCGAATAGATGATGATAACCATGCAGGGGTGTACTTCTTCATACATGTTTCCACCACTTAGCGTCTGCACACGACATGTGCTCGGCAGACTTCAAGCGAAAGCCGACGTGGGTGTAGACCACGACCTACCTAAACACTCAAGTCTCTAGTCCAGGTTTATCGCCTATTCGGGTTCCATCCATGAGGAGATCCGGCCGGAGTTTCGCTCACAGCCCCAAACGATGTGAACAGGGTTCCGTGACACCAAACGGGCGCCCGGTTTACCCGGCCACGTGCCTACCGCATCACAGCCCACCCCTACGGTCAGCGCTGTCCACGGCCTCCAGCGTACTACAAACACCAGAAACTACTTGCAACTCCTGGACAGAGGACAAGGGTGAATAAGAAGTCGAGCGGGGTCATATTTCAGGGCCCAATGTATGGTAGTAGCTGAATCATGGATCACAAACACAGAACTCAGTTCCTGAGGACGGCTACAATGAGACAACCCACCATGTACTCCTACATGGCCTCTCACCGCTACCTTTACCAAATCGTGTTCACACACTTAGCTCACACACAGTAGGACATGTTCACACGCCTCTGATTCATCCCCGATGAATCAGACCTGACTCAACTCTAAGCAGTAGCAGGCATGACAAACAAACATGAATGAGTAGGCACAACAGGGCTCAAACAACTCCTACTCATGCTAGTGGGTTTCATCTAATTACTGTGGAATGACAGGTCATGCAGAGGATAAAGGGTTCAGCTACCGCAGCAAGTAACAGATGAATCGTTGTTGTCCTAATGCAGTAAAAGAGAGCAGGAGCGAGAGAGTAGGATTGTATCGGAATGAACAAGGGGGTTTTGCTTGCCTGGCACTTCTGAAGATAACATTGAGTCTTCATCAGTGTCAACGATCACATCATCGGTACACGTCTATCGAGAGGGGACAAATACCGGCAAATACAGAAAAGACACGATCAATGCAATGCACAATATGATGCATGCTATGACATGGCAATATGAATGTGTTTTGGGATAATGCACTTAAAACCAGATTAAATGAAGTTGGTTTGAATACAAGATTCAAATTCAAACTCCATATGTGATTATTCAAATGCCATTTACTTCATTTGTCCTAAACAGCAGCTATAAGTTGTTCTAACATGCATGAAAATGGTACAGATGGATTCCTTGAATTTTTCTGATAATTTTTCATATATAATTTATTAAATTTGGAGTTACGGTTAATTTTCTATGAATTTTGGAAGTTTATATAATTTTCTGGAATTTATAAATCATTTAATAATTATCTAAATTCCAGAAAGGAATTATTGCGTCAGCACTAGGTCATGCTGACCTCAGCATAGTCAACAGGGGCTGGTCCGGGTCAAACCTGACCTATGGGACCCACATGTCAGCTGCACAGTGATTTAACAGAGTTTAAATAACTTAACTAAATGGTTAGCCGGGTTAATTAAAGGGTAGGGCCCACCTTTCAGTGAGGCAGTGGGTTAGCTAAATTTTAATTAGCATCTAAACTAAATTAGCAGGGCCCCGGGCCCACATGTAAATGACCCAGGGGAGGTCAAACCCCGGTCAAATGGCCTAAACAGGCCGGCGACTCAACGCCGGCGGCAACAGGCACGGCGGAGGGCTTCGGGATCGCTCCTCCGGCGTCCAAATGGACGGAGGAGAGCGGCTACGGGGAGCTGGAGCTCACCCGCACCCGTTTCAGCAAGCATCAGCAGCTAGGGCGGCCGGGGACGATGGCCCCGAGCTCGGCAGCGGCGGCCGGAGCTCGGGCGTGCTCGGGTTCGGCGTTACACGGCACGGCGAGGTCAGCTGATGGGCTCTACGGGATGCTGGGGTCACCAGGAACACCCGGAGACAACGAGCACAGGCGGAGGAGCTCGGGAGCACGGAGCTCACCGGCCATGGCGGACGGCAGCTTCGGGTGCTCGTGGGGCGGCGGCTACAGGGTGCACGCGAGGGAGGGAGATGACGGGAAACGACGGCAAGCTCACAGGGGTTGCAACGGTGGCCTCGGGGAGCTCGGGGAGGCACCGGAGCCGACGAATTTGACGAAGATGGCCGGCGGGTCCGAGGTAGAAGACGACGGCGATGGCGGTGATGCAGGGGCTCCCGCGGTGTGCTTCTCGGCGAGGAGGAAGAGGGGGTCGGGGCGGATCTCCTGGGTACTTCGGGTGGCAGTGGGGAGCACGGTGGCTACGGCGAACGGCGTCGGCGACGACGAGCTCCGCTCGGGCGCGTGCAGGGAGAGAGCAGAGGAGGGAACGGGGTCCAGGGGAAGAGAGGGGAGGTGCAGGGGCGAGGGGGAGTGCGTGGCGCCCTCGGGTGCCTCCAGCGACGAGCGGGTAAGCAGGAGGTGGCCGGAGCGTGCGCGCGCGCATCGGGCACACGCCCTCCTGCCTACTGGCAGGAGGTTGAAGACGGTGGCGACCGCGGTGGGCTGGGCCGTACAGTGCTGGGCCAGCACAGGAGCTGGGCCGGCTCTGGTGGGCTGCGCAGGTAAGCTTTGCTCCTTTTATTTTTTTCTGTTCTGTTTCCCTTTTTATTTTATTTTGCCACTGTTTTCAAATTCAAAATAATTTCATACAGTGCCAAAACATTCTGAAATATTTTATGTTACCTCTCTGGACTATTCCAAAAGTACATAAAATATTTCAAAGCATTTGAAAATATATTCATTATATATTATGAATATATCCCCAAATTCAAATAGATTATTGATTTAAATTCAGAGACCAAATAATTCCTTAAAAATATTCCAGAATTTTGGTTTGATATATAACTCTTGCCAAAATTCACAAAACTATTTTTAGGGCATTTTGGATTCACAGAATGCAATTTAAGGGTTGCTTGCCCTTCTTTTAATTAGGGTTTTGAGGCTTCTGAATTCCTCAGTTCAAATTTCATTTGAATTTAAACATGATGCAGCAACCAAGCTAGTACAAGGCCAAGGTAGAGCTAGGGATGTGACATATGAAAGGGAAATAGTGAATTTGCATTGCAGACTCGGTGGGACCGATTTGCTCATTTCGGTGTCACCAAAATGTTACAAAATGGAAATAGTGAGTTTTCAATCCCGTCTCGGTGAGACCGAGATCCCTATCAGTGAGACTGAAGTGACTAGGGTTTGTGGCAGTGGCTATGTCAAATGAATTCGGTGGCGCCAGATAGATCAAATCGATGGGGCCGAATTTGACTTTTAGGTTTAGGACATAAGTGGAAATGAGAAAGTGGTTGAGGATTTTGGAGCATATCACTAAGAATCTTGAGGAAGTAAGCCATTAAGCAATACCTCATCCCCTTTTAATAGTATTGCTTTCCTATGGACTCAATGTGATCTTGGATCACTATAAAATTTAGAGTCTTGAGCTTGTTGCCAATATGTGTCCTTAGCATTTTGAGGGGTCCACATCTCTAGTACATGCCATGCCAATCATTGATCTTTCTGAAATGATCATCTTGAAAGAGCATTAGTTCAATGAACTATATGTTGTTAAGAATTACCAAAACCACCCAAGGATTAGTTGCACTTTCATGAATGTCGATACTTTTTTCTATAAGTTTGATCAAAGTAGTGATAGTTTGACTACACATAAAAATTATATGTAAACTACAAAGGATCATAGGGAGTATATTGTTTGTTCAAAAGTGAAACAAACATTGAATACCCTTTATATATGATTTGCTAATGCTATGATCACCGGTTCAAAATTTTGAATCCACCTTAGGTATCACACATGCGCCCACTCGTTCTCTCTCGGTTTCTTCTTGGGGTCTCTCTCTCTCCCTCCCTCTCTCTCTCTCTCTCACACACACACACACACATATCACTTCTCTTCCTATTTGTTCTTGTCAAACCTAATTGATCTCCTGAGATATCGGGATTGTATCTCGCTCGTCGTCAGGTCGCTTTTCAACACACGCCTAGGTCACTCTACCATGCATTAATTGTAACCAAGCCTTTAATCTATCTTTTTCTAAGCATACATTCATCCTCTCCACCCCTCTCTAGATCGGTTGATCTCTGCAGACACCCTAGTCCTGTTTCAATCGATCTAGCTAGATGGTACATGACCGACACGCACAAACAAACCCCCCGGGGTCATTTTTATCATAGAAACACGTCAGACCTATATGTCCTTGAACGACACGCACTTGATCTCTCAACATCAATCAATCTCGTCAACATGTGTCAGGGCATGAATCGAATGGGATGTCAAAACTAGGATGGGAAGCGACACGTAGTGGACGCAAAGTGAAACTTTAAATGAATCGTTTGTCTGTATGCATGCTGGACAAATTACAACATTAGAAATACAAGCATGGTCTAGGCCCACAGTGAATGACACTCGGCAGAATGTTCAAATGAGGCATGCGGGAGGATGGACTCGACCGAAGGGCGGCATGATTGACGGAGAAGAGGGTATATTCAATAATGGACCTAATGGTATTGATTCATTATTGTATATGTTATTATTTCTGTCTATAAACTTTGTCAAAGTTTACAAAGTTTGACTATGAGCAAAGCTAAAATGCGGAGTAAATGAAAAAAGAGGGAGTACGCCGGGACTAGTATAGTTACTACTGCCAAACATGGTCAAAATGAGGAGCTAGCCCACGACCTCCTCGCCACCGGCAACCGTTCTTGTGGTTTGTGGGGCCAAACAATGTGGCGCAGCTCCTGCACCGCCTCTATACACGGCGACCGTGGTGAGGACACGCTCATCGTCGCTGGACACGCTCGGCTTCACGGTGCCGATGGTGGCGTTAGCGTTGTGGTACAACCAGCAGATCAACACCCGGCTTGTCGAGGATACACGGGGCGCCGAAGTGCGCGCGCGCTGTGACCCGTCTGCGGAGTGTTCTAGCAGGGCCAACTACATCCCCAGGACTTGAGACCATGTCGGTCGTCTTGCTTTTTCAATGACATGAGGGGATCAGATGTGAGCAAATGGCATCTCCAATGTTTCCATGACCGCAGCTGACTACCCTGGCACACCAAAACCCCTCGTCCCTCGTGCCGTCACGCGCGTGCGTTCCCAGCCGGTGCCAGCTACCCGCATTCATGCCTTCTGTCTGTATGCCATCATTAAGAGGCTCAGTGCCAGAGGAACCAACTCCGGCGACTTAATGATGCACCCACAGGCTTGGTCTCACCAGAATGTGATACTTAAAGAGGCAATGCCCAGGTAAACTCCACACTATAGCGCATCCTCCTGCTACCTGGCACCACATCCACCATGACCGCGAGCGCGAACGCTCTATAGGAGAGCTTGTCTTCAGGATTGAATCTCGAGTTCTCTGCCCTCTCTCAAGACACCGCTCGCAATGCAATAGTGGCGTAGCCGGACGCGAACGCGACCACACAAGCGGTGGCCATGCTGGCGGCCGACGAAGGGAACACTGTCAACCATGCGTCCTACTTGTCGCCGTCCAATGTACGGTCCCGCATGTGGTAGGTGAAGCGACGGACCGTCCATGTCCATCATCATCGACCTCACGTCCACCAGCACCGCCGACGTCGGGACTCCTCTGAGGATGAGTAGGGCATGGGAAGCGGGAGGCCATGGTGTGCCAACTGGCCGGTCCGTCTCCCGTGTTCTACTCTTCCTTGCCGGAGACTGCACCATCACTTCACAGGTCTTCAACCCCGCCCCCGTACATGGAGACAACAGATGGAGGACATTGGTCGCCGCCGTAGAATAGGTTTAGGGTCGGGTTTCTTTAATTTTTTTGTCCTATAAAAGTCGGAAATGTAATGAAAATCTGTCGTGTTTGCATGAATCTCATCCGGTGTATATGAACTTTCACAATAATAGTAAGATATATTGTAGGAGTATGAAAATGTATGGAATGATGATTCATTTTTGTGTGTGTAAACTTAGAAGGTTTGACTCGAGACAAAGCTAACATGTGAAGTAAATAAACACATAGGGTCTACATACACAATTTATCTTAGGAACTCCAATAGTATGTCCACTACACATTCACGCATTTCACATCTTTCTACATCTATGGGAACCTACGAAAGAGATACATAAATCGCCTCTCTCTCCCTCCCCCTGATTTTCATGGTGGTGGGCCCCTCCCTCCCCCAATTTCCAATCAACAGCCCACTTGTTTCACACTATGTTAATTACGTAACTGGGATTACATAGGTGTAGCATTAGTCGTTCTAAAAAACAAACTAAGCCAACCATCCAGCGTATCGCGCGGTAAAAGACCCGGCCATGCCGTTTTAGTCAGCATTACTGGATTACTAGTAGTAGTATCGATGGATCGCGCGAATCACCAAGTTTAAAAGGAAAAAGGCGGTACACTCACAACACACCTATCGCGGTCGACTGCACCCCTCACACGGTCGGTCCTGCACATGGCTCACACAAATGGAACGCGCATCTTCTAGCCTCTTCTCTGACATGTGGGACTGCACTTGGAGAAAACGACCATCCGCCAAACTCCCCCTTCCACTGCGCGAAAATCCCCCCAAATCCCAAATTCAACCACCCATCTACCATCTAGCCAATAATGTTCCCCAAATCCCCCTCCCCCCGGCCTCCTCCACTCCATTTGCTCCACCAAAGCCACCCTCCCCGCCACGCCGATACGTCGGCACCGCGGTTCATTGAGGGGACACACAGCAATCCTCTCGCTCCCACAGTAAGCTCTCATAGACCGCCATCCTCTAGCCACGCCGTCATTGCTGGCGATTTTCTTGTGGAGACGCACGGCGGTTAGCTTCTCCCACGGTGTCGTGGGAACGAACACCTATGGGGCAGGGGCCCCTTCTCGGTCCGGTGGGGGGCGAGGGTCGCACGAAGAGCGGATCGAGGCGAAGCACGCGAGCGGTTTTACCCAGCTTCGGAGCTCTCCGGAGAGATAAAACTCCTACTGTTGCTTTGTGTTTGTATTGTGTTCTTGCTTGAGAGCGTGAGCGTTCTGCAGTTTCGAATGAGTCGAACCCCCCTACGTTGCGCACGGGCCTCCTTTTATACGCTAAAGAGGTCACCGACATGTGGCAACGCATGCAGGGGTAAAAGTGTAAAAGAAGTGGTTGGTACAGCTACTTGCACAGTGCACCCTACCTAACTCTGACGGCAGGGGACAAGGGCATTAAATGCCCGTCCGGTCGTCTAAACAGTGCAGAAAAGCGACCGTTAGGGGCGCCACCGTTCGCCACAATGGCCATCTCGTCATCTTCGTTCGCCACCTCGCACTGCTTGGCTGCACAGCCGCCCGCCACGTGCGCCTGGAATGATCTTGCGGAGACACGTCGTTAGATGTGCTGGAGCGTGGGCATAGAGTGGTGGCCTCGCCGCGGCAAGCGCCTTGCCGCGGTCGTTGTCTTGTCGCGCTCGGAAGCTTGTCGCTCCCCGGGTCTTGCCGGGACGCGTGGGGCGTCGCGGCAAGTTCCTTGAAAAAGCCTTGGTTGGCCTCCCCGGCAAGCTTCTCTTGCCGGGGCCTTGTCCGTCCCGGCAAGCTCCTCTTGCCGGGGCCTTGTCTTCTCGGCTTAAACACTTTGTTCTTGAATGGCTCCAAAGGAACCAGCGGAGGACCTTGGCGGTCGCCCGGCAAGCCTTGCCGCGGGGCGCTGCAACTGCCCGTGCACAAGTTCGGGATACTAGGTTACCCCAACTCTAGTACACCAGCAGGAGCCCCCGGGCCTGGGCCATACACGGTGCCGAGTGCTGTTGGGCCAGGCCCAAAACAGGGCACGAGCACGCATGGGCCTGGGTTATGCCGAATCTAATCTCCGTATCCACCGCGCCCTCCCGTAACGGCACGCGTCGAACGCGGCGTCGTGGGAGAGATCGTGGGTGGTTCTTTATTCGGAAAAAGCGTAACGTCCGCCTCCTCCTCTTTATAAGCAGGGGAAACAAGGGCCGTTTCCCCACCTTCGCCATTTGCTGCTGCAATCTCGGAAATCTCCGCCGCTCCCCTCCGCTTCCAAAGTCGAAAGAGAGCAACGCTCCGCCCCCCGTCGCCGCCGTCACCACCAGCACCGTCGACCTCCCCCACCACCTCCGCCATGGCTCCGAAAGCCGGAAAGGGGAAGGCGGCGAAGGCTGTGGCCGCGAAGGCTGTGAAGTCGACCGACGCGCAGCGGCTCGAGGCGCTGCGGAAGGAGCGGGCCACCTTCCCCCCCGAGCTCTCCGCGAAGGAGCTGAGGGAGTGGTACTATCTCTTATGGTCGACGGAGACGCGAGCGCATCCGGGCACGAAGGTACTCTCCGCCGTCGCTTCGAAAAAGGCTCCAGTTGGCGGATACCCTTTCTTTGCCTTGTTCTTCTACTGCGGGCTCTGCCCGCTCTTCTCTGATTTTTTCTGTGATATCATGAACACCTACGGGTTTCATCTCCTTGATTTCACCCCCGACGCCGTTATGACCATGGCAGTCTTCGCCCATCTATGCGAAAACTTTGTCGGAGTCCACCCCAACATAGCCCTCTTCCGCCACTTCTTTATGCCTCGTGTCGAGAGAGGGGAACCTCTTGCCGGCGGGATCGCCTGGATCTCGCGAGCCGGCAAGAAGGAGACCTATCTGGAGGGGGAGCTCGTAGCAAGTGGGAGGAGTGGAGAGCAGATTGGTGCTTGGTTGTAGAGGAGAACCCGGAACCGTTTACCGCCTTACGCCAAACCCCAGCAGTGCGTGGCAATGATTGGAGCGCCCTGTCCGCGGACGACGACAAGCTGAAGATCGCCACCACCCGGATCTTGCGCCTCAGGCTTGCTGGGTTGACTGTAGGTGCTCTTGGCGCGGATTTCATTCGCCGCCGCATTGCCCCTCTGCAGGCGAGGGGGAGACTCGCCTGGGAATTTGGGGGCCCGGCGGATATCATGAGGTTGCGCCCGGGCCTCAATTTTAATTTCACCGTCCTGGAGTTGGACGGGATACTCAAGGAGATATTCAAGCACGACCCTCAACATCCCGAGTGGTTCAGGTTGCCGGCAGGTGTCATTCCTCTGTGCAACAACTCCTCGCGCGACCGCATCTGCGCAATGATGTCGTTGTGCGACTCGCACGGGATCGTTCCAACTTGGCAAGAACCTGCCGACGACGTCGTGCAGTAGTTCTTCGACGGCCTGGTGGAAGTGGCGGTCAATGTTGATGAAAAGAAGCTCCTCACCCGCGACACCACCGAGCAAGAGATGGAACGCATCGCCACCAGGGCAGAGGAGGAGGCGGCAGCCGCAGCCGCGGGTGAGTTCGGGTTTACTGTGGAGGAAGCAGATGTGACATCGGCGACAAGCCTTGCCGAACAGGAGTGGCCCGAAGACGAAGAAGAGCTCGCCGCGCCTGATGCCGAGTCGAGCGAGCCCGCCGAGGGTGCGAGCGGTCCGCCATCTCCGAGCAGCTTGCCGCAAGTAGGGCCCGCAGTGCAGCCCCTAGCGCAGCCAAGAAGGCGCCTCCGCAGGGCCGGGGACGCAGCATGGCGGCAGGTGGGCCAACAGCCGCAGCGCCGCGCGACGCGCTCCGTTGCGGCAAGCACGGTTGCCGCGGGAGCGCCTCCCGCCGCGCTGGCAACTGGAGCGGGGTCGTCTCTGGCCGCCGCCGCAGTCCCCGCGAAGTGGCCAAGGGATCTCCCTCCTCCCCCTCGTCGCGCCGAAGGTGGGCCGAACTTCGACCTCTCCGCGCTCAGCTCAGACGAGGAGGAAGAAGAAGAGTAAGACTCTCTTGTTGTTCTTGTAGTTCTTCAATTTGCTGTTCTTGTCTTGCGTCTGATCTGATCCACTCTGGACCCTTCCTTTTCAGGACTCTGGCCCAGAGGGCGGCGAAGAGGGCCAAGGTCCTGGTGGTCATCATCGAAGACGAGCCCGCCGCGACAGCAGGAGGCGCGCCCGAGACCACCTCGCCGGACCCGGCCATCACTCCGCAAAGCAGCCCCCATCGTAAGTATATGATCTTCTTCTTGCTGTTGGGTGCGCGTGGGCGCTCTTTCCTTTGCTGATTTTTGATTGTTGGTTCATTTGTGTAGGAGCAGAGCAACTTCACCAGGAGGGCGTGGAAATCACCTCCGATTCGTTGTCTGCTTCGACTACGCCGCCAAGGGCAGATTCCCCGGCAAGGGAGCGCTCTCCAGCAAGGGAGGATTCCCCGGCAAGGGAGAGGTCTCGGCAAGGGAGAGCGCCAACGATCCACCAGTGATGGAGACCGAGATGGTAGTGCCCAGCACAGGTAACCCTTCCTGCTTGAGCGCTTCCCTTGAGTTGTTTTTCTTCTGATTTTCTTTTTTTGGATATTTGCTTGACTTCTCTCTCTCCCTCGGCCTTCAGATCCTCCTTCGGCGGAGCCGATGGGGACCGAGGCCACCGGCGGGGAGAACATGCGCGGGAACATTGATGATGCCGCCGCCACCGAAGAAGAGGCCGACGCTGACGACCCCGCCGACGAAGAGGCCGCCAAGGCTGCCGGCACAGGAGCTGGCGAGGGATCCGGCGATCGCACTGACGGCCCTGGAGCCGCAGGAGCGCAAGGCGCTACGCCGACCGCCGATCCCTCCGCCGCTGACGCTGCGCCAGACTCCGAAGAGCCCCAGCCCAGCGCCTATTTGAAGGCAGGCGGAGGCGTCTACATCAAGGTCCCCTGGGTGTCGAGCTCCAGGGTGCCGGTTGAAGGAGAGACATTCGATGGGGAGGTGCTCGCCTCTGCTGGGCTGGCACTGGTGGATGCGCCAAGCAGCAGCTGCGGCGAGTCTGAGGAGGAGGAGCTGCTCCGGAAGCTGGTGTTGCTCTACCGCGCCCGGCAAGCCAAGGTTGAGTCCCGGGAAGCGCTTGTCGCGCAGGCGGGAGCAGATATCGAGAAGCGCGTGGAGGAGCTCCGGGAACGCAATCAGGAAGCTCTCCGGGCCATTGCAGAGGAGCGGGAGCAGCTCGCCGAAGTGCGGAAGGCGTTCATCCTCGAGAAGGCTGAAGCCGAGGAGCAACAGCGGCTTGCCACTGAGGATCTGTCTACGCGAGAAAGCAAACTGACGCAGCGAAAAGTCAACCTCGATAGCTACGAGGTTGAGCTTGCTGCGCGCGAGCAGGCGCTTGGCGGGGCGCTCAAGGAAGCAAAGGACGCGGCCGCAGCTGCTGAGGCCGCCAAGAAAGAGTTGGAGACGAAGGCGACGCAGCTGGAGGCCGAACTCAAGGCGAGGGACGAGGAGCTTGCCGTGCTCAAACGCGAGCGTGAGAAGGACACCCGCGCTCACGGTGAGCTGCAGGGCCAACTTGCTGAGAAGGGCAAGGAGCTGAGCGCCGCCAAGGACTCCAACGCTGATCTGGAGCTGAAGCTGGCCATGCTGACTGAGACGCTGGACGGCGCCAAGAAGCGAGAGGAGGACTTGAAGCGAGAGATCAAGGCCAATGAAGAGCTGCTAACGACGGCCGCCGAAACCCAGAACACTTTCAGGGGGACGGTGGAGCTTTGGACGGAAGGCCTCGTGAACATTGCTGCAGTCATCGGCGAGGAGCTAGCGCAACTAGCGGTGGAGTGCCTTGGGTACTCCTCCGACGAGAACCTCCAACCTAGCACCAAGCTCACTCTGTTCTTCAAAGGCGTGGTGACGGCCCTCCAGCAACTGCGGGAAAGGATCCCAAAGCAGCTGGCCGACGAGTCGCGGTCGATCTGTGCTGGAGTTCTGGAGAAGGTGCCGGTGAAGGTGGCCTTCCGCAACCCAGGCCTCAACCTCACCAACGTCCTCAAGAGGCTACCGGCGGACGCTGATCTTGACGCACTCAAGGCCCTCGTCGCACCCATTGTGGACAGGGTGAACGAGGTCAAGAGGGTTGACGGCAGTCGCATTGATTAAGCCGCCTGTTTTCTTCTTTTCTTGTCGCTGCTAGTCATATTATGAAAACAATTTGTTAGAGCTGCGACAAGCTTATCTTGTAATAAACTTTATTCTGGGTATCATCTGCTGTGTTATCTCTCCCTTTGTATGTTTTTACCCTACGCTTTTTGGGAACTTGTCGGTGCGGGCACCTTTGCCGCGAGTGCTGAGTGCGGAACATCAGCAGCGTGTTGGCGGTGCCGCCGCCGGCAAGAAACCTTGTCGCAGCCAGTCGCAGCACACTTAAGTTGTTGAGCGGACTCGAAACAAAGTAAGGGCGCAACTAGCTTCGAGTTGGTTCCTCCGCGCACAGGTTTACCATACAAAGCGCAATCGTTCGAGGAAGATAACTTAAAAAAAATTAAAAACTAATTGCTCAAACTTTGGCAACTTAGCTTTTCTGTTGTCTGCTTCCCGGCAAGGGCGGAACTTTCTTGGGCTATGCCTGGTCCACACCATTATCTTCTCCTTTCACCCCCCGGCAAACTTGTGTGCGAGGGACCCTTCCTTCTCTTTGAGAAAAAGAAAGAAGAGAAAGTAATGACATAGAGCCTCCCTTCTCGTTATTGCTTACCGGGACTTGGTGCTGCACAAGGTGTTAGATAGTACATGCAAAATAAAGTAGAAAGCATGGAATTGACAGAATGTGTGGAGCACACAAGCTTTATTTATGCACAGGGTCTGCGCCTGGCTTTGTACAAAGGATTACATGCAACAGCGGCAAGACTTGTACAAAAGGTGGTTGCCGGAACGGGTTCCGGCAACCGCGCCTTATGGGTAAAACTTACGAAGATGCTCGATGTTCCAGGAGTTGCTCACCTGAAAGCCATCTTCGGTCTCAAGGCGAACAGCGCCGGGCCTAGTGACTCGTTTCACCCGGTAAGGGCCTTCCCACTTCGGCGTCAACTTGTTGGAATTCTTGGCGGACTGAACACGCCGAAGAACAAGGTCGCCTTCCTCGTGGCTTCTAGCATTAACTTTGCGGCTATGGTAGCGGCGCAAAGCTTGCTGGTATCGAGCAGCTCGTACAGCAGCCTGAAGACGATCTTCCTCGAGGAGCAGTGCGTCATCTTGTCGCAGCTGCTCTTGCTCAAGCTCATCATAAGCGAGCACTCGAGGCGATCCGTACACGAGTTCCGTGGGGAGAACTGCCTCTGCTCCATAGACTAGAGCGAAAGGTGTCTGGCCAGTGGCTCGATTTGGCGTCATCCTGATCGACCAAAGAACCACCGGCAGCTCCTCAATCCAGTTTCTTCCGCACTTGTACAGCCTGTCGAAAGTCCTGGTCTTGAGCCCGCGTAGCACTTCAGCGTTCGCCCTCTCCGCTTGACCGTTGCTTCTTGGGTGAGCAACAGAAGTGAAGCAGACCTTGGCGCCAAGATCTTGGACATATTGCATGAAGGTGCGGCTCGTGAACTGCGTGCCGTTGTCGGTGATGATCCTGTTAGGGACTCCGAAACGGCAAACAATCGACCTGAAGAACTTGACTGCTGACTGTGATGTCACCTTCCTCACTGCTTCCACTTCCGGCCACTTTGTGAACTTGTCTATTGCAACATACAAGTACTCAAAGCCCCCGACAGCTCGGGGAAAGGGGCCGAGGATGTCGAGCCCCCAGACCGAAAATGGCCAGGATAAAGAGATCGTCTGGAGAGCTTGAGCTGGCTGGTGTATCTGCTTGGAGTGGAACTGGCACGCTTCACACTTGGTTACTTGTGCAGTTGCATCCTGGAGGGCTGTTGGCCAAAAGAAACCTTGTCGGAACGCTTTGCCAACAAGTGCTCTTGCGCCAATGTGGTGGCCACATATGCCTCCATGTATCTCCGCCAACAGCTTTTGTCCGTCTTCCCGGCAAACACACTTCAATTTCACACCGTTGAGCCTTCTTCTGTACAGTGTGTTGTCAACGAACTGGTACATATTCGACTGCCGGGCTACTCTTTCTGCTTCTTCTTGCTCTTCGGGAAGTTCTCCTGTCTGAAGGAAACGGACAATCTACTGTGCCCATGCTGGAGCTTGCGGCTCGACAACAAGGACTAAAGGCACATCTTCCGCTGCGGGAACATCAGCTTCGACGGCAAGAACTTGTGGCTCAGCCGGAGCTTGACGTTCCCCGGCAAGCTTGCCGGAGCAAAACTTGTCGGGAGCGTCTGCTTCAACGAAACAAACCCTAGGGCTTGTCGGAGCAGACTGCTCCTCAGCACTCTTGGTGTTGACCTTGGTGACCTTCTTTGTGGTGGCCTCGGGGAGCTCGGCCGGAAAGTAGTCACCAGAAATCAATTTCCTTTTCTTGCTCTGTCCAGTTGATGGTGTTACAGATGGTTGAGTCAGCTTGAGCACAAAGATTCCTGGTTCCACAGGTAACTTTAGTGCGGCGCACTTTGACAGGCCATCGGCAATGTCGTTCTGAGTCCTTGGAACATGCTCCATCTGTAGGCCATCAAAGTGTTCTTCCAGCTTTCTCACTTCATCAACATAAGCTTCCATCAATGGGCTCTGGTAATCCTTATTCACTTGGCGGATGACAAGCTGCGAGTCACCCCTGACTATGAGCTTCTTAATCCCAAGGTCTACCGCGATCCTGAGACCGGCAAGCAAACCATCATACTCTGCAGTATTGTTTGTTGCTTGCTCCTTGGGAAAGTGCATCTGGACTATGTACTTGAGGTGCTCTCCGGTGGGTGCGACAAGCAGCACACCCGCACCAGCGCCCTGCAGCGAGAAGGCACCATCAAAGTACATCAGCCACTCTTTGCTTGTTTCTTTGACGGGGACGCTCATTTCTGGGATTTCTTCATCTGGTGTTGGCATCCACTCAGCTATAAATTCTGCCAATGCTCGGCTCTGGATAGTTGAAGTACTTTCAAACTTGAGGCCAAAGCTTGACAGTTCTAGTGCCCACTCGACGATCCTGCCTGTTGCTTCTGGATTCTGCAGTATCCTCTTCAGCGGAAAGCGAGTGACAACTGTGATCTCATGTGCTTGGAAGTAATGGCGCAGCTTTCTCGAGGCCATGAGGAGGCCGAAAAGCAACTTCTGCACACCAGAGTACCTCGATCTAGCCCCCTGCAGGAGAGAACTGACGAAGTAAACTGGGCGCTGCACCATTTTCTTCTGCACCTCTCCATGTGCCTGCGCAGTTTCATCCTTGTCGGGACCAGAGCTTGCCGGCGAAGCCCCGTGCTTGTCGCCGGATGCACTTGCCGCGGTTGCGGGCTCATCATCCACCTCCCTCTCCACCACTAACGCAGCGCAGCAACTTCTCTTGTGGCTTAGGTGCGACAAGTATTGGAGTGGAGGACAGGTACCTCTTCAAGTCCTGCAGCGCAGCCTCCACTTCCGGAGTACATTTCATTGGACCTGCCTTTTTCAATATTTTGAAAAATGGCAGGGCGCGCTCAGCAGACTTGGAGATGAACCTGCTGAGAGCAGCCACGCAACCGGCAAGCCTTCGTACATCCTTGACGCGCTTCGGTGCTTCAATCTGCTCAATGGCCTTGATCTTGTCGGGGTTGGCTTCTATTCCCCGCTGAGACACGAAGAACCCGAGAAGCTTGCCGGAAGGGACTCTAAACACGCACTTCTCGGGGTTAAGCTTGAGGTTGATCTTGCGAAAATTTGTGAAAGTTTCTTCCAAATCCTGAACTAGGGTTGCTTTGTCCTTGCTCTTGACCACTATGTCATCCATGTAGGCTTCCACATTTCTGTGCAACGGTGGCTCAAAAGCATCATGGACTACCCTTGCAAATGTTGAACCAGCATTCTTTAATCCGAAAGGCATCTGTACGAAACAGTAGGTGCCACACGGAGTAATGAATGCGGTTTTCTCCTCATCCTCTTCTGCCATGAAGATTTGATGGTATCCTGAATATGCGTCAAGAAATGAAAGCAGATCACATGCGGCCGTGGAGTCGACAATCTAGTCAATGCGCGGCAAGGGAAATGGGTCTTTGGGACAGGCTTTATTAACATCAGTAAAGTCAATACAAAGCCTCCATTTCCCATTTGCCTTGCGCACGACCACAGGATTGGCCAGCCACGTAGGATGGAGCACTCCTCTGACAAGGCCTGCTGCTTCCAACTTCTTGATCTCTTCTGCAATGAATTCTTGTCGCTCCACTACTTGCTTCCTGACTTTCTGCTTGACGGGCCGCGCGTCAGGACAGACGGCAAGGTGGTGCTCAATTACTTTCCTGGGAACACCGGGGATGTCGGACGGCTGCCATGCAAACAGGTCGATATTCGCCCGCAGGAAAGCAACGAGCGCGCTTTCCTATTTAGGGTCAAGCGTGGCGCTGATGGTGAAGGTACCACCAGTGCCGTCCTCCTTGGCGGACACCTTCTTGGTCTCTGGTGAAGCTGTCTTTGTCTTCTTACACTTGCCGGTGGAGCTCGATGGTGCGTCCTTGACGGTAGCGCAGCACTCCGAAGAGGTGCGCTTACCGGAGTGGGCATCAAAGCTGTTGCCGGACTTGGACTTGGTCTTCTTCTTCCCCCCGGGAGCTTCAGCGGCAAGTGTCTTGCGATCCGCTGCGGCTGCTGCTTCCCGGTAAATCTTGTCGGTACAGATAAGGGCATCCTTCTTGTCGCCGGGGACAGAGATGACGCTTATCGGACCTGGTATCTTCAGTACGTTGTATGCATAGTGAGAGGCTGCCATGAACTTGGCGAGTGCTGGATGGCCGAGTATCCCATTGTAAGGCAACGGGAAATCAGCGACGTCAAAAGTGACCCTCTCAGTCCTGAAATTCAGCTCGCTACCAAATGTCACCGGCAACATGATCTTCCCTTTCGGCTTGCTCCTTCCCGGGTTGATTCCTTGGAATGTACCGGTCTCTTCAAGCTCGCTGTCAGGGATCTGGAGCTTCTGAAGTACCGCGGAGGAGATCAGCTTCAAGCCGGCCCCACCGTCAACCAGCATCTTTGTGACCTTGAGGTTGCGGATAGTTGGCGAAACCAACATCGGCAAGCACCCGACCGCAGTTAAGCGATCAGGGTGGTCCTCAACATCAAAGATGATAGGCGTGCTGGACCACTTCAGAGGCTTGCATGACTCAACTGGTGGTTCTACTGCATTAACTTCCCGCACCCACTGTTTGAGTTGGCGGTGCGAAGTATGCAGAGAAGCACCGCCGTCAACGCAAAGAACCTCTGTGGCTTTCTGAAACTCCTGCTCGTCGGCCTCATCATCCTCCATATCTTCATCCTCGTCTTCGTCTTCATCTTTGTCGTGGCCGCGGGGAGGCCTGTCTCCTTGCCGCTAATTGGCCTTGCCGCGGCGTCCCCCCCTGCCGGGACGTTTCTTGCCGGCTCCACCAGCACCTTCCTGGGCTTTCTCCTTGTCACGTCGCTCGTACTCAGCTTTCTGCAGCTCAACAAGCTGCTCAACCTTCTTGCAGCTCTGGAGATCATGACCCTTGGTGCGATGGATTTTGCAGTACTGCTTGCCGGAGCTGTCTTGCTTGTCGGCGGCCGCCACAGCATCCTCGCCGGAGCCACTAGGCTTGGCTGTCTTGGCGCCACCTCCGTTGCCGGACTGTTCGACAACAAGCACATCTTTGCCTTTCCTCCTTCTGTTGTTCCGCCGCCGGCCTTTCCTTGCCGGGGCGGCGTCCTCACTTTCGGATCCTTCTGCTCCTGCGTTCTCTCCGGGAAGTTTCCTCCCTTCCTCAGCACGCGCGCATCTGTCGGCCAGGGCGTATAGCTTGCTGACGTCTCTGATTTTGCACATCGCCATCTCCTCCCTCATCCTGCGGTTCTGCATGTTCTGGTGGAACGCACTGATTACCGCGGCAGGGTGAACGTCCGGGATGTTGCGCTGCACTTGGCTGAATCTTTGAATATACTTGCGCAGGGGCTCTCCTTCCTTCTGGGCTAGCAGGTGAAGATCACTCTCCTGGCCATGGGGCTTGTGGCCGCCTGTAAAGGCGCCGACAAACTGATGGCACAAATCTGCCCAGGAGGATATGGAGTTGTCCGGCAAGTGCATGAGCCAGGACCTGACGTTGGGCTTGAGCACCAACGGGAAGTAGTTGGCGAGGATCTTCTCGTCGCGCCCCCCAGCAGCTTGCACCGCAATGGTGTAGATGCTGAGGAACTCCGACAGATGCAGCCTACCGTCGTACTTCTCGGGTACATCTGGCTTGAAGTTCTTCGTACTGGGCCACTGGACCTGCTGCAGCTAACGAGTGAACGCAGGGCAGCCTACCGCGTATGGCAAGTCGCCTGGTTCCCCTGGCGCATGCACGTCAACAGCGTGCCCAATGCGCTGGTATGATTGACGCTGCGCTTCTCTTCGGCGCTCGATACGGGTACGAGCATCCTCTTGCTGCCGTTCTTGAAGAACTTGGCGCTGATCGCGACGAGCTCGCGGATCCGACGATGCGGTGGAGTCGTTGTCGAGATTGACCCGGCGAGTCGGCGATCTTGGCCTTCGGGGTGGAGAGTGCATGGAGGTTGCACCTCCTCTGGTCTTGTCGCCATCGGCTCGCGCCTGGGCGCCTTGCCGCGGCTTCGACGTGCTCGGTTGCCGGGGAGTGTCGCCGTTGGCGAAGCCGATGAGGCTCTGAATAGTGGCCCTCTAGTCGTTGATCTTGTCCGGCGCTGGAGGGTAATCCAGGAGCAGTTGGGCTCGAGCCAACGCTTCTTCTGGAGTCTTGGGTGGCGGTGGCGAACGTCGCGAGGAGCGGGATACGCTCGAACTTCTAACTGGGTTAGAAGGAGCAGCATCTCGTCCAGGCGACCGCGCCACGCTCGTGCCAGCGTGTTGACGTGCATGCTGGCCTTGAGCGTCCCGGGATCCACCAGCTTGGCCTTGTTCCAACGCAAGTACGGTACTGCGAGTACCATGACGCTGTCGGTCCCGCGCCTCCTGAGAAGGACGCGGTGCATGCACAGACGCCGAGGTTTGTGCAACCTTGTCCTTGGACTTGGTAGCATCATGAGCTCCCTCGTCGACGCCCGTTCCTCCGCCGGCGTCTACCCCACCACCCGTTTGCTCCGGTGGTGGTGGGATCGACGCGGACGGAGCAGCCACCTCCGAAGTCTTCTTCTTCTGTGGCATGTCGATGAAGATGATGACGATGCGGCTCGCGTGAACGCCGGATCAGGTTCACACAACCTCGACGCCCCCTACCTGGCGCGCCAAAGATGTCGTGGGAACGAACACCTATGGGGCAGGGGCCCCTTCTCGGTCCGGCGGGGGGCGAGGGTCGCACGAAGAGCGGATCGAGGCGAAGCACGCGAGCGGTTTTACCCAGCTTTGGAGCACTCCGGAGAGATAAAACTCCTACTGCTGCATTGTGTTTGTATTGTGTTCTTGCTCGAGAGCGTGCGCGTTCTGTAGTTTCGAATGAGTCGAACCCCCCCCTACGTTGCGCACGGGCCTCCTTTTATACGCTAAAGGGGTCACTGACAGGTGGCAACGCATGCAGGGGTAAAAGTGTAAAAGAAGTGGTTGGTACAGCTACTTGCACAGTGCACCCTACCTAACTCTGACGGCAGGGGACAAGGGCATTAAATGCCCGTCCGGTTGTCTAAACAGTGCAGAAAAGCGACAGTTAGGGGCGCCACCGTTCGCCACGATGGCCATCTCGTCATCTTCGTTCGCCACCTCGCACCGCTTGGCTACACAGCCGCCCGCCACGTGCGCCTGGAATGATCTTGCGGTGACACGTCGTTAGATGTGCTGGAGCGTGGGCACAGAGTGGTGGCCTCGCTGCGGCAAGCGCCTTGCCGCGGTCATTGTCTTGTCGCGCCCGGAAGCTTGTCGCTCCTCGGGTCTTGCCGGGACGCGCGGGGCGTCGTGGCAAGTTCCTTGAAAAAGCCTTGGTTGGCCTCCCCGGCAAGCTCCTCTTGCCGGGGCCTTGTCTTCTCGGCTTAAACACTTTGTTCTTGAATGGCTCCAAAGGAACCAGCGGAGGACCTTGGCGGTCGCCCGGCAAGCCTTGCCGCGGGGCGCTGCAACTGCCCGTGCACAAGTTCGGGATACTAGGGTACCCCTACTCTAGTACACCGACACACGGTACACGCATTTTAGACTGAGGCCCCATGCATGTCGGAGTAGCGCCGAATATTAGCTAATAGACGTTGTTGATCTCACTATTTGCCGAAATAGTTTACAGTCAATATGCTCTGATTAAGAAGCTTCATTGCCCTGTTCTGCACTCAATCTACTTAGCCGAGATGGCATGCCATGCCCGATTAGTTGCTAAAATATCCTGCCATATATTTATTGTGATGTAGATTGCCATGGTCTAGTAGCCAATCTATTAGGTGAAATAGCTCTACACCGTTTTATACTCGATCTTTATTGTTGAGATGGCCTTCGATGGTTGTGTGCTTGGCCTCATTGACTGCTGAAATAGCCTGCCATAATTTAGCATTCAAATTTGTTTGTTGAATCAACTGTACATATATTTCCTTACTTAGATCTGCTTGTCCAAATATCTTGCCATAGCTTTAGACATCGACCTAAGTATTTTTTCTGGACTTCATAAAAAAGCACATATGTTTTTCCTGTAATATCTTGTAGAAGAACTAATTTGTATATCCAACAGATGGACAAGGCTTGGACAACTTCTGCTCGAAGATTCTCCGTTGCATATGTCGAGGGGGTTGAAAACTTCATGAACTTTATCAGAGCTGAGTACGGTGGTCCGAAATCAGATGTGCTATGCTCGTGTAGCAGTTGTATGAATTCAGTTACAAGACCCTAGTCAACTATGCAAAATCATATACACTTGTATGGGATGTCGGTCACATATCTAGGTGGGTTCATCACGGTGAAGATGTGAACGTCAATGTTACTGACTGTGGAAGCAGCAGATCACCATCTTGATCTGCCCGATGCTCAGGTGGAAGACGCGGGGGAGGCGGTGGTGGTGGCGGAACCAGTGAGTTTGACCAACATTGAAACAATGCTACGAAATGCTCGCACATTTTGTGAACTTTCACCTGCAGAAGAAAAAAAGTGGGCCCGCATGTTTGAACAATGCAATGTGGCTGTCACCCTAGGAAATAAGCTGTCAGTATTCTCAGCTATGGTCACCTTTCTTTAGATGATGACTATCTGAGCAGATGACCAACAAACATTCGACACAATGTTGGTTGCTTACCGCAAATCTTTCCCATATGTGTCTGAGCTGCCACACACCTACAGTAAAATGAAGAATTTCCTTCGTGCAGTTCGAATTGGATATGATATGATCCATGTTTATAAGAATAATTGTGTTCTGTAACGAAAGGATTATGCCAACTTAAGTGAATTCCCAAAATGCAAATCATCAAGATGGAAAGATGGTGATGCTGTGAAGAGTATTCCTCATAATGTTCTGAGACATTTTCCAGTTATACCAAGATTGCAGAGGTTGTTTCATTATGCTGAAAATAGAGAGGATGTACTGTCGCATTCCAGGAACCAGGAGTACAGAGAACAGAATGCAATGAGACATCCATCTCATGGTAGTGACTGGAAAATCTTCAATCGGAAACACAAAAAGTTTGTTGCTGACCCGAGAAACATTAGACTTGGCTTAGATACAGATGGATTTAAACCATTTGTCAACCGGAGCACCACATATAGCATGTGGCTAGTGCTTGTTTACAACATGTCTTCAAATGTATGCACCAAAGAATCAAACTACATGATGGCCTTGCTCATCCCAGGTCCAAAAAGTCCTGGAAAGGATTTTGATTTATTCATGGAGCCTCTTGTGGAGGAACTTCAACAACTATGGAGGGGTGTTCTCACTCGAGACCTATATAGCAGCCCACTAGCTAATTTCTTTCTGCGTGCTATTATAATTTGGTGCATCCATGATTATCCGACTTTGGGCACTATGTCAGGGCGAACGACACATGGTGACAATGCATGTGTTCGTTGTGAAAAGAATCCGCTCTCATACGCAATAGTTAGCAAGATCTGTTACATTGGACACTTCCGTTTCCTTGCTAAGGACAAGCCATATCCTACAAAATACCGAAGACATGTGTTCAATGCAAAGCATGAAAACTGTGATGCGCCAAAGAGGCTCACTGGCAATGAGTTGCAAGTCGAATTAGAGAAGGTCAGTCATATTACACCAGGAAACCATCCTAATAATTGTAGCGTGAAAAGGAAGCATGGCAGGGCAGAAGAGAGATTATTGTTTACCCACAGGTCCACTTTGTGGGACTTGGAGTATTGGAAATATTTTGATCTGCGGCATAATCTTGATGTGATGCACATCGAGAAAAATATATGTGACAGCATTATCGGGAAACTTCTTAATATTGAAGGCAAGACGAAAGATACCTTAAAATCTAGGATTGATTTGAGACACCTGGGTATCAAAATGGATTTGCAGGTGGAAGATGAAGGTAAACCACGAGATATGGCACCAGTTGTGTACGTCTTGGACAAGGTAAAAAGAAAAGAATTCTGCAAGGTCATGTCATGTGTGAGATTCCCACATGGATTTGCTTCCAACCCTGAAAGGAGAGTTAGTGCAGATGGAAACAAGGTACATGGGTTGAAAACTCAAGACTGCCACGTCCTACTTCAAAGGGTTTTGGCTGTTATCCTTAGAGGATTGAGCCGCCCTGACTTATACAAAGCAGTTGCAGAGTTGGGACAATTCTTCATGGAACTCTGTAGTCGAAATATCAGGATAGATGCTTTGGAGCGTCTTAGAGACAAGATACCAACTATGCTATGTGACCTTGAGAAGATATATCTTCTAGCCTTCTTTGATGTGATGGTGCATTTGGCTATTCATATAGCATATGAGGCACTACTTAGAGGTCCACTACAGTATGGCTAGATGTACCCTATTGAAAGGCGGCTAGGCACTTTCAAGGGCTATGTTATGAACAGAGCTAGACCTGAGGTTTCCATTGCAGAGGCCTACATTGCTATAGAAACGGTGACATTCCGCTGAAAATACATTGAAACAGCTGGTCAGCTTAGCAAAGAGGTGGGTGAAGACAATCCCGGGCTCAATGTTTTCGATTGTTCTCTTCGGGTTACAAGGAAGAGTCGAGAAGACGACAAACCTAAAGATTTGGACAAAAAGGTTTGGTATGTGTTGAATAACTGTCCTAAGATTCTACCTTATATCAAGTAAGTGCTAAGTACTGCAACTTATACATTGTAATCTACTAAACTTGCAGCACATTCTTATATGTTTAGATGTTTGACGTGATCACTATGTTGTGCAGCATCTATAAAAAGGAATTAATACCGCAAAATCCAAGAGACATTGACAAACTGGTTATGGCAGGATTTTTGAAATGGTTCAAGAGCCATGTAAGCTTTTGAATTGCACTGTCAGTTTTTTTAATATATTGAGTACATAAGATGATCAACTTGTCTATTTTGTAATAGGTTAAGAAGATGCGGGAGGATGGGCATGCAGTTAATGATGCCCTTTACGCTGTAGCAATGGGTCCTGATACTCGGGTAAGACATTATGAATCTTGCATTGCTGGAGATGTGCGCTACAACGCTCTTCCACGCGACGAAGGCAGCAAGACACAAAACAATGCCATCATGAGCACGGATAAGTACGTCGAAGAGATAACTGAAATGTATGCTAACGTAATAGACATTGTTCAATTGAAGTATATCTCTAGTTTCAAGGTTCATCGGTGTGTGGTTCTGTTGTGCTGTCATTGGCATAACCTGTTTTCCAGGATCACAAAACACAGAGTTGATGATTATTTGAAATCCATCAATGCCAAGGCGGCGTTCCAGACCTACGATCCTTTTATTTTGGCAAATCTAGCAACACATATATTTTTCTTGGAAGACACCTTTGCACGTAGCGATGACTGGAGAGTATTGCAAAGGTTTGAGTAGAGGAATTCGTTTAATGAAGTTGCACAACAAGATGATGCTTACACTGCTCCTGATGTAGAAGATTCCACAGATGTTCCTAATATCTTTGAGAACCATCACGTCAATGATGCTGGCGAAAAGATTGCCTGTCAGGCTATGGACATGAGAGTTGATTAATAAGACGCCAACGTTCGAGGACATTGAGGATGAAGAAGAACATGTCACCGGGGGAATTACGATTCAGACTGATACAGATGGCGAAGATGTTGACGCTTCTGCTGCGGATGATGATTAGATTGCTTTTATCATATTTGTCTACCAAAAGACGTTTTTATGTACTACATGAAATTGTGTTTGCTATGACAACTGAAACCTGGTGGAGTTGTTGTTTAGTATTTTGCTGTGAGGACATCACTTATTATGTATGTTGATTAGTGTTTGGTGATTGTATGACGACTAAAACATGATGACATTGTTGTTTAGTTGTACTCATATTTGGCTGTGAAACTTGTATTTGATGACATAGTTTGTTGTTGGACTGCAATTTGCTCGACGTCTTCGAATGGGAACGAAGCTGACCTGACAGGGCCTCTACTAATTTATTTATTTATTAGCAGAAGGGCCTCTTCTATTTATTTATATATG
>NC_041391.1:271256202-271314774 GCF_002162155.2 Triticum dicoccoides
TAGAAATCACTAGATGTTCACAACACTACGTTCAGCCTGCTAAATAGGTTTCATTCATTACTAGTTTCAGCAAAGTGCTCATGTCATAGCCACTGAATACATCACGAGTGCTACATGCACTACAAATAAAGAGACAATCATCCTACAGAGCACATAGATTTTGCCCATTATCTTCACAAGCTCTTTCATTTCCTCATTACTGTCAAGGCCATTCAGCAGCTATTGCTTGTCCATGATCAGAGGAACTACATCTTTAACCTTCTGCTATGCATCTTCTTCTTTTGCCGTTCCTTAAGTTACTTGTCCAACACCCCAACCTGCTGGTATTGGGATTCCTTGGATAACCAAATAATTAGCGTAGTTCCTTTCCCCCACATCAGCAACTTCCCAGAAATACAAATCACACGAATCAAATTGGAAGATCATCAACTAAACTATTAAAAAATCAGCAACTGAAAGCAGCGGAACAACACTTAAACATACTATTACCCCATGATTCGAGCATTTGTAGAAGACTCAGATAGGGTTGAGGATTGTGGTTGAGACATGACAGATGACTCTCCATGATTTGCAGCAGTGGCACCACAATAATGGCAGCAGGTTGCGATGAGCAACCGGCTGCGGTGCGTGTGGTGACTTGGCGTATATCTAGTTGTTGTCTGCTGAAGAGCAGGTGACGAGCCGCCAGCAGGCATGGTTGCTACCGCAAGAGCTTCCGATGCTAGGCAGAGTAAGTAGAGAAGAGAGAAGAGAACATTGGATATGTCAGTTTCATTACTTGCAGAGTAGCATAGCACCATATATATTCATAGTCTAGCTTTGGATTCGAACCAGCTACAGGGGCACGTCTCTCTTTTTCGTAAAACTCAGCAATGTCTCTTTACTGCTACACTAGCTTGTTCTGTACGCCTTCTCAAGTCTTTGATTATTTTTTTGCGAGGAAGGAAAGAGGAGAAAATTGAGGGTTCCTGGGACTCGAACCCAAGACCTCTTGGTTGAAAACCAAGGGTGCTAGTCACTTATGTGGCGAACATTCGCTTGGAGGAGGACAGCAACCGAACGCATATTCCTGGCAGTTTCAGTTGCGACGCAAGATCAAACGGTCACAGTTTCGGGAATGTTATCGAGCGAATGAGCCTAGTTTTTATTTTCTTCCTATAAAAAAGAATGATATGTGGTGTCGCTTAGTCAACAAATGATTGTGCCAACCTTGACTATTGGATTCACATTCAATGTCTATCGTGTTTCTTCAGTCTCTTTCTTCCTCCAGCCACCAAAGCCAAACCAGCACCAGCCAGACAGCCTGCTCCCGCCTACCATGGCTGGCTGTGCTGCCGGGCACACATCATGGCCACATCGCACCCTATAACTCTGCGCATCTTCCCCGACTCCTATTCATTCTCGTCCAAGGCCTCACCATCATCCTCCGCCTTGGTTTGCTTGCCACGGTGCCGCCCTCCAGTGTTGTCAATATGGACAACAACTAAGAGGAATAAGGAGATGATTGTACATGGTGAGGATGACAGTAGGGACCCACGAGGATCATGGCAGGAGGCAAGCAAGTGCCTCTTTATTACAAGAAAAAAGGGTTCCTCCTGATGGTTTCCTGACATCTGGGTCGCACACCACTATCAACTTAGTCAATAAGCGAGATAACTAAACAAGGAGCGGCAGACACCCGAGACCCAGTAGCGCGCGCAATATTTTCTTTTTTCTTTTGTTTTTGGAACAGAGAAGGGTATCAACTGGGTTGTGCGGGAGTTGTTCCCCGTCTAGCCTAGGATTTTATTTCATATGTTTACCACACGACCAGCCCAGTTGTTTTTCCATTCTGAAAATGGCTAGCCCAGCTATTTTGTTTTTGGTAGAATAACCAACATAGGCCTACTTGCTTTTCTACACCCCACTGGACTGGAAATCATTCAAGACGAGAAGGGATGCATTTGCGCTTGCCCATAAAATGGGCTACAAGTAATAAGAAATGGGCTATAACGAATAAGAAATGGGCTATAAAATGAAAAAAATACAAAAAACAAGCAATTATTTCCAAAATACATTTTTCTTTCGGATTTTGATATTTTAAATTTCATTGTTTTTGTGCGGGTAAAATTTCATTGGAATTAAATTAAGGTATGTTTAGTTTTTAAATTTTAATCTGACTAGAAATTTCGGGCCGTATGCTGATTAGGACAGATTTGGAGGCTTACTTGTGGGTCTAATAGGTTGACGTCTACGAAAGGCTTTGTCAACTTAGTCCACAAATTATTCTAGCAGCAGTGATCATTGGATGTTAATCCAATGATTGTGCTTCTTCTTCAATATTTGATCTTCTTGATCCAGCGGACCAAAACAGCGTCGGTGGGACTGCCAGCTCCCGCCTCTTGTCATAGGCTGCACCGCCCCACCCTACTGCATCGTTGGCCAGGCCATTCCCCTACTCACCCACACCTCCTGCTATTTGCCGATGACGACAACCGAACCAGTAAACCCTCATACTCCCCCCCACATGGGCAACCAATGTCGAGCCTTCCCCGGCTCTGGGTCGTTCCCTTCCTAGGCCTCACAATTGTCCACCGCCCTGGTTCTATTGGCACGGTGTGGTGAACGTGGTCAACGAATGCCATCCATCAGAAGAGGATTGTACTGCTACGTCTCGAGCTTGCGTTGGATTTCCCAGAAGAGGAGAGGATGATGCAGCACATTAGCGTAAGTATTTCCCTCAGTTTTTGAGAACCAAGGTATCAATCCAGTAGGAGACCACGCGCAAGTCCCTCGTACCTGCACAAAACGATAGCTACTCGCAACCAACGCTTAGGGGTTGTCAATCCCTTCACGGTCACTTGCGAGGGTGAGATCTGATAGAGATAATATTTTTGGTATTTTTGGTATAAAGATGCAAAGTAAAAAGTAAAAGCAAAAGCAAGTAAATAAAGTGATGGAGATTGATATGATGAGAATAGACCCGGGGGCCATAGGTTTCACTAGTGGCTTCTCTCAAGAGCATAAGTATTCTATGGTGGGTGAACAAATTACTGTTGAGCAATTGACAAAATTGAGCATAGTTATGAGGTTATCCAGGCAATGATCATGTATATAGGCATCACGTCCATGACAAGTAGACCGAAACGATTCTGCATCTACTACTATTACTCCAGTCATCGACCGCTATGCAACATGCATCTAGAGTATTATGTTAAAAACAGAGTAACGCCCTAAGCAAGATGACATGATGTAGAGGATTAAATTCATGCAATATGATAAATACCCCATCTTGTTATCCTCGATGGCAACAATACAATACGTGCCTTGCAACCCTTTCTGTCACTGGGTAAGGTCACCGTAAGATTGAACCCAAAGCTAAGTACTTCTCCCATTGCAAGAACTACCAATCTAGTTGGCCAAACCAAATGGATAATTCGAAGAAACTTGCAAAGATAACTCAATCATACATAAAAGAATTCAGAGAAGAATCAAATATTTTCCATAGATAAGCTATATCATAAACCCACAATTCATCGGTCTCAACAAACACACCACAAAAAAGAAGATTACATCGAATAGATCTCCACGAGAGAGGGGGAGAACATTGTATTGAGAACCAAAAAGAGAGAAGAAGCCTTCTAGGTACTAACTATGGACCCGAAGGTCTGAAGTAAACTACTCACACTTCATCGAAGGGGCTATGGTGATGATGTAGAAGCCCTCCATGGTAGATGCCCCCTCCGGCAGAGCTCCAGAACAGGCCCCAAGATGGGATCTCGCGGATACAGAAAGTTGCATCGGTGGAATTAGGTTTTTTGCTCTGTCCCCGACCTATTTGGGGTACGTAGGTATATATAGGAGGAAGGAGTACCTCGGTGGAGCGTCAGGGCCGGGGCCCACGAGGCAGGGGGCACGCCCAGGGGGGAGGGCGCGCCCCCCATCCTCGTGACCGACTCTGGCACTTCTTGGAGTAGGGTCCAAGTCTCCTGGATCACGTTCGGTGAGAAGATCACGTTTCCGAAGGTTTCATTCCTTTTGGACTCCGTTTGATATTCCGTTTCTTCGAAACACTGAAATAGCCAAAAAACAGCAATTCTGGGTTGGGCCTCCGGTTAATAGGTTAGTCCCAAAAATAATATAAAAGTGGAAATTAAAGCCCATTAAAGTCCAAAACAATAGATAAAGTAGCATGGAGCAATCAAAAATTATAGATACGTTGGAGATGTATCAGGCATCCCCAAGCTTAATTCCTGCTCGTCCTCGAGTAGGTAAATGATAAAAAGAGAATTTTTGATGGGGAGTGATACTTTGGCATAATTTCAATGTAAATCTTCTTAATTGTGATGTGAATATTCAGATCCGAAAGATTCAAGACAAAAGTTCATATTGACATAAAAATAATAATACTTCAAGCACACTAATCAAAATAATTATGTCCTCTCAAAATAACATGGCCAAAGAAAGTTCATCCCTACAAAATCATATAGTTAGGCTATGCTTCATTTTCGTCACACAAAGATGTTCCCAACTTCTATACCCTCGATGACAAGCCAAGCAATTGTTTCATACTTAAATAATCTCAAACTTTTTCAACCTTCACGCAATACATGAGCGTGAGCCATGGATATAGCACTATGGGTGGAATAGAATATGATGATGGGGATTGTGTGGAGAAGACAAAAAAGGAGAAAGTCTCACATTGACGAGGATAATCAACGGGCTATGGACATGCCCATCAATTGATGTCAACATGAGGAGTAGGGATTGCCATGCAACGGATGCACTAGAGCTATGAATGCTCAACAAAAGAAAACTAGTGGGTGTGCATCCAATTTGCTTGCTCATGAAGACCTAGGGCATTTGAGGAAGCCCATCGTAGGAATATACAGGCCAAGTTCTATAATGAAAAATTCCCACTAGTATGAAAGAGACAACTTATGAGACTCACTATATGAAAAACATGGTGCTACTTTGAAGCACAATATATGAGACTCACTACATGAAGAACGAGGTGCTACTTTGAAGCACAAAATATGAGACTCACTACATGAAGAACGAGGTGCTACTTTGAAGCACAAAATATGAGACTCACTACATGAAGAACATGGTGCTACTTTGAAGCAAAAGTGTGGAAAAAGAGATAGTAGCATTGCCCTTTTCTTTTTTTTGGGCCTTCTTTTTTTTGGCCTTTCTCTTTTTTTTATTTGGGCAATGCTCTAATAATGATGATCATCACACTTCTATTGATTACAACATGAGGATTACAACTCGAAACTAAAACAAGGTATGACTCTATATGAATGTCTCCGGCGGTGTACCGGGATGGTGCAATGAATCAAGAGTGACATGTATGAAAAATAATTCATGGTGGCATTGCCACAAATACGATGTCAACTACATGATCATGCAATGGCAATATGACAAAAGGAACGGTGGAAAGTTGCATGGCAATATATCTCGGAATGGCTATGGAAATGCCATAATAGGTAGGTATGGTGGCCGTTTTGAGGAAGATATAGGGAGGTTTATGTGTGATAGAGCGTATCATATCACGGAGTTTGGATGCACCTGCGAACTTTGCGCCAACTCTCAATGTGAGAAAGGGCAATGCACGGTACCGAAGATGCTCGCAATGGCGGAAAGGTAAAAGTGCGTATAATCCATGGACTCAACATTAGTCAAAAGAACTCATATGCTTATTGCAAAAATTTAGAAGTCATCAAAAATCTAGTACTATGTGCATTCTCCTAGGGGGATATATTGGTAGGAAAAGACCATCGATCGTCCCCGACCGCCACTCATAAGGATGCACAAGCCAGGTACACTTCATGCTTCAAATTTGTTACACAACTTTAACCATACATGCATGCTACGGGATTTACCAACTTCAACACAAGCATTTATCAAATTCGTAACTACTCAACTAGCATGACTTTGATATTATTACCTCCATATCTCAAAACAATTATCAAGCATCAAACTTATCTTAGTATTCAACGCACTCAAAAGAAAGTTTCACATATCTTGAACACCAAGTATATTAACATTAAGCAAATTTCCATGCTATTAACGACTCTCAAAATAATTTAAGTGAAGCATGAGAGATCAAGTTTCTTTAAAACAAATCTACCACCGTGCTCTAAAAGATCTAAGTGAAGCACTAGAGCAAAAATTATCACACTCAAAAAGATATAAGCGAAGCACTATGAGCAAATTATCAAGCTCAAAAGATATAAGTGAAGCACATAGAGTATTCTATCAAATTTCAATTCGTATATGGCTCTCTCAAAAGGTGTGTACAGCACGGATGATTGTGGTAAACTAACAAGCCAAGACTCAAATAATACAAGACGCTCCAAGCAAAACACATATCATGTTGGTGAACAAAAATATAGCTCCAAGTAAATTACCGATGGAAGTGGACGAAAGAGGGGATGCCTTCCGGGGCATCCCCAAGCTTTGACTTTTGGTGTCCTTGGATTATCTTCGGGGTGCCATGGGAATCCCCAAGCTTATGCTCTTGCCACTCCTTGTTCCATAATCCATCAAAAGAATTCACCCGAGACTTGAAAACTTCACAACACAAAACTCAATAGAAATCTCGTGAGCTCCGTTAGAGAAAGAAAACAAAAGACTACTTTAAGGTACTGTAATGAACTCATTCTTTATTTATATTGGTGTTAAACCTACTGTATTATAACTTCTCTATGGATCATAAACTATTTTACTAACCATAGATTCATCAAAATAAGCAAACAACACACGCAAAACAGAATCTTTCAAAAACAGAACAGTCTATAGTAATCTGTAACTAACGCAAAATTTTGGAACCCAAAAACATCTACCAAAATTAGACGACCTGGACAATTTGTTTATTGATTAGCAGAAAAAATAATCAATGCAAAAGAACGTTCCTGTGATTTATTGAATTTTTTCTCGTGAGCGCAAAGTTTCTGTTTTTCAGCAGAATCAAATCAACTATCATCCAAGAAGATCCAATAGGTCCAACTTGGCACTAACACTAATTAAAAGATAAAACCACATCTAAATAGAGGCTAGATGTATTATTTATTCCTAAACAGAACCAAAAACAAAAAACACAAAATAAAATTGGGTTGCCTCCCAACAAGCACTATTGTTTAACGCCCCTAGCTAGGCATAAAAGCAAGGATAGATCTAGGTATTACTATCTTTAATTTTCAATTTTTTTAGCGGAGTCATGCTCGAATACGGGTGGTTCTTGCCGCTTCCCTTCATACTCGGAAATTTTTAGATCTAAAGAATCCAACTGCTTATTACAAAGAGTAATCAACATATTCATGCGGTGAAGATTTCCGCTAACACTTTTAAGAGGCTCAAGAGACTTGTAAAAATTTTGTTACTTCGCAAATCTTCTCAAACACTTGGGTTTCTTCCTGGGTTGGATGAGATCCTCCCTTTTGGGGTAGTGTTCCCACTATTCCCTCTATAATTTCATGCGCAATACTGGGATCAATTTCAATAAAATTTCCCTTGGCAATGCAACCCAAGAGTTGTCTATGCGTCATATTTAAGGTTGCGAAGAAGGTTCATCTCTAAGGTGCACTTACGATAAGATTCCATCATCCTATACCAAGCATCTTTTAAATTTTCTCCTTGCCGTTGCTTGAAGTGAAGAACTTCAAACACGGGAGACATAGGAGCGGATAAGGAATTCGACATAGCGATAAGCAAGCAAACTAACACACGAGCAAACAAAAGGCGAAGGGAAAAAGAGGAGGAGATTGGGAAAGAGAGGGCGAATAAAACGGCAAAACTGAAGTGGGGGAGAGGAAAATGAGAGGCAAATGGCAAATAATGTAATGCGAGATATAGGGATTGTGATGGGTAATTGGTATGTTGACTTTTGCGTAGGCCTCTAAGGGAGTCCTGGATTAGGGGGTGTCCGGATGGCCGGACTATGACCTTTGGCCGTACTCCCGGACTATGAAGATACAAGATTGAAGACTTCGTCCCGTGTCCGGATGGGACTTTCCTTGGCGTGGAAGGCAATCTTGGCGATATGATATGAAGATCTCCTCCCATTGTAACCGACTCTGTGTAACCCTAGCTCTCTCCGGTGTCTATATAAACCGGAGAGTTTTAGTCCGTAGGACGAACAACAATCATACCATAGGCTAGCTTCTAGGGTTTAGCCTCTCTGATCTCGTGGTAGATCAACTCTTGTACTACCCATACCTTCAGTATTAATCAAGCAAGAGTAGGGTTTTACCTCCACTGAGAGGGCCCGAACCTGGGTAAAAACATCGTGTCCGTTGTCTCCTGTTACCATCTGCCTAGACGCACAGTTCGGGACCCCCTACCCGAGATCTGCCTATTTTGACACCGACATTGGTGCTTTCATTAAGAGTTCCTCTGTGTCGTCACGCTTAGGCCCGATGGCTTCTTCGATCATCAACCACGACGCGGTCCAGGGTGAGACTTTTCACCCCGGACAGATCTTCGTATTCGGCGGCTTCGCACTGTGGGCCAACTCACTTGGCCATCTGGAGCAGATCGAAAGCTACGCCTGTTGGTGTCAAAACCGACGGATCTCGGGTAGGGGGTCCCGAACTGTGCGTCTAGGTGGATGGTAACAGGAGACAAGGGACACGATGTTTTTACCCAGGTTCGGGCCCTCTCGATGGAGGTAAAACCCTACTCCTGCTTGATTAATATTGATGATATGGGTAGTACAAGAGTGGATCTACCACGAGATCAAGGAGGCTAAACCCTAGAAGCTAGCCTATGGTATGATTGTTGTTGTGATTGTTGTCCTACGGACTAAAACCCTCCGGTTTATATAGACACCGGAGAGGGCTAGGGTTACACAGAGTCGGTTACAATGGTAGGAGATCTACATATCCGTATTGCCAAGCTTGCCTTCCACGCCAAGGAAAGTCCCATCCGGACATGGGACGAAGTCTTCAATCTTGTATCTTCATAGTCTTGGAGTCCGGCCGATGATGATAGTTCGGCTATCCGGACACCCCCTAGTCCAGGACTCCCTCAATGCCCCTGGCCATCAGGTCAGGTTTGGAAGCTTAAACTACATGGCCGGCATTCGCGGGGACTTGATCTTCGACGGATTTGAGCCACGGCCGAGCGCGCCGCACTGTCTCGATGGGCATGATCTAGCTCTGCTGCTGGACAGCGCCCAGAGTGCCACTCAGGTGTCCGCTCCGACCATTGGCTCGAAGCCAACTGCGCCAGTCGGGGACGGACGGTTGGACGCTGCCCCCAGAGCCGCAACCTCTATGGCGATAGAGCCGAATACCAGCCTAGTCCTTTGCAAGGCCCGTGACTCCAACGTGCCGGACTCCGTTCCGGACTCCGAATATTCCGCACCCCTTCCGATCGAACCCGATTAGGCTCCGATCATGGTGTTCACTGCCGCGGACGTCTTTCAGCACTCGCCCTTTGGCGATACCATGAACTCCCTAAAGTCTCTCTCTTTGTCAGGAGAGCCCTGGCCGGACTATGGTCAACAGGGTTGGGATGCGGACGACGAAGAAATTCGAAACCCACCCACAACCCACTTTGTAGCCACTGTCGACGATCTAACCGACATGGTCGACTTCGACTCCGAAGACATCGACGGTATGGACGCTGATGAAGGAGACGACCAAGAACCAGCACCTATAGGGCACTAGAAGGCCACCTCGTCATATGAAATATACATGGTGGACACCACCTTAGTAGGGGATGGCGATGAAAAAGCGGAGGACGGCCCCTCCAAGAAGCAACCCAAGCACCGACGTCAGCGGCGCCGCTCTAAATCCCGCCAAAGCAAGAACGGCGAATCCGGCACCGAAGACGTTAACACCCCGGACAGTGCCGACGACATCCCACTCCAGCAGGATTCAGCGCTGGAGGACGAAGGAGCCAGCCCTCATGAGAGAGCGGCCGACAGAGAGGTCGAGGACGACAATTATATGCCTCCCTCCGAAGACGAGGCAAGCCTCGACGACGATGAATTCGTCATGCCAGAGGATCCCATCGAACAAGAGCGTTTCAAATGTAGGCTTATGGCCATGGCAAGCAGCCTCAAGAAAAAATAGCAGCAGCTTAGAGCTGACCAAGACCTGCTAGCTGACAGATGGACTGAAGTCCTGGCGGCCGAAGAGTATAAACTCGAACGCCCCTCCAAGAGTTACCCAAAGCGCAGGCTGCTACCCCAACTAGAGGATGAAGCAACTAAACCTACATCACCGGCGTATGATGCGCCCGATCGGCCACACCGTGGCCGCGACAGAGAGGCCCTTTGGCCCTCAACCCAAGCCGCACCCCGGCGCCGCTCTAAGAATACCAGAGCACGGGGAAACGCACTAGACCTGCAAGACATATTGGAGGATAAGGCAAGGCAAACAAGATCGATCTACGGATCACATGGGCATCTGAGCTGCGTCGAATACAACAGACCAAGCTCGTCTGAGCTGCGTCGCGATATAGCCCACTACAGGGGCGCCGCACACCCACTATGCTTCACAGACGGAGTAATGGATCATCAAATCCCCGAGGGTTTTAAAACCGTAAACATTGAATCATATGATGACACAACTGACCCCGCGGTATGGATCGAGGATTATCTCCTTCATATCCACATGGCCCGTGGTGATGATCTACACGCCATCAAATACCTCCTGCTCAAGCTTAAAGGACCAGCTCGACATTGGCTTAACAGCCTGCCAGCAGAGTCAATTAGTTGCTGGGAGGACCTGGAATCCGCATTCCTTGACAACTTCCAGGGCACTTATGTGCGACCACCAGATGCCGATGACCTAAGCCACATAATCGAGCAGCCAGAGGAATCGGCCAGGCAATTCTGGACACGGTTCCTAACCAAGAAAAATCAAATAGTCGACTTTCCGGACGCCGAGGCCCTTGCAGCCTTCAGGCACAACATCCGAGACGAATGGCTTGCCCGACACCTAGGACAGGAAAAGTCGAAATCTATGGCAGCCCTCACGACACTCATGACCTACTTCTGCGCGGGCGAACACAGCTGGCTAGCTTGTAGCAATAACATAACCAGGATCCCTAGCAATTCGGATACCAAGGACAACAATGGCAGGTCACGTTGCAACAAGCACAAGCGCCACATTAACGGCGACAATACTGAGGATACGGCAGTCAATGCCGGATTTAGAGGCTCTAAACCCGGTCAGCAGAAGAAGCCATTCAAAAGAAACCCTCCAGGCCCATCCAGCTTAGACCGGATACTCGATCGCTCGTGCCAGATACATGGCACCACCGAACAACCAGCCAACCACACCAACAGGGATTGTTGGGTGTTCAAGTAGGCTGGCAAGTTAAGTGCCGAAACCAAAGACAAGGGGCTGCATAGCAAGGACGAGGAGGAGCCCCGGCCGCCGAACAACAGAGGACAGAAGGGATTCCCCCCGCAAGTGCGGACGGTGAACATGATATAGGCAACCCACATCCCCAAAAGGGAGCGGAAGCGTGCTCTCAAGGACGTCTATGCGTTGGAGACAGTCGCCCAAAAGTTCAACCCATGGTCCTCCTGCCCGATCACTTTTGATCGAAGGGACCACCCCACTAGCATCCGTCACGGCGGATTCGCCGCATTTGTCCTAGACCCAATCATTGACGGATTTCACCTCAACAGAGTCCTCATGGACGGCGGCAGCAGCCTGAACCTGCTTTATTAGGATACAATGCGAAAAATGGGTATCGATCCCTCAAGGACTAAACCCACAAAGACAACCTTTAAAGGCGTCATACCAGGTGTAGAAGCCAGCTATACAGGCTCGGTTACATTCGAAGTGGTCTTCGGATCCCCGGATAATTTCCGAAGTGAAGAGTTAATCTTCGACATAGTCCCATTCTGCAGTGGCTATCATGCCCTGCTCGAACGAACCGCATTTGCAAAATTCAATGCGGTGCCGCACTACGACTATCTCAAGATCAAGATGCCAGGCCCTCGCGGAGTCATCACGGTAAATGGAATCATCGAACGCTCTCTCCGAACGGAGGAGCACACGGCAGCCCTGGCGGCGGAAGTACAGAGTAGCCTCTCACGGCAATTCTACAATCCAGGTGTTAAACGTCCGAACAACGTCAAGCGAGCCCGAAGTAACCTACAACAAAGCCGGCTGGCACGTGCCGAGCAAGCATAGCAGTGCGGACCCAACCCCAGCCCTCGCCAGATGGTGATGTCGGTACCACACATACATAATTACACTTTAGAAATACCATGGACATAAGGGGAGGGGCATGACTACGGCACGCCCAGAATGCGGCTCAACCACACTAAGGGTCTCCCTATTCCACCATTTCTTTTTTATATACTTTCAGGACCCAACTATTCGGAAGGCCTGTCCGGCAATACACTCGCCGAACACACGATGCAACAGCCAGGGAGAGAACAAGCCGGGTCAAATTTCCAGGTGGTCTCTATAACGAGCTTAATACCTGTTTTACTTAAAGTCCCGCGGCTTGCCCCTGGAGGGGGATATGTCAAATAATCCCATCTCTTGCTTATCGCACGATCTGTATCGTACTGCTTTCATAGCAGCCCCCCTTTTTTAATAAACAATACATAGCTCTTATCTATTATTGTATTCATCTTTTTTTTATATATGTTCAGTCATGACATTATAGAACCGTACACTTTGGTCCACCAATACACCAGGGGCTTAAGCACCCCATCACATGCTGTGAGAAGACCGAACACTCTCACGAGTGCGGCACCCCGAACTTATAGCACTATATGCATCAGCTCCGAGTCATGTCTTGGGTCAATAGTTGGGTTTGCCCGGCTCCCATGTTTTGTTACCTTAAGTTCCGCAATGTTGGCTAAGGTAGCACTGGGAGAACTACTGCGATTGTGCCCCAGTTGAGCTGGGTTAACACCTCAGTAGAGAAAGCTAAAACTGACCGTCATGATAGTGCGAGAGACCGGTCGCTGTTCGCGAGGTTTTTTGAGTCCTTAAAGACTCATGCCGCTTAGAGCGAGGAGCCGGATTTATCTAGCCTAGGCGTGGATAGCGCGCCGAACTCGGTCTTCTGAATACTAGGTTCTTCACCGAAATTTAAAATTATAGAATTCTATGGCTAAGTGAGAGTGATAAAGCATTATAAGTCCGATGGCCTGGTTCATTGTGCTGAGCGCCTCCCTAGATGGACCCAAGAATGCGAACAAGCGCGCTCAGGTTTATCCCGAACACCCCAGCACTCATGGCATGGGGGTAGAAGCCGACGACTTGCATCTCTCAGATTTGATAAACAGCCGCACAGAAGGTAATATTTTAAATTAACAAAGCGTTGCTTAACGCATATGAACAAAGTTTTCAGCGTACAGGATAACAGATGCGAGTCTACTCAAAAATTACATCTTTGGAGCATTCACCCGCTATAAGGCGGGCACCCTTCAGGACGCCCTTATAATACATCTCGGGTGTGGGATACTCCTTGCCCGGCGGTGGCGCGTCCGTCAAAAGCTTCTCCACGTCCAGCTTGCCCCAGTGCACTTTAGCATGGGCGAGGGCCCGACGGGCACCTTCAATACAAACAGAGCGCTTGATGACCTCAATCCACGGACACGCGTCCACCAGCCGCCACACCAGACCGAAGTAGCTCCCGGCCATGGCTTCCCTAGGCCATAGCCGAACTATGAGGCCCTTCATGGCCTGTTCGGCCTCCTTGTGGAGCTCGACCAGCTGCTTCAGCTGGTCGCTCAGGGGCACCGGATGTTCGGCCTCAGCATACTAAGACCAGAACACCTTTTTCGTCGAGCTCCCCTCCTCGACTCGGTAGAACGCGGCAGCATCAGACACACTACGGGGTAGATCGGCGAACGCTCCTGGAGAGCTCCGGATTCGGGTAAGTAACAGATAATTTACTTTTATGTTCTTGCTTTGCATAGAGAATGCCCGCCGCTATCTTCTTCATCGCCTCGATCTCCTGGAGGGCCTTCTGGGCTTCGGCCTTAGCGGTCTTGGCACTCTCAAGAGCCAAGGCGAGCTCGGACTCCCGAGTCTTCGAGTCACGCTCCAAACTCTCGTGTTTTACACGAGAGCCTGGAGCTCTTGCCGCACATCCGCCACCCGCGCCTCCTGCTTCTCTCGCTCGGTGCGCTCCAAGGCAGCACTGTTTTCGGCCTTGGAGACCGCCTCCTTCAGGGTGGCCACCTCGGCCGTGGCCCCTGCAACATTTATGTTGGTCATGTCATTATTTGCAACCAAGTATTTCTATATACATTTACATGCAGTACTACTACCCTCCTTGTCCTCGAGCATTGGCCTCCGCAGTCAGTGCGGCAGAGGTCAGCAGCACAGCCTGCATTCCCATATTGACATATTTTTGTTAGACTCATGCGTATATCTTTTTAGATCCTCAGCTCGGCTTTTCTTTCCGAACGCCAGACTGAGCATTAGGGGCTACTGTCTATGTGGTAACATTTTTATATGTTTTGAACACATACCTCAAAGCCTGTTAAAAGACTTGTACAGGCTTCTGTTAGCCCGCTCGTGGCGGACTGAACCTTCTGAATCACCTCACTCATAACAGTGCGGTGTTCCTCGTCGATGGAGGCGCCGTTAAGCACCTCCAGCAAATTGTCCAGCGCCTCCGGATGGACGGAGGTCGCCGGCGTCGTAGGCTTGCCCTACTTATGAAGGCGCAGCCTGTCGGACTCTGGAACTGTTGATGGTTCCGGAGCAGTGTCCGGCCCGGGGTCGGACTTAGAACCCTTTGGGGCTTTACCCCCTTTTGGCCTGGAGTCCAGGAGGTCGCCTTGAGGCGCCTCCAGGACCACCTCCTCCTGGTTCAGTCCCTTTTGGGAGTCCACCTCGGTGTCGTCCGCAGGGAGAGGGGAGGAGGCCGTTGGAAGTGAAGCGTTGTTCACATCCAACAAATTCAGGGAGCCGCTCGACGAATCGCCGAGCTGAGCTTTGGGCGGACTGCATAATTAAATTCGGCGTCAGAAGCTACAAATAATAGAGGAGCGCCATAAGTCATTCGGGTAACCGGACACTTACGATTTGGCCAGGGGCTTCACCCTGGATGGCCATTCCTCCCCGCCGTCTTCGGCATCGAAGGCGTAGTCCGGCAGAAGTGTCTTCCCCTTCTTGGACCCTCCGGCCTCCCCAGTTGGGGCGGCCTTTCTTTTCTTTCCTCCCCCTGTTGGAGGGGGAGAGGCTTCTTCTTCTTCCTCCTCATCATCTTCAGAGGCGGAGGGTGCTTCGGGGTTGTCGGGCGATGAATCCGACACCACCAGGCGCCGGGAGCTCTTTCGAGTCCCCGTGGCCTTCTTCTTGGCCTTCTTCTCCGGCACCACGTGAGGTGCCGGAACCAGCAGCCCCGTCAATCGTTCATCCGCTGGGTCTTCTGGTAGGGGAGCCGGACAGATAACCTGCCCGGACTTCTTCAGCCAGTCCTGTTAATGGTAGGGGAGTTTTGATCCCGCATAGAGTCAGACTATGAAAGACAAGACTCCCGTAAAGGGTAGAATAGCTTACCTCATTGGCCTGGCGCCGCGAGCTGAATCCGCGATCTTCGGTAGCGGATGCGGGGGCCTCGACGCCCTTGAACAGCACCTTCCAGGCATCTTCGTACGTAGTGTCGAAGAGCCCGCAAAAGGTTTGGTGTTGTGCCGGATCAAACTCCCACAATTTGAAGGCTCGTTGTTGGCATGGGAGGACCCGGCGGATAAGCATGACCTGGACTATGTTGACGAGCTTGAGATTCTTGTTCACTAGCTTTTTGACGCATGTTTGGAGTCCGGTCAGCTCTTCCGAATCTTCCCACGTTAGGCCCATCTCTTTCCAGGAGGTGAGCCGTGTGGGAAAGCCAGATCGGAATTCAGGGGCCGCTCCCCATTTGGGGTCGTGCGGCTCGGTGATGTAGAACCACCCCGATTGCCACCCTTTTATTGTTTCCACGAAGGAGCCCTCGAGCCATAGGACGTTGGCCATCTGGCCCACCATGGCACCTCCGCACTCCGCTTGGCGGCCGCCCACTACTTTCGGCTTGACATTAAAAGTCTTCAGCCATAAGCCGAAGTGGGGCTGGATGCATAGGAAGGCCTCGCACACGACGATAAACGCTGAGATGTTGAGGATGAAGTTCGGGGCCAGATCGTGGAAGTCCAGGCCATAGTAGAACATGAGCCCCCGGACGAACGGGTGAAGAGGAAAACCCAGTCCGCGGAGGAAATGGGGAAGAAAAACAACCCTCTCATGGGGCCTGGGGGTGGGCATGAGTTCCGCCACATCTGGAAGCCGGTGCGCGATGTCGTCAGACAGGTATCCGGCCTTCCTTAGCTTTTTGATTTGCCCCTCCGTGACGGAGGAGGCCATCCATCTACCTCCCGCTCCAGACATGATTGGAGTAGGTTGAGGTGGGAAGTGCGGGTTTGGGTGTTGGAGCTCGAGCGCGCAGGGAAGGATAAGCAAAGGAGGAAGAAGGCATAAATGGAAAGGGTAGATCCTTATCACCTTATATGGGCGGCCGAAACTACGATCCCCACCGGCCTAATAAAACTCGCTTATCTCCCAAGCGCCGTGGTTAATGGCGCGGTTGGGTTACCCACGCCCGTATTGATCAGAATACCGGAATAAGGAGACACGATCTTTACTTTGACAAGACGTGCCAAGGAAACCGCCTCGCTAAACACGCTGAGGTGGAACAGTAAAACGATTCAAATAAATGCTTGACAGTGGCATGATGTCACGCTGCGGAATACGTCAGTAGATTAGATTTGTGCAGAAATTATTCTCTCTACGGCGGTATGTGGAACTTATTTTTGCAGAGCCGGACACTGTCCTTGTGTTCAACATCTTCTAGGAAGTATTCAGAGGAGGAACCCGCCTTGCAATGCCGAAGACAACTTGCACGCCGGACTCGTCGTCATTGAAGCCTGGTTCAGGAGCTACTGAGGGAGTCCTGGATTAGGGGGTGTCCGGATGGCCGGACTATGACCTTTGGCCGGACTCCCGGACTATGAAGATACAAGATAGAAGACTTCGTCCCGTGTCCGGATGGGACTTTCCTTGGCGTGGAAGGCAAGCTTGGCGATACGATATGAAGATATCCTCCCATTGTAACCGACTCTGTGTAACCCTAGCCCTCTCCGGTGTCTATATAAACCGGAGAGTTTTAGTCCGTAGGACGAACAACAATCATACCATAGGCTAGCTTCTAGGGTTTAGCCTCTCTGATCTCGTGGTAGATCAACTCTTGTACTACCCATACCATCAATATTAATCAAGCAGGAGTAGGGTTTTACCTCCACCAAAAGGGCCCGAACCTCGGTAAAAACATCATGTCCCTTGTCTCCTATTACCATCCGCCTAGACGCACAGTTCGGGACCCCCTACCCGAGATCCGCCGATTTTGACACCGACAGCCTCCCCGGCAATGGCACCAGAAATTCTTCTTGCTACGTCTCGAGCTTGTGTTGGATTTCCCCGAAGAGGAGAGGATGATGCAGCACAGTAGCGTAAGTATTTCCCTCAGTTTTTGAGAACCAAGGTATCAATCCAGTAGGAGACCACACGCAAGTCCCTCGTACTTGCACAAAACGATAGCTACTCGCAACCAATGCTTAGGGGTTGTCAATCCCTTCATGGTCACTTACGAGGGTGAGATCTGATAGAGATTATATTTTTGGTATTTTTGATATAAAGATGCAAAGTAAAAAGTAAAAGCAAAAGCAAGTAAATAAAGTGATGGAGATTGATATGATGAGAATAGACCCGAGGGCCATAGGTTTCACTAGTGGCTTCTCTCAAGAGCATAAGTATTCTACGGTGGGTGAACAAATTATTGTTGAGCAATTGACAGAATTGAGCACAGTTATGAGGTTATCCAGGCAATGATCATGTATATAGGCATCACGTCCGTGACAAGTAGACCGAAACGATTCTGCATCTACTACTATTACTCCAGTCATCGACCGCTATGCAACATGCATCTAGAGTATTATGTTAAAAACAGAGTAACGCCCTAAGCAAGATGACATGATGTAGAGGATTAAATTCATGCAATATGATAAATACCCCATCTTGTTATCCACGATGGCAACAATACAATACGTGCCTTGCAACCCTTTCTGTCACTGGGTAAGGTCACCGTAAGATTGAACCCAAAGCTAAGTACTTCTCCCATTGCAAGAACTACCAATCTAGTTGGCCAAACCAAACGGATAATTCGAAGAAACTTGCAAAGATAACTCAATCATACATAAAAGAATTCAGAGAAGAATCAAATATTTTCCATAGATAAGCTATATCATAAACCCACAATTCATCGGTCTCAACAAACACACCGCAAAAAAGAAGATTACATCGAATAGATCTCCACGAGAGAGGGGGAGAACATTGTATTGAGATCCAAAAAGAGAGAAGAAGCCTTCTAGGTACTAACTATGGACCCGAAGGTCTGAAGTAAACTACTCACACTTCATCGAAGGGGCTATGGTGATGATGTAGAAGCCCTCCGTGGTAGATGCCCCCTCCGGCAGAGCTCCAGAACAGGCCCCAAGATGGGATCTCGTGGATACAGAAAGTTGCATCGGTGGAATTAGGTTTTTTGCTCTGTCCCCGACCTATTTGGGGTACGTAGGTATATATAGGAGGAAGGAGTACCTCGGTGGAGCGTCAGGGCCGGGGCCCACGAGGCAGGGGGCACGCCCAGGGGGGAGGGCGCGCCCCCCATCCTCGTGACCGACTCTGGCACTTCTTGGAGTAGGGTCCAAGTCTCCTGGATCACGTTCGGTGAGAAGATCACGTTTCCGAAGGTTTCATTCCTTTTGGACTCGGTTTGATATTCCGTTTCTTCGAAACACTGAAATAGCCAAAAAACAGCAATTCTGGGTTGGGCCTCCGGTTAATAGGTTAGTCCCAAAAATAATATAAAAGTGGAAATTAAAGCCCATTAAAGTCCAAAACAATAGATAAAGTAGCATGGAGCAATCAAAAATTATAGATACGTTGGAGACGTATCAGGCATCCCCAAGCTTAATTCCTGCTCGTCCTCAAGTAGGTAAATGATAAAAAGAGAATTTTTGATGGGGAGTGATACTTTGGCATAATTTCAATGTAAATCTTCTTAATTGTGGTGTGAATATTCAGATCCGAAAGATTCAAGACAAAAGTTCATATTGACATAAAAATAATAATACTTCAAGCACACTAATCAAAATAATTATGTCCTCTCAAAATAACATGGCCAAAGAAAGTTCATCCCTACAAAATCATATAGTTAGGCTATGCTTCATTTTCGTCACACAAAGATGTTCCCAACTTCTATACCCCCGATGACAAGCCAAGCAATTGTTTCATACTTAAATAATCTCAAACTTTTTCAACCTTCACGCAATACATGAGCGTGAGCCATGGATATAGCACTATGGGTGGAATAGAATATGATGATGGGGATTGTGTGGAGAAGACAAAAAAGGAGAAAGTCTCACATTGACGAGGATAATCAACGGGCTATGGACATGCCCATCAATTGATGTCAACATGAGGAGTAGGGATTGCCATGCAACGGATGCACTAGAGCTATGAATGCTCAACAAAAGAAAACTAGTGGGTGTGCATCCAATTTGCTTGCTCATGAAGACCTAGGGCATTTGAGGAAGCCCATCGTAGGAATATACAGGCCAAGTTCTATAATGAAAAATTCCCACTAGTATGAAAGAGACAACTTATGAGACTCACTATATGAAAAACATGGTGCTACTTTGAAGCACAATATATGAGACTCACTACATGAAGAACGAGGTGCTACTTTGAAGCACAAAATATGAGACTCACTACATGAAGAATGAGGTGCTACTTTGAAGCACAAAATATGAGACTCACTACATGAAGAACATGGTGCTACTTTGAAGCACAAGTGTGGAAAAAGAGATAGTAGCATTGCCCTTTTCTTTTTTTTGGGCCTTCCTTTTTTTGGCCTTTCTCTTTTTTTTATTTGGGCAATGCTCTAATAATGATGATCATCACACTTCTATTGATTACAACATGAGGATTACAACTCGAAACTAAAACAAGGTATGACTCTATATGAATGTCTCCGGCGGTGTACCGGGATGGTGCAATGAATCAAGAGTGACATGTATGAAAAATAATTCATGGTGGCATTGCCACAAATACGATGTCAACTACATGATCATGCAATGGCAATATGACAAAAGTAATGTATATCATAATAATGATGAACGGAACGGTGGAAAGTTGCATGGCAATATATCTCGGAATGGCTATGGAAATGCCATAATAGGTAGGTATGGTGGCCGTTTTGAGGAAGATATAGGGAGGTTTATGTGTGATAGAGCGTATCATATCACGGAGTTTGGATGCACCTGCGAACTTTGCGCCAACTCTCAATGTGAGAAAGGGCAATGCACGGTACCGAAGATGCTCGCAATGGCGGAAAGGTAAAAGTGCGTATAATCCATGGACTCAACATTAGTCAAAAGAACTCATATGCTTATTGCAAAAATTTAGAAGTCATCAAAAATCTAGTACTATGCGCATTCTCCTAGGGGGATATATTGGTAGGAAAAGACCATCGATCGTCCCCGACCGCCACTCATAAGGATGCACAAGCCAGGTACACTTCATGCTTCAAATTTGTTACACAACTTTAACCATACATGCATGCTACGGGATTTACCAACTTCAACACAAGCATTTATCAAATTCGTAACTACTCAACTAGCATGACTTTGATATTATTACCTCCATATCTCAAAACAATTATCAAGCATCAAACTTATCTTAGTATTCAACGCACTCAAAAGAAAGTTTCACATATCTTGAACACCAAGTATATTAACATTAAGCAAATTTCCATGCTATTAACGACTCTCAAAATAATTTAAGTGAAGCATGAGAGATCAAGTTTCTTTAAAACAAATCCACCACCGTGCTCTAAAAGATCTAAGTGAAGCACTAGAGCAAAAATTATCACACTCAAAAAGATATAAGTGAAGCACTATGAGCAAATTATCAAGCTCAAAAGATATAAGTGAAGCACATAGAGTATTCTATCAAATTTCAATTCGTATATGGCTCTCTCAAAAGGTGTGTACAGCACGGATGATTGTGGTAAACTAACAAGCCAAGACTCAAATAATACAAGACGCTCCAAGCAAAACACATATCATGTTGGTGAACAAAAATATAGCTCCAAGTAAATTACCGATGGAAGTGGACGAAAGAGGGGATGCCTTCCGGGGCATCCCCAAGCTTTGACTTTTGGTGTCCTTGGATTATCTTCGGGGTGCCATGGGAATCCCCAAGATTATGCTCTTGCCACTCCTTGTTCCATAATCCATCAAAAGAATTCACCCAAGACTTGAAAACTTCACAACACAAAACTCAATAGAAATCTCGTGAGCTCCGTTAGAGAAAGAAAACAAAAGACTACTTTAAGGTACTGTAATGAACTCATTCTTTATTTATATTGGTGTTAAACCTACTGTATTATAACTTCTCTATGGATCATAAACTATTTTACTAACCATAGATTCATCAAAATAAGCAAACAACACACGCAAAACAGAATCTTTCAAAAACAGAACAGTCTATAGTAATCTGTAACTAACGCAAAATTTTGGAACCCAAAAACATCTACCAAAATTAGACGACCTGGACAATTTGTTTATTGATTAGCAGAAAAAAGAATCAATGCAAAAGAACGTTCCTGTGATTTATTGAATTTTTTCTCGTGAGCGCAAAGTTTCTGTTTTTCAGCAGAATCAAATCAACTATCATCCAAGAAGATCCAATAGGTCCAACTTGGCACAAACACTAATTAAAAGATAAAACCACATCTAAATAGAGGCTAGATGGATTATTTATTCCTAAACAGAACCAAAAACAAAAAACACAAAATAAAATTGGGTTGCCTCCCAACAAGCACTATTGTTTAACGCCCCTAGCTAGGCATAAAAGCAAGGATAGATCTAGGTATTACTATCTTTAATTTTCAATTTTTTTAGCGGAGTCATGCTCGAATACGGGTGGTTCTTGCCGCTTCCCTTCATACTCGGAAATTTTTAGATCTAAAGAATCCAACCGCTTATTACAAAGAGTAATCAACATATTCATGCGGTGAAGATTTCCGCTAACACTTTTAAGAGGCTCAAGAGACTTGTAGACCGAAACGATTCTGCATCTACTACTATTGCTCCACTCATCGACCGCTATCCAGCATGCATCTAGAGTATTAAGTTAAAAACAGAGTAACGCCTTAAGCAAGATGACATGATATAGAGAAATAAATTCATGCAATATCATAAATACCCCATCTTGTTATCCTCGATGGCAACAATACAATACGTGCCTTGCAACCCTTTCTGTCACTGGGTAAGGTCACCGCAAGATTGAACCCAAAGCTAAGCACTTCTCCCATTGCAAGAACTACCAATCTAGTTGGCCAAACCAAACGGATAAGTCAAAGAGACTTGCAAAGATAAATCAGTCATACATAAAAGAATTCAGAGAAGAATCAAATATTTTCCATAGATAAGCTGGATCATAAACCCACAATTCATCGGTCTCAACAAACACACCGCAAAAAAGAAGATTACATCGAATAGATCTCCACGAGAGAGGGGGAGAACATTGTATTGAGATCCAAAAAGAGAGAAGAAGCCATCTAGCTACTAACATGGACCCGAAGGTCTGAAGTAAACTACTCACACTTCATCGGAGGGGCTATGGTGATGATGTAGAAGCCCTCCGTGGTAGATGCCCCCTCCTGCGGAGCTCCGGAACAGGCCCCAAGATGGGATCCCGCGGATACAGAAAGTTGCGGTGGTGGAATTAGGTTTTTGGCTCCGTCCCCGATCTGTTGGGGGTACGTAGGTATATATAGGAGGAAGGAGTACGTCGGTGGAGCTTCACGGGGCCCATGAGGCAGGGGGCGCACCCAGGGGGGAGGGCGCACCCTCCACCCTCGTGACCGACTCTGGCACTACTTGGAGTAGGGTCCAAGTCTCCTGGATCACGTTCGGTGAGAAGATCACGTTTCCGAAGGTTTCATTCCGTTGGGACTCTGTTTGATATTCCGTTTCTTTGAAACACTGAAATAGGTAAAAAAACAGCAATTCTGGGTTGGGCCTCCAGTTAATAGGTTAGTCCCAAAAATAATATAAAAGTGGAAAATAAAGCCCATTATAGTCCAAAACAATAGATAAAGTAGCATGGAGCAATCAAAAATTATAGATACGTTGGAGACGTATTATGTACCTGGAAAGGCTGACAGCTGGGTCCACGGCCGTATGCAAGTGCCTCCTTATTACGTGCAAAATAATGATTCCTCCACCTGACAGCGAGGACCCACCAGAAGGGCCTTGCCAGCTCAGACCCACCAGCTATATATTCGCACGCAAGGATGTGCCTCCTTATTACGCACAAAAGAAAGAATACACCCTGCTAGCTGGGACCCACCTTATTTGGAGGTTGACATGTGGGCCTACTAAGTTGACGGGGATGTAGGATTTGTCAATTTAGTGAATGTAAACGATTCTAGTTGCCGCCACTGTACGATGTCCATCCAATGCAAGTCGTGCTTCTTCAACCTCTAGTCTTCTTGCTCCAGCCACCCAATCCATCGCGAGCCATGTCGCCTGCTCCTATATCCAATGGTCGTCTGTGCTGCCGCACAGGCCTCACTGCCCCACCCTACTACCATCACTGGTCAGGACATCCCTGTCCTCACCCACATCTCATGTTATTCTCCGGCGATGGCAGCATCACACTGCAGCCAAAGTAGTAAACCCTCGTACTCCCCTCCCCATTGGAAACAACTGTCGAGTCTTCCTCGGCTCCAGGTTATTCCCTTCCTAGGCCTTGTCGTTGTCCCCGCCTTGGTTCTCTCGATGCGGCATGGTCAACATGGTCAAGGAACGACTTCCATCAGAATAGGAATGTATGTGGAGAGGCTGACAGCTGGATCCACAGCAGCAGCAAGGAAGTGCGTCCTTATTACGTGCAACATAATGATTCCTCCACCTGACAGAGGGGACCCACCTGAAGGGCCACAGTATTTTGCGAAAAAATGTTCCCACCTTGATAGTTGGGACCCACCAGCTACATCTTCACATGCAAGGAAGTCCGTCCATATTACGGGTAAAAAATGATTCTCCCCCCTGATAGCTGGGACCCATCACCTATATACGCAAGGAAGCGTGTCCTTATGCTCCCTGATAGCTGGGACCCACCCGGTGGAAGTGTACGTAGCATTGTCTATGTACGTACCGGTCAATTGTTCTATCTACCACGATGAACTGTGGCCGAGGAAGTAGCGGTAGCAGTTCAGGGGTCTCGAATGCTTACTTGCGCATATGTACGGCCAGGGCTCGCGTACATGGAGAGGCAACAGACGGCAGCAACAACGTCCTATTCATCGGAAGCCAACCGGCTCGGTCGGAATAGAGAAACTATGTCGTGTTCATCAAGAGGCATCAAAATGCATCGTGTTCATCAGGAGGCAATGGAATATGTAGTGTTCATCAGGAGCCAACCGGGTTAGACGGAACAGCCGAAAAGAGGTATGGCGTACGACATAACGGAGGAAACGAGCCTTTTGTTCGACCGCTTATGGTCGAAACAGTGTCCTGTTCATCGGGAAGGGTCCGGCATACCGCAAAACAGAGGATATGGCCTTCTGTTCAAGTGCCTACGGTCGAAACGGGGTCCTGTTGATCGGGAGGGGTGTGGCGTACCACAAAACAGAGGAAACAGACTTATGTTGGACCGCCTACGGTCGAAATGGGGTCCTGTTCATCCACCGTCTACTACCTCACTCCAGCCTCCACGGGCTACTATTCATCCACCGTCGACATCCTCCAGCCTCCACGGGCTACTATTCATCCAACCTCCACCGGCTACTGTTCATAGAACCTCCATGGGGTCCTTTTCATCCACCGCAACCGGCTGGTGTGCGGTGGCCTCCTTGCGGTCCTGTTGATCCAGCGATAACGGCCTACTACCACGGGGTCCTGTTCATCCAACCCCTACCGAGAACTGTTCATCCACAGCCAACAAACCAACTCGACTCACCACCCCTCGATCGTTCTATGTACCGCGCACATGGTAGAAATGGTCACTGTTCATCGAGACGCAACCCAACACGGGCAGGCTACGTCTCGCATGGGGCTCGATCGGCTTCAGTAAGCAGCAGCAGCGATCGACCGCTCGGTTCAGTTAGCAGCAGGAGTGAAGGAATCACTCGAGTTCAGTTAGCAGCGAATCAATCGCTCGGGTTCAGTTAACATCCAAGGGATCGATCACTCGGTTCAGCAATGTGCGGTCGCTCAGGTTCAGTTGGCCAACGCCTTGCACACACACGCTTAAATGAGAAAAACGTGCAAACCACAGGGCATTGCTCGGCCCCAGCCACCCACCGTAACCGGGAACTCCCCGATATTTTCCTCTCCCTCGCTTCTACCATGATTTTTTCAATCATGGGTGACCCAAAGAATTTCATGCAGCTGCGTCTCCAGCCTGCCCAGGAAGAAAAGCCCATTTTCTGTCAGGATTGTTTGTCATATAAGTAGGATCCCACCAGATCTATGATGATATGTGTTTTTGTCATAATTATCGTCATAGAAGTGTAATAAGCATGACAGAAAAAAATTGTTCAGCCCAAAATGTCATCGATGTGTGTTTGTAGTGTGTACTGGCCCAAAAACCACTCCAAAGTTGGGGGGTCCGGTGCAACCTTGTCCGGCGGCACGTAGGGGTCCTTCTTGTCGGTGCTCTTCGACTGAGCGTACTCGAGGGACGGTGCCTCCTCGTCGGTGCGTGGGCAGATCAGTGGTGCCATGGCCGATATTTGAGAGAGAGAGAGAGAGAGAGAGGGCGAGCGAGGGAAGGATGTATATGAGAATGCAGGTGGGACGACATGAGCAAGGTAGTATTTATTGGCGGCTGGAATCTAGATCGACCAGAATTGTACACACGCAGTTCGCCAGAATTTACGAGTACTGTAGTATGAATTACACACGATCCCCGTAGAAAAATCTGTGTGTTAACTTAATAGCTGACGGTTTCCAATAAAGAATCGTGTCTGATTAATAACCCGCGCCACTCACCTTCTAAACCTCGAGGCGTGAAATAGAGTGCCAATCGTGTGAGGGCAAGTTGTCTTGCCAGATCTTTACATTTTATTTTTTGAACACCATATATTTACCTTGTCTAATGATTTTTTTTAATTTTTTTAATTTAAATGCCACGGCACTCCATGCATGTGTCCATGTCGTGACACCAATATGCTTGAAAATTTGTTCCAATTTAGTGCACATGGAATTAACTCGCACACAAGTACAATTTTTTTCAAACGTTTATGGGTTAGCCGTTGCATGTAGATGTAGTTCAAATTTGGATTACGGTCATTAAATGGCTAGAGCATCACTTAATTGTCTTTAAAAGGTCAAACGACCCCTGAAACTTTCCGAATTTTGACATGACAATTGTATTAGTGCACGTTAACTCTAGAAATTTTTTGAAGCCCATAAGAAGAAGTTGTCGCCCATTCGTCATCAAACATACATTGTTCCCTCTCGAAACCACGGACCTTCTAGTGAGTTGCTCCGGTTTGTGAGGGGTGTGTGTCCAAACTTTCGTCAAACATGCCAATTGTTTTACCACATCATCTTGGTGGCATAACATTACGTCAAGTAAGGTTTCATGTGTTTCTAAACATTTTTTTATTTTTTGGAATTTGAATGGCATGGCGCACCATGCATGTGTGTCCAGGCCGTGACACCAATATGTCTGAAAAGTCCTTCCATTTTACTGCACATGGAATTAACTCGCACACAAGTACACGAAAATGTGATTTTTCAAACCGTTATGGTTAGCCGTTGCATGTAGATGTAGTTCAAATTTGAATTACGGTCATTAAATGGCTAGAAAATCACTTAAACGTCTTTAAAAGGTCTAATGACCCCTAGAATTTTCCAAATTTTTACATGACAGTTGTATTAGTGCATGTTAAATGTAGAAAAAAATTGAAGGCCATAAGAGGAAGCTATCTCATGTTCGTCATGAAAACACGCATTGTTCCCTCTTAGAACCACGAGCCTTCTAGTGAGTTGCTCCGGTTTGTGAGGCGTGTGTGTCCAAAATTTCATCAAACAAGCCAATTTTTTACCACATCATCTTGGTGGCATGACATTACATCAAGCTAGGTTTCATGTTTTTCTTATCATTTTTTATTTTTTTGGAATTTAAATACCACGGCACTCCATGCATGTGTCCATGCCGTGACACCAATATATTTGAAAATTCATTCTAATTTACTGCACATGGAATTAACTCACACACAATAACACAAATATGATTTTTCAAACAGTTATGCTTAGTTGTTGCATGTAGATGTAGTTCAAATTTGAATCACGGTCAATAAATGGCTAGAAAATCACTTAAATGTCTTTAAAAGGTCAAATGACCCCTAGGATTTTCCAAATTTTCACGCGACAGTTGTATTAGTGCACGTTAAATATAGAAAAAAATTAAGGCCATAAGAGGAAGCTATCTCCCGTTCATAATCAAGCATGCATTGTTCCCTCTCAGAACCACAAGCCTTCTAGTGAGTTCCTCCGGTTTGTGAGGGGTGTGTGTCCAAACTTTCGTCAAATATGCCAATTTTTTACCACATCATCTCGGTGGCATGACATTACGTCAAGCAAGGTTTCATGTGTTTCTAATCTTTTTTATTTTTTTGGAATTTAAATGCCATGGCACTCCATGCATGTGTCTAGGGCGTGAGACCAACATGTTTGAAAATTCCTTCCAATTTACTGCACATGGAATGAACTCGCACACAAGTACACAAATATGATTTTTCAAACTGTTATGGTTAGCCGTTGCATGTAGATGTACTTCAAATTTGAATTACGATCATTAAATGGCTAGAAAATCAGCTAAATTTCTTAAAAAGGTCAAATGACCCCTGAAATTTTCCAAATTTTGACACAATAGTAGTATTAGTGCACATTAACTGTAGAAATGTTTTGACGCCCGTAAGGGGAAGCTATCGCCTATTCCTCATCAAACATGCATTGTTCCCTCTCGGAACCACGAGCGTTCTAGTGAGTTGCTTTGGCTTGAGAGGGGTGTGTGTCGAAAATTTCGTCATACATGCCAATTTTTTTACTACATCATCTTTGTGGCATGACATTACATCAAGCAAGGTTTCATGTATTTTTGACCTTTTTTAATTTTTTGGAATTGAAATGTCATGGCACTCCATGATTAATTGTGTCATAGCCGTGAGACTAATATGTTTGAAAATTCCTTCCAATTTACTGCACATGGAATCATCTCGCGCAAAAGTACACAAAATATGAATTTTCAAACCGTTATGGTTAGCTGTTGCATGTACGTGTAGTTAAAATTTGAATTACGGTCATTAAAATGGGTTGAAAATCACTTAAATGTCTTTAAAGGTCAAAATGACCCCTGAAATTTTCCAAAATTTGACATGGAAGTTGTATTAGAACTACAGATTTTCTCGTACATTTAAAACAACATCCGTTGCCACTTTACTCTAAATTCGTCTTTCACAGCTAATAAAAATATCAACAACATCACACATAGTTTTTGTAGGAACCATTTGCGATGAAAAGTCGTGGGTCTATTTAGGTCTTCCTCCTTAAGATTCCTCGGCTTTTCTGCTCCAGTGCTGGCAACCCCTGAATCCACGAATCCTGATCCCCATTCCCGCAACTCCTTCTTCCAAAGATGACGCCATGGAAACACTTCGTGAAGGCCCGTAGGATGGTCGCGTCCTCCCTGAGCACCGCCACCTGCACCGAGAGCGCGGCCACCTATGGCGAGAGTGCCGCCGCATTCACATTAAGCATTGCCGCATCCGCCAAGAGGGCGTCTGCGGCAGTCGACAAGGCAGCTATAACTGATGTAGATCGAAACTCGATGGAGAGATCCGATCTATTGTTGCGGCCCGATCTTTCATGACACTCCACCACCAACAATAACAATCTCTCACCCGTGCATGCGATGTACACGAAGTAGAGGGATTGAACCCTATGGTCCAGCACAAGAAAACCAATCTCGATGACGGTACTCACGCGCAAAACAATTTTATTCAAAAAAATCGCAACACGGGTGTTTTCTAGAGCTTCATCCAAAACTTAAGGATTTTTTGACAGCTTCCCCCAAATCTAGATATGGGCATTTACCATAAAAACACATGTGTCTATTCATAAAATATAACCATATTTTTACAGCAACACACTGTGGCTTTATATAGCAGCCGAACCATCTAACCTGACTTGGAAAGCACTCCTTGACTAAAACTCACAGAAAACTAAGAAAGGAAACCTGGATCGGACGCCATATTTAAACAATACTAAAAGATTACATGCTTTATATTCTAGAAATATAATCCTTACAAAAGATTGACCTGGACTCTTTTGAACTTGTGCGTAGACATCTAACTATTCTGTTGGTGGACCCCATCCAATATCACATAAGTTTAAACAGTCACGTATCTTCATGATTGGTTTGTCAAAGAGTAGACCCTTCTCCTTACGTGGGCGAAATAAGAAAATAATTCAACCACTTCTTCTATGGAATCGTGCAAAGAAATCAACAAATATATTTGTTGTTTTATATCTAACCAACGTACGTGACCTGTATGCATATCTATCAATCCTTGGTTGGTCTTCCTCCAAAAGATAAAAACAAACTCCCTTTGTGTTGTACGTGCAAGTACTAGTTTGTTTTAGCATGAAGCCAATGATGCATCCGGTCAGCTCCAGGCTTGCTCCTCTAGTTTGCTCGCGTGTACTTTCCTGATTGACCAATGTAATTGTTGTTTGTCTCAACTTGTTTTGATCATTGCACGATGTTGCATGCCTGGACGTAACGGCGACTAGCTCATCAATGTCTTCATATTTCTGCCGTAGACAAGTTGAAACATGTACATCACCCACTGTGATTTCTAATGGTGCAGCAACAAATTGATCCCGGGCATTAGCTTGTGCGTCGTCATTGTAATCGGTACACTTAGAACCTGTTGTATCATCCTCTACCCCTTGAAAAAAAAGTCCTCGATTTTGGGTCATCTTTGTTTGCAATATATTCATCCACTGATTGAACTACTACATCTGTAGAAATCTCAGTATCTTTGTCCTTATTTTTTGCATCTTCCTACTCTTTTATCTTGTCAAGATGGTGTTTCCTCCAAGCAATAAAACGATCCTCGTCCGTGGGTACAAGGTCAAACTTCTTACCCTGCTTGATGTGATACATATTTGCAACATTGTCATATGTAGCATGGTGCTCCTTGTACCACGGCTCTCCCAACAATAGATGACATGACAACAAGGAGATCGGGATCACGTCGCACAAAACCTCACAAAAAAAACTTCCCAACAAAAATGGTACCTGTGATAGTTAGCTCTTCATGACCCCAATGAAAACAGTATGGTTGTGGATATGGTGTCATTGATAGCTTCAAATTATCCACCAGCTCGATGCTTGCACCGTTGATCAAATTCATGTGATCGATCGTCATGGCACATGATCTCTCTCTCACCGGCACCCGAGTGTGAAAAAGACCGGCCCAGCGGCCTTCCTCCTCCAACTAAACTCCATATCTTAACTTATTGAATGATGATGACCTAACCATCTTCTACATAGTGTCGTGAACAACCTGTTGCTCTGAATACCACCGTATGTAGACCGAACCTCGATGGTGAGATCCGATCTGTTATTGCGGCCCGATCTTTCAAGACACTCCACCACCAGTAGTAGCAACCTCTCACCAGCGCACGTGATGTACACGAAGTAGAGGGATTGAACCCTATGGTCCAGCATGAGAAAACCAACCTCGACGATGGTACTAACGCGTAAAACAATTTCTTCAAAGAAATCGCAACACTGAGGCTTCCCCAAAACTCGATACGGGTATTTACCCTAAAAACACATCATGTCTATTCATAAAATATAAGCTAATTTTTACAGCAACACACTATGGCTTTATATAGCAGCCGTACCATCTAACCTGACTTGGAAAGCACTCCCTGACTAAAACTCACGGAAAACAAAGAAAGGAAACCTAGATCGGACGCCATATTTAAGTAATACTAAAAGATTATATGATTTATATTCTAGCAATATAATCCTTACAAAATATTGACCTGGACTCTTGTGCACTTGTGCGCAGACATCTAACTGTTCTGTTGGTGGACCCCATCCAATATCACATAGGTTTAAACAGTCACGTATCTTCATTATTGGTTTGTCAAAGTGTAGACCCTTCTCCTTACGTGGGAGAAATAGGAAAATGATTAGAACACTTATTCTAGAGAATCGTGCAAAGAAATCAACAAATATAGTCGTTGTTTTATCTCTAACCAACGTACGTAACCTGCATGCATCTCTACTCCTAATGGAGCAGTTGGTGAATAGTTTTCACGTTTAATTTTCGCTGGTTTTTTCGTCTCCTCCCACTTTCGTCTGGTTTTTTTCCGTATGGTTTTTTTCGTCCCCTCACCCCCACACCCACCCACCCAACCCCAGCAACGCACGTAGCCCAAAGAAACAACGCCACCTGAGTCCATCGGGATCGCCCTGCCGCCGATCCCCAGACCCCGCCGGATCTCACCGCCTGATTCCATCTGGATCGCCGCCGTCACGCGATCTGCGCACTCGACAGCGCCGCCTCCGCGGAACCCCTCGAGAAGACCAGACGGATCTCGCATCCACGTTTTTGGATCGATGCCACAGGCGTAGGAGCTCCCGTCGGCGCCGCTGCAGACGTAGAGTGGTTTCAACCCCAGGTATGAATACGGGTTTTGTTTGTAAGGTCTTCGTGTACAAATCAGGGCAATCCTGGTGGACTCGTGTTCAATAATGACACGTATCTGCTAAAAGCTAATACAGCTTCAAATGGTGTGATAACTGGGGCTAAAATTTCTTTGCTATCAAATAAAGCAGTTTGGGCACAAGAAACATATACAACGGCCAGTCAATCTATACATGAGAAGCAGAACCAACTATTAGAAACATATATACAACTTTCAGTTAATCTAAAATCATAATCAGGGCCAAAACAGTACCAAACTGATAAGCGTAACCATCATATGGTAAGGGAATAGCTGTAGTCAAATTCAGTGAATGAATCTCTAATCATGAAAAACAGTAAGTTCAACTGGTCAAACCACCAAATAAATTCAAAAAATCATGCATGTGTTCCACTTTGAACCTCTTCAAACCAGCCGAATAAGCCTTGGTCTCAACCAATCAGGCCGGACCAGATCGAACCATATCAACCCACATGCGCGAGATATTTGATGCTCAACATATGGCATGTTTACCCTGAAACACTGAGGAAAGCGTTCCTAAAATCTGAGGTCTAATTCAAACAGTTCCCCAATACCACACCGCAGAGCCAAACCCAGGCTAGCTTAGATTTCCATGCTCACCCACCTAACCCAGGCTTTCTTTCTAAGGTCTTTGTTGGTGTCAAAACTGCCGGATCTCGGGTAGGGGGCCCCGAACTGTGCGTCTAGGCGGATGGTAACAGGAGACAAGGGACACGATGTTTTTACCCAGGTTCGGGCCCTCTCGATGGAGGTAAAACCCTACTCCTACTTGATTGATATTGTTGATATGGGTAGTACAAGAGTGGATCTACCACGAGATCAAGGAGGCTAAACCCTAGAAGCTAGCCTATGGTATGATTGTTGTTCGTCCTACGGACTAAAACCCTCCGGTTTATATAGACACCGGAGAGGGCTAGTGAGAAAGTCCTGGACTAGGGGGTGTCCGGATAGCCGAACTATCATCATTGTCCGGACTCCAAGACTATGAAGATACAAGATTGAAGACTTCGTCCCGTGTCCGGATGGGACTTGGCGTGGAAGGCAAGCTTGGCAATACGGATATGTAGATCTCCTAGCATTGTAACCGACTCTGTGTAACCCTAGCCCTCACCGGTGTCTATATAAACCGGAGGGTTTTAGTCCGTAGGACAACAATCACAACAATCATACCATAGGCTAGCTTCTAGGGTTTAGCCTCCTTGATCTCGTGGTAGATCCACTCTTGTACTACCCATATCATCAATATCAATCAAGCAGGAGTAGGGTTTTACCTCCATCGAGAGGGCCCGAACCTGGGTAAAAACATCGTGTCCTTGTCTCCTGTTACCATCCGCCTAGACGCACAGTTCGGGACCCCCTACCCGAGATTCGCCGGTTTTGACACCGACATTCGTGCTTTCATTGAGAGTTCCTCTGTGTCGTCACCAATAGGCTTGATGGCTCCTTCGATCATCAACAACGACGCGGTCCAGGGTGAGACTTTTCTCCCCGGACAGATTTTCCTATTCGGCGGCTTTGCACTGCGGGCCAATTCGCTTGGCCATCTGGAGCAGATTAAAAGCTACGCCCCTGGCCATCAGGTCAGATTTGGAAGCCTTAACTTCACGGCTGACATCCGCGGAGACTTGATCTTCGACGGGTTCGAGGCACAGCCGGGCGCGCCGCACTGTCACGATGGGCATGATTTAGCTCTGCTGCCGGACAATGCCCTGGATGTCGCACATGAGTCCGCTCCGATCCTCAATTCGGAGTCGGCTACCCAGATCGAGGACGGGTGGCTAGACACCGCCTCGGGGGCTGCAACCTCTACGGTGATGGAGCCGAATACTAACTTTGTCCCTTGTGAGGCTCGTGACTCCGAGGTGTCGGACTCCTCACCGGACTCCGAACCTCCCACGCCCCCTCCAATCGAATTCGATTGGGCGCCGATCATGGAGTTCACCGCTGCGGACATCTTTCAACACTCACCTTTTGGTGACATCCTGAATTCGCTAAAGTATCTCTCACTATCAGGAGAGCCCTGGCCGAATTGTGGTTAGGATGGTTGGGATGCGGACGATGAAGAAATTCAAAGCCCACCCACCACTCACTTTATAGCCACTCTCGACGATCTAACCGACATGCTAGACTACGACTCCAAAGGCATCGACGGTATGGACGACGATGCCGGAGACGACCAAGAACCAGCGCCTACGGGGCACTGGAAGACCACCTCGTCATACGACATATATATGGTGGACATCCCAAAGGATGGGAATGGCGAGGAAGCAGCGGAGGAAGACTCCTCCAAGAAATAGCCCAAGCGCCGGCGTCAGCGGCGCCGCTCTAAATCCCGCCACAGCAAGAATGGAGATTCCCGCACCGGAGATAATAACACCCTAGAGAGTGCCAAAGACAACCCTCTCCAGCAAGATTCAGCACAGGAGGACGGAGAAGCCAGCCCACACGAGAGAGCGGCAGACGAAGAGGTAGAGGATGATAATTACATGCCTCCCTCTGGAGACGAGGCAAGCCTCGACGACAACGAATTTGTCGTGCCCAAGGATCCCATCGAACAAGAGCGTTTCAAACGCAGGCTTATGGCCACGGCGAACAGCCTAAAGAAAAAGCAGCAACAGCTTAGTGCTGATCAAGACGTGCTAGCTGATAGATGGACTGAAGTCCTTGCGGCCGAAGAGTATGAACTCGAACGCCCCTCCAAAAGCTACCCCAAACGCAAGTTTCTCCCCCAATTAGAGGAGAAGGCATATAAACCTGCGTCACCAGAGCACAATACGGCTGACCGACCACCTCATGGCCACGACAGAGAGGCCTTTAGGCCCCCCATTAGAGACCGTACCACGGCATCGCTCGAAAAGCACAAGGCCACAGGGGAACGCTCCGGACTTGCGAGATATATTGGAGGATAAGGCAAGACAATCAAGATCGATCTACGGATCGCGTGGGCGCCCCGTGGCACGCGATGACAACCGTCGCGCCGGACACAGCATGTCCGGCCGGGCCGAACACAGTAGACAAATCTCGTTCGAGCTACGTCGTGATATAGCCCAATATAGAGGCGTCGCACACCCACTATGCTTCACAGATGAAGTAATGGATCATCAAATCCCCGAAGGGTTTAAACCTGTGAACATCGAATCCTACGATGGCACAACAGACCCCGCGGTTTGGATCGAAGACTATCTCCTTCATATCCACATGGCCCGCGGCGACGATCTTCACGCCATCAAATATCTCCCACTAAAGCTTAAAGGACCAGCTCGTCATTGGCTTAACATCTTGCCAGCAGAATCAATTGGGTGTTGGGAAGACCTCGAAGCCGCATTCCTTGACAACTTCCAGGGCACATATGTGCGACCACCAGACGCCGATGACCTAAGCCACATAATTCAGCAGCCAGACGAATCGGCCAGACAGTTCTGGACACGGTTCTTAACAAAGAAAAATCAAATCGTCGACTGTCCGGCTGCAGAGGCCCTCGCAGCCTTCAAACATAACATCCGCGACGAGTGGCTGGCCCGGCACCTAGGACAGGAAAAGCCGAAATCCATGGCAGTCCTCACATCACTCATGACCCACTTCTGCGCGGGAGAGGACAGCTGACTAGCCCGCAGTAACAACCTCAGCAAAAATTCTGGCAGTCCGGATACCAAGGACCGCAATGGCAGGTCACGTCAAAACAAAAACAAACATCGCGTTAACGGTGATAACACTGAGGATACGGTAGTCCACGCCGGATTCAGAGGCTCTAAACCCGGTCAGCGAAAAAATCCATTCAAAAGAACTACTCCGGGTCCGTCCAATTTGGACCAAATACTCGACCGCTCTTGCCAGATACATGGCACCCCTGAAAACCAGCTAATCACACCAACAGGGATTGTTGAGTATTCAAGCAGGCAGGCAAGTTAATTGCCGAAAACAATGACAAGGGGCTGCATAGCAATGACGAGGAAGAGACCCGGCCGCCGAACAATAGAGGACAGAAGGGTTTCCCCCCACAAGGGAGGACGGTGAACATGATATAAGCCACTCACATACCCAAGAGGGAGCGGAAGTGTGCACTCAGGGACATATACGCGATGGAGCCAGTCGCCCCAAAGTTCAACCCATGGTCCTCCTACCCGATCACTTTTGATCGAAGGGACCACCCCACCAGTATCCGCCATGGCGGATTTGCCGCATTGGTTTTAGACCCGATCGTCGATGGATTTCACCTCACTAGAGTCCTGATGAACGGCGGCAGCAGCCTGAACCTGCTTTATCAGGATACAGTGCGCAAGATGGTCATAGACCCCTCAAGGATTAAACCCACAAAGACGACCTTCAAAGGCGTCATACCAGGTGTACAGGCCAATTGTACAGGCTCAGTTACACTGGAAGTGGTCTTTGGATCCCCGCATAACTTCCAAAGCGAGGAGTTAACCTTTGATATAGTCCCGTCCCGCAGCGGCTATCATGCTCTGCTCGGACGAACCGCGTTTGCAAAGTTCAACGCGGTGCCGCACTACGCATACCTCAAGCTCAAGATGCCAGGCCCTCGAGGAGTCATTACAGTCAACGGAAACACTGAACGCTCCCTCCGAATGGAGGAACACATAGCGGCTCTCGCAGCAGAAGTACAGAGCAGCCTCTTAAGGCAATTTTCGAGTCCGGCCGTTAAGCGACCGGACACGGCCAAACGCTCCCGGAGTAACCTACAACAAGACCACCTGGCACGTTCTGAGCACGCGTAACAATGCGGCCCCAACTCCAGCCCTTGCTAAATTGCAAGATTGGTCCTTCGCGTACACCATTACGCTCAGGAGATACCATGGGCATAGGGGGAGGGGCACGACCACCGCAGGCACAGAATGCGGCTTAACCGCACCAGGGGCTCCCAAGTGTGTCACTCTTTTTCTTTTCTTTCTTTTTTTTCTTACCCACAGGACCCCATTCACCAGAGGCCCTGTCCGGCAGTAGACCTGCCGAACACACGATGCAACAGCCAGGGGAGGAGAAAGGCTACGACGAGTATCTAGGTGGTCTCCATTACGAGCATTAAATCCGTTTTATACACCATTCCGCAGCCCACTCCTGGAGGGGGACATGTTTAATAGTCCTATCCCTTGCTTACCACACTATTTGTATCGTTCTGCATTCATGGCAGTATTTCTTGAATAAACAATGCATCGCTTTTTGCTTATAACTGCATTTCTTTCTTATATATATGTTCACTTATGACATGTTGCATCCGTACACTTTGGTACGGCTAAATACACTAGGGGCTTAAGTTCCCCACATTATGGTGTGATAAGTCCGAACACTTACACAAGTGCGGCACCCCGAACTTATAGCATTATATGCATCGGCTCCGAATCATGTCTTGGGTCAATAGTTGGGTTTGCCCGGCTCCCATGTTTTGGTACCTTACGTTCTGTTGTATCGGCTAAGGTAGCACTGGGAGAACCACTGCGATTGCGCCCCGGTTGAGCTGGGCGAGTGCCTCAGTGGGGAAAGCTAAAACTGACCGTCATGATAAGGCGAGAGCTGGTCGCTGTTCGAGAGGTTTTTTCGAGTCCCTAAAGACTTATGCCGCTTAGAGCGAGGAACCGGCTTTGTCCGGCCCAGGCGTGGATAGCGCCCCGAACTCGGTCTTCCGAACACTAGGGGCTTCGCCAAAATTTAAAATTATAGAATTCTATGGCTAAGTGAGAGTGTTCAAGCATTATAAGTCCGGTTGCCTCGTTCGTTGTGTTGCGCGCCTCCCTAGATGGACCCAAACATGGGAACAAGAGCGCTCAAGTTTATCCCGAACACCCCAGCACTAATGGCATGGGGGCTGAAGCCGAGGACTAGCCATCTCTCAGATTTGATAAACGGCCGCACAGAAGGTAATATTTTAAATTAACAAGCGTTGCTTAGCGCATATGAACAAAGTTTTCAGCGCACAAGATAACAAAATGTGAGTCTACTAAAATATTACATCTTTGGAGCACTCACCCACAATCATGCGGGCACCCTTCAGGACACTCTTATAATACATTTCGGGCATACGATACTCCTTGCCCGCAGGTGGCGCGTTCGTCACAAGCTTCTCAGCGTCCATCCTGCCCCAGTGCACCTTTGCACGGGCAAGGGCCCGACGGGCACCTTCAATGCAGGCGGAGTGCTTGACGACTTCAACCCAGGGACACGCATCCACCAGTCGCCGCACCAGGCCGAAGTAGCTCCCAGGCATGGCCTCCTTGGGCCACAGCCGAACTATGAGGCCCTTCATGGCCTGTTCGGCTACATTGTGGAGCTCGACCAGCTGCTTCAGCTGGTCGCTAAGGGCACTGGATGTCCGGCCTCGGCATACTGAGACCAGAAGACCTTCTCCGTCGAGCTCCCCTCCTCGGCCCGGTAGAAAGCAGTAGCATTGGACACACTGCGGGGCAGATCTGCGAATGCTCCTGGAGAGCTTCGAATTCGGGTAAGTAATAGGTAATTCACACTCACATGCTTGCTTTGCATGAAAAACGCCTTACCCGCCGCTATTTTCTTCAAATCCTCGATTTTCCGGAGGGCCTTGTGGGCTTCGGCCTTCGCGGCTTTGGCACTCTCAAGAGCCGACGCAAGCTCGGACTCCCGAGTCTTCGAGTCACGCTCCAAACTCTCGTGCTTTTCCACGAGAGCCTGGAGCACTTGCTGTACCGCCGCCACCCGTGCCTCATGTTTCTCTCGCTCGGCTCGTTCCGCCGCCGCATTGCGTTCGGCTGCGAACACTGCCTCCTTCAGGGTCGCCACCTCGTTTGTGGCCCCTGGAGTACCCACGTTATCCTTGTTATTTCTCTTCCAACCAAATCCTTTTCTATAAGGTACAAATTTAATATGGTGTTACTCACCTTCCTTGTCCTCGAGCTGCTTCTTGGCACGGCCGAGCTCGCTCTCGGACCGCTCGAGGTTCTGCTTTAAAGCATTGATCTCCGTAGTCAGTGCGGCAGAGGTCAGCAGCGCAGCCTGCAATCCCATATTGACATATTTTCTAGAACTCCTGCGTATATATTTTTAGATCCTCAGTCCGGCTTTTCTTTCCGAACACCGAACCGAGCATCAGGGGCTACTGTCTATGTGGTATTATATTACATATCTTAAAATTCTTACCTCAAAGCCTATTAGAAGGCTGCTGCAGGCTTCGGTCAGCCCGCTCTTGGCAAGCTGAACCTTCTGAATCACCGCACTCATGATAGTGCGGTGTTCTTCTTCGATGCAAGCGCCTTTGAGAGCCTCCATGAAGTTATCCGGCGCCTCCGGTTGGACAGAGGCCGCCGGTGTCACAGTCTTGCCCTTCTTACGAAGGGGCCGCTCACCGGACTCCGGAACCACTGCAGGTTCCGGTGCGGAGTCCGGTGCAGAGTCCGGGAGGTTGCCTTGCGGCACCTCCGGGGCCTCCTCCTCCTGGCGGGTCCCTTCCCGGGATCCCACCTCGGCGTCGTCAGTGTCACGGGGGGTTGAGGCAGTCGGGAGAGAATCCATATCCGACGTGTCCAAGGACCCGCTCGACGAAGCGGCAAGATCGTCCTTGGCCGGACTACAGGTTGTATGTGTTGGGGAACGTAGTAATTTCAAAAAAATTCCTACGCACACGCAAGATGATGGTGATGGTATAGCAACGAGAGGGGAGAGTGTTCGTCCACGTACCCTCGTAGACCGTAAGCAGAAGCGTTAGCACAACGCGGTTGATGTAGTCGTACGTCTTCACGATCCGACCGATCTAAGCACCAAACGTACGGAGCCTCCGAGTTCAGCACACGTTCAGCTCGATGACGATCTCCGGCCTCCGATCCAGCAGAGCTCCGGAGATGAGTTTCGTCAGCACGACGGCATGGTGACGATGATGATGTTCTACCGGCGCAGGGCTTCGCCTAAACTCCGCGACGATATGACCGAGGTGGAATATGGTGGAGGGGGCACCGCACACGGCTAAGGAACGATCCGTAGATCAACTTGTGTGTCTATGGGGTGCCCCCCCGCCCTCGTATATAAAGGACCAAGGGGGAGGCCGGACGGCCCTTGCGGCGCGCCAAGGAGGGGGGAGTCCTCCTCCTAGTGGGAGTAGGACTCCCCTTTCCTAGTCCAACTAGGAAGGAGGAAGGGGGAAGGAAAGAGGTGGAGAGGGTGAGGGAAAGAGGGGCCGCGCCCCCCTCCCCTAGTCCAATTGGGACTCCCCATGGGAGGGGGTGCGCCACCTCCTGGGCTGCTGCCCTCTCTCTCCCCTCAGGCTCACTAAGGCCCAATACTTCCCCGGGGGGTTCCAGTAACCCCTCAGGCACTCCGGTTTTCTCCAAAATCACCCTGAACACTTCCGGTGTCCGAATATAGTCGTCCAATATATCAATCTTTACGTATCGACCATTTCGAGACTCCTCGTCATGTCCGTGATCACATCCGGGACTCCGAACAAACTTTGGTACATCAAAACTTATAAACTCATAATAAAACTGTCATCGTAATGTTAAGCGTGCGGACCCTACGGGTTCGAGAACTATGTAGACATGACCTAGAACTATTCTCGGTCAATAACCAATAGCGGGACCTGGATGCCCATATTGGTTCCTACATATTCTACGGAGATCTTTATCGGTCAAACCGCATAACAACATACATTGTTCCCTTTGTTATCGGTATGTTACTTGCCCGAGATCTGATCGTCGGTATCCAATACCTAGTTCAATCTCGTTACCGGCAAGTCTCTTTGCTCGTTCTGTAATGCATCATACCATAACCAACTCATTGGTCACATTGCTTGCAAGGCTTATAATGAAGTGCATTACCGAGAGGGCCTAGAGATACCTCTCCGATGATCGGAGTGACAAAACCTAATCTCCAAATACGCCAACTCAACATGTACCTTCGGAGACACCTGTAGTACTCCTTTATAATCACCCAGTTACGTTGTGATGTTTGGTAGTACCCAAAGTGTTCCTCCGGTAAATGGGAGTTACATAATTCTCATAGTTACAGGAACATGTATAAGTCATGAAGAAAGCAATAGCAGTATACTAAACGATCAAGTGCTAGGCTAACGGAATGGGTCATGTCAATCACATCATTCTTCTAATGATGTGATCCCACTAATCAAATAACAACACATGTCTATGGTTAGGAAACATAACCATCTTTGATTAATGAGCAAGTCAAGTAGAGGCATACTAGTGACTATAGTTTTGTCTATGTATTCACACATGTATCATGTTTCCGGTTAATACAATTCTAGCATGAATAATAAACATTTATCATGATATGAGGAAATAAATAATAACTTTATTATTGCCTCTAGGGCATATTTCCTTCAGTCTCCCACATGCACTAGAGTCAATAATCTAGATTACATAGTAATGATTCTAACACCCATGGAGTCTTGGTGCTGATCATGTTTTGCTCGTGAGAGAGGCTTAGTCAACGGGTCTGCAACATTCAGATCCGTATGTATCTTGCAAATCTCTATGTCTCCCACTTGGACTTGGTCCCGAATGGAATTGAAGCGTCTCTTGATGTGCTTGGTCCTCTTGTGAAATCTGGATTCCTTTGCCAAGGCAATTGCACCAGTATTGTCACAGAAGATCTTCATTGGTCCCGATGCACTAGGTATGACACCTAGATCGGAAATGAACTCCTTCATCTAGACTCCTTCATTTGCTGCTTCCGAAGCAGCTATGTACTCCGCTTCACATGTAGATCCCGCCACGACGCTTTGTTTAGAACTGCACCAACTTACAGCTCCACCGTTTAATATAAACACGTATCCGGTTTGCGATTTAGAATCGTCAGGATCAGTGTCAAAGCTTGCATCGACGTAACCATTTACGACTAGCTCTTTGTCACCTCCATATACGAGAAACATATCCTTAGTCCTTTTCAGGTATTTCAGGATGTTCTTGGCCGCTGTCCAGTGATCCACTCTTGGATTACCTTGGTACCTTCCTGCCAAGCTTATTGCTAAGCATACATCAGGTCTGGTACACAGCATTGCATACATGATAGAGCCTATGGCTGAAGCATAGGGAACATCTTTCATTTTCTCTCTATCTTCTGCTGTGGTCGGGCATTGAGTTTGACTCAACTTCACACCTTGTAGCACAGGCAAGAAACCTTTATTTGCCTGATCCATTTTGAACTTTTTCAAAATTTTGTCAAGGTATGTGCTTTGTGAAAGTCCTATTAAGCGTCTTGATCTATCTCTATAGATCTTGATGCCCAATATGTAAGCAGCTTCACCGAGGTCTTTCATTGAAAAACTTTTATTCAAGTATCCCTTTATGCTATCCAGAAATTCTATATTATTTCCAATTAATAATATGTCATCTACATATAAAATCAGAAATGCTACAGAGCTCCCACTCACTTTCTTGTAAATACAGGCTTCTCCAAAAGTGTGTATAAAACCATATGCTTTGATCACACTATCAAAACGTTTATTCCAACTCCGAGATGCTTGCACCAGTCCATAAATGGATCGCTGGAGCTTGCACACTTTGTTAGCACCTTTTGGATCAACAAATCCTTCTGGCTACATCATATACAACTCTTCTTCTAGAAATCCATTCAAGAATGCAATTTTGACATCCATTTGCCAAATTTCATAATCATGAAATCCAGCAATAGCTAACATGATTCGGACAGACTTAAGCATCGCTACGGGTGAGAAAGTCTCATCGTAGTCAACCCCTTGAACTTGTCGAAAACCTTTCGCAACAAGTCAAGCTTTGTAGACAGTTACATTACCATCAGCGTCAGTCTTCTTCTTAAAGATCCATTTATTCTCACTGGCTTGCCGATCATTGGGCAAGTCAACCAAAGTCCAAACTTTGTTTTTATACATAGATCCCATCTCAGATTTCATGGCCACTAGCCATTTTGCGGAATCTGGGCTCATCATCGCTTCCTCATAGTTCGTAGGTTCATCATGGTCAAGTAACATGACTTCCAGAATAGGATTACCATACCACTATGGTGCGGATCTTACTCTGGTAGACCTACAAGGTTCAGCAGAAACTTGATCTGAAGTTTCATGATTAATATCATTAGCTTCCTCACTGATTAGTGTAGTTGTCACAGGAACCGGTTCTTGTGATGAACTACTTTCCAACAAGGGAGTAGATACAGTTATCTCATCAAGTTCTACTTTCCTCCCACTCACTTCTTTTGAGAGAAACTCCTTCTCTAGAAAGGATCCGATTTTAGCAACGAAAATCTTGCCTTCAAATCTGTGATGGAAGGTGTACCCAATAGTTTCTTTTGGGTATCCTATGAAGACACATTTCTCCGATTTGGGTTCGAGCTTATCTGGTTGAAGTTTCTTCACATAAGCATCGCAGCCCCAAACTTTAAGAAACGACAACTTTGGTTTCTTGCCAAACCACAGTTCATAAGGTGTCGTCGTAACGAATTTTGATGGTGCCCTATTTAACGTGAATGCGGCCGTCTCTAAAGCATAACCCCAAAACGATAGCGCTAAATCAGTAAGAGACATCATAGATCGCACCATATCCAGTAAAGTACGATTATGATGTTCGGACACACCATTTCGTTGTGGTGTTCTGGGTGGCGTGAGTTGCGAAAGTATTCCGCATTGTTTCAAGTGTAGACCAAACTCGTAACTCAAATATTCTCCTCCACGATCAGATCGCAGAAACTTTATTTTCTTGTTACGATGATTTTCCACATCACTCTGAAATTCTTTGAACTTTTCAAATGTTTCAGACTTGTGTTTCATCAAGTAGATATACCCATATCTGCTCAAATCATCTATGAAGGTGAGAAAATAACGATATCCGCCGCGAGCCTCAACATTCATTGGACCACAAACATCAGTATGTATGATTTCCAACAAACCAGTTGCTCGCTCCATAGTTCCGGAGAACGGCGTTTTAGTCATCTTGCCCATAAGGCACGGTTCGCAAGTACCAAGTGATTCATAATCAAGTGATTCCAAAAGCCCATCGGTATGGAGTTTCTTCATGCGCTTTACACCGATATGACCTAAACGGCAGTGCCACAAATAAGTTGCACTATCGTTATCAACTCTGCATCTTTTGGTTTCAACACTCTGAACATGTGTATCACTACTATCGAGATTCAACAAAAATAGACCACTCTTCAAGGGTGCATGACCATAAAAGATATTACTCATATAAATAGAACAACCATTATTCTCTGATTTAAATGAATAACCGTCTCGCATCAAACAAGATCCAAATATAATGCTCATGCTCAACGCTGGCACCAAATAACAATTATTTAGGTCTAAAACTAATCCCGATGGAAGATGTAGAGGTAGCGTGCTGACCGCGATCACATCGACTTTGGAACCATTTCCCACGCGCATTGTCACCTTGTCCTTAGCCAATCTTCGCTTAATCCGTAGTCCCTGTTTCGAGTTGCAAATATTAGCAACAGAACCAGTATCAAATACCCGAGTGCTACTGCGAGCATTAGTAAGGTACACATCAATAACATGTATATCACATATACCTTTGTTCACTTTGCCATCCTTCTTATCCGCCAAAATAGTTGGGGCAGTTCCGCTTCCAGTGTCCAGTCTGCTTGCAGTAGAAGCACTCAGTTTCAGGCTTAGGTCTAGACTGGGTTTCTTCTCTTGAGCAGCAACTTGCTTGCCGTTCTTTTTGAAGTTCCCCTTCTTCTTCCCTTTGCCCTTTTTCTTGAAACTGGTGGTTTTGTTAACCATCAACACTTGATGCTCCTTCTTGATTTCTACCTCCGCAGCTTTCAGCATTGCAAAGAGCTCGGGAATAGTCTTGTTCATCCCTTGCATATTATAGTTCATCACGAAGCTCTTGTAGCTTGGTGGCAGTGATTGGAGAATTCTGTCAATGACACTATCATCAGGAAGATTAACTCCCAGTTGAATCAAGTGATTATTATACCCAGACATTTTGAGTATGTGTTCACTGACAGAACTATTCTCCTCCATCTTGCAGCTATAGAACTTATTGGAGACTTCATATCTCTCAATCCGGGCATTTGCTTGAAATATTAACTTCAACTCCTGGAACATCTCATATGCTCCATGACATTCAAAACGTCGTTGAAGACCCGGTTCTAAGCCGTAAAGCATGGCACACTGAACTATCGAGTAGTCATCAGCTTTGCTCTGCCAGACGTTCTTAACGTCGTCAGTTGCATCAGCAGCAGGCCTGGCACCCAACGATGCTTCCAGGACGTAACTTTTCTATGCAGCAATGAGGATAAGACTCAGGTTACGGACCCAGTCCGTGTAATTGCTACCATCATCTTTCAACTTTGCTTTCTCAAGGAACGCATTAAAATTCAACGGAACAACAGCACGAGCCATCTATCTACAAACAAACATAGACAAGCAAAATACTATCAGGTATTAAGTTCATGATAAATTTAAGTTCAATTAATCATATTACTTAAGAACTCCCACTTAGACAGACATCTCTCTAGTCATCTAAGTGATCACGTGATCCAAATCAACTAAACCATGTCCGATCATCACGTGAGATGGAGTAGTTTCAATGGTGAACATCACTATGTTGATCATATGTACTATATGATTCACGTTCGACCTTTCGGACTCCGTGTTCCGAGGCCATATCTGCATATGCTAGGCTCGTCAAGTATAACCTGAGTATTCCGCGTGTGCAACTGTTTTGCACCCGTTGTATTTGAACGTAGAGCCTATCACACCCGATCATCACGTGGTGTCTCAGCACGAAGAACTTTCGCAACGGTGCATACTCAGGGAGAACACTTCTTGATAATTAGTGAGAGATCATCTTAAAATGCTACCGTCAATCAAAGCAAGATAAGAGGCAGAAAGGATAAACATCACATGCAATCAATATAAGTGATATGATATGGCCATCATCATCTTGTGCTTTGTGATCTCCATCTTCGAAGCACCGTCATGATCACCATCGTCACCGGCGCGACACCTTGATCTCCATCGTAGCATCATTGTCGTTACGCCATCTATTGCTTCTACCACTATCTCTACCGCTTAGTGATAAAGTAAAGCAATTACAGGGCGTTTGCATTTCATACAATAAAGCGACAACCATATGGCTCCTGCCAGTTGCCGATAACTTCGGTTACAAAACATGATCATCTCATACAATAAAATATAGCATCACGTCTTGACCATATCACATCACAACATGCCCTACAAAAACAAGTTAGACGTCCTCTACTTTGTTGTTGCAAATTTTACGTGGCTGCTACAGGCTTAGCAAGAACCATTCTTACCTACGCATCAAAAACCACAACGATAGTTCGTCAAGTTGGTGCTGTTTTAACCTTCGCAAGGACCGGGCGTAGCCACACTCGATTTAGCTAAAGTGAGAGAGACAGACACCCGCCAACCACCTTCAAGCACGAGTGCTCGTAACGGTGAAACCAGTCTCGCGTAAGTGTACGCGTAATGTCGGTCCAGGCCGCTTCATCTCACAATACCGCCGAACCAAAGTATGACATGCTGGTAAGTAGTATGACTTGTATCGCCCACAACTCACTTGTGTTCTACTCGTGCATATAACATCAATGCATAAAACCTAGGCTCGGATGCCACTGTTGGGGAACGTAGTAATTTCAAAAAATTTGCTACGCACACGCAAGATCATGGTGATGGTATAGCAAAGAGAGGGGAGAGTGTTCGTCCACGTACCCTCGTAGACCGTAAGCGGAAGCGTTAGCACAACACGGTTGATGTAGTCGTACGTCTTCACGATCCGACCGATCCAAGCACCGAATGTACGGAGCCTCCGAGTTCAGCACACGTTCAGCTCGATGACGATCTCCGGCCTCCGATCTAGCGGAGCTCCGGAGATGAGTTTCGTCAGCACGACGGCGTGGTGACGATGATGATGTTCAACCGGCGCAGGGCTTCGCCTAAACTCCGCGACGATATGACCGAGGTGTAATATGGTGGAGGGGGCACCGCACACGGCTAAGGAACGATCCGTAGATCAACTTGTGTGTCTATGGGGTGCCCCCCGCCCTCGTATATAAAGGATCAAGGGGGGAGGCCGGCCGGCCCTTGGGGCGCGCCAAGGAGGGGGGAGTCCTCCTCCTAGTGGGAGTAGGACTCCCCTTTCCTAGTCGAACTAGGAAGCAGGAAGGGGGAAGGAAAGAGGTGGAGAGGGAGAGGGAAAGAGGGGCCGCGCCCCCTCCCCTAGTCCAATTCAGACTCCCCATGGGAGGGGGCGCGCCACCTCCTATGCTGCTGCCCTCTCTCTCCCCTCAGGCCCACTAAGGCCCAATACTTCCCCGGGGGGTTCCGGTAACCCCTCCGGCACTCCGGTTTTCTCCGAAATCACCCGGAACACTTCCGGTGTCCGAATATAGTCGTCCAATATATCAATCTTTATGTCTTGACCATTTCGAGACTCCTCGTCATGTCCGTGATCACATCTGGGACTCCGAACAAACTTCGGTACATCAAAACTTATAAACTCATAATAAAACTATCATCGTAACGTTAAGCGTGCGGACCCTACGGGTTCGAGAACTATGTAGACATGACCTAGAACTATTCTCGGTCAATAACCAATAGCGGAAACTGGATGCCCATATTGGTTCCTACATATTCTACAAAGATCTTTATCGGTCAAACCGCATAACAACATACGTTTTTCCCTTTGTCGTCGGTATGTTACTTGCCCGAGATCTGATCGTCGGTATCTAATACCTAGTTCAATCTCGTTACCGGCAAGTATCTTTACTCGTTCTGTAATGCATCATACCATAACCAACTCATTGGTCACATTGCTTGCAAGGCTTAGAATGATGTGCATTACCGAGAGGGCCCAGAGATACCTCTCCGACGATCGGAGTGACAAAACCTAATCTCGAAATATGCGAACTCAACATGTACCTTCGGAGACACCTGTAGTACTCCTTTATAATTACCCAGTTACGTTGTGACGTTTGGTAGTACCCAAAGTGTTCCTCCGGTAAACGGGAATTACATAATTCTCATAGTTACAGGAACATGTATAAGTCATGAAGAAAGCAATAGCAGTATACTAAACGATCAAGTGCTAGGCTAACAGAATGGGTCATGTCAATCACATCATTCTTCTAATGATGTGATCCCACTAATCAAATGAAAACACATGTATATGGTTAGGAAACATAACCATCTTTGATTAATGAGCTAGTCAAGTAGAGGAATACTAGTGACTATAGTTTTGTCTATGTATTCACACATGTATCGTGTTTCCGGTTAATACAATTCTAGCATGAATAATAAACATTTATCGTGATATGAGGAAATAAATAATAACTTTATTATTGCCTCTAGGGCATATTTCCTTCAGTATGTGGCATTAGAAAGACACCGTGTGGCAAAATGAAAAATTATAAACTATATAGGAGTCCGGATACTTACGATCTCGCCAGGGGCTTGGCCCTTGAAGGCCACTCCTCGTTGCCGTCGCCAACGCTAGCGGAACAGTCCGGGGGAAGGGTCCTTCCCTTCTTGGACCCTTCGGCCTCCCTCGCTGGGGAGGCCTTCCTCTTCTTCTCTCCCCCCGCTGGGGGAGAGGCTTCTTTCTTCTCCTCCTCATCCTCAGGGGAGGATTCCGCCTCGGAGTCATCGGACGATGAGTCCGATACCACCTGGCGCCGGGAACTCCTTCGGGTTCTCGTGGCCTTCTGCTTGGCCTTCTTCTCCGGCACCACGTAAAGTGCCGGGACCAGCAGCCCCGTCAAACGGGTGTCCGTTGGGTCTTCTGGTAGGGGAGCCGGACAGTTAACCTGTCCGGACGTTTTCTGCCAGTCATGTTAAAGGAATTGGGAGTTTAGATCCCACATAGAGTCAAACTATGAGAAAAAATGAGTGTCCCATAAAGGATAACATAGCTTACCTCGCCGGCCGGGTGCTGCGTGCTGAATCCGCGATCTTCGGTTGCGGATGCGTAAGCTTCGGCGCCCTTGAATAGCACCCTCCAGGCAGCTTCGTACGTCGTGTCGAAGAGCCCACTCAAGGTCCGGTGCTGTGCCGGATCAAACTCCCACAAATTGAAGGCCCGTTGCTGGCAAGGGAGAATCCGACAGACGAGCATGACCTGGATCACGTTGACAAGCTTAAGCTTCTTGTTCACCAGGGTCTGGAGACAGGACTGGAGTCCGGTCAGCTCTTCCGAACTACACCATAGCAAGCCCTTCTCTTTCGAGGAGGTGAGCTGCATAGGGATGCCAGATCTGAATTCGGGGGCCGCTGCCCATTTAGGGTCACGCGGCTCGGTGATGTAGAACCACCCCGATTGCCACCGTTTGATGGATTCCACGAAGGCACCCTCGAGCCAAGTGACATTGGGCATTTTGCCCACCATGGCGCCTCCGCACTCCGCTTGGCTGCCCTTCACAACCTTCGGCTTGACATTGAAGGTCTTTAGCCACAAGTCGAAGTGGGGCTGGATGCAGAGGAAGGCCTTGCACACGACGATAAACACCGAGATATTGAGGATGAAGTTTGGGGCCAGATCGTGGAAATCCAGGCCGTAGTAGTACATGAGCCCCCGGACGAAAGGGTGGAGTGGGAAGCCCAGTCCACGGAGGAAGTGGGGAACTAATACGACCCTCTCATGGGGCCTGGGGGTGGGGATGAGCTGCCCCTCGTCGGGCAGCCGGTGCGCGATGTCGCTGGACAGGTATCCGGCGCTGCGCAGCTTCTCGATGTGCCCCTCCGTAATGGAGGAGGCCATCCACTTACCTCCCACTCCGGACATGGCTGGAGGAGGTTGAGGTGAGATGAGCGGACTTGGGCGCTGGAGCTCGAGTGCGCGGAGATGGATAAGCAAAGGAGGAAGAAGGCGTAGGTAAAAGAGGTGGATCCTTATCCCCTTATATATGGGCGGACGAAAACTATGCGTCCCCCCCTGGCCTGGTAAAACTCGCTTATCTCCCAAGCGCCACAATCAATGGCGCGGTTGGGTTACCTATATCCATATTGATGGGAATCCCGGAATAAGGGGAACACGATCTCTGCTTCGACAAGACGTGCCAAGGAAACTGCTTCGCTAAACGCGTTGAGGTGGTATAATGAAAACGATTCAAGTAACGGCTTGGTAGTGGTGTGACGTCACACCACAAAATACGTCAGCAGATTGAACTTGTGTAAATGTTATTCTCTCTACGGTTGTATGTGGAATTTATTTTGTAGAGCCGGACACTATCCTGGTGTTCGCAATCTGCTATGAATTATTCGGAGGAGGAACCTGCCTTGCTATGCCGAAGACAATATGCGTGCCGGACTCGTCGTCATTGAAGCCTGGTTCAGGGGCTACTGAGGGAGTCCTGGACTAGAGGGTGTCCGGATAGCTGAACTATCATCATCATTCGGACTCCAAGACTATGAAGATACAGGATTGAAGACTTCGTCCCGTGTCCGGATGGGACTTTCTTTTGCGTGGAAGGCAAGCTTGGCAATACGGATATGTAGATCTCCTACCATTGTAACCGACTCTGTGTAACCCTAGCCCTCTCCGGTGTCTATATGAACTGGAGGGTTTTAGTCCGTAGGACAACAATCACAACAAAAATCATACCATAGGCTAGTTTCTAGGGTTTAGCCTCCTTGATCTCGTGGTAGATCCACTCTTGTACTACCCATATCATCAATATCAATCAAGCAAGAGTAGAGTTTTACCTCCATCGAGAGGGCCCGAACCTGGGAAAAACATTGTGTCCCTTGTCTCCTGTTACCATCCGCCTAGACGCACAGTTCGGGACCCCCTACCCGAGATCCGCCGGTTTTGACACCGATTGCTAGGGTTACACAGAGTCGGTTACAATGGTAGGAGATCCACATATCCGTATTGCTAAGCTTGCCTTCCACGCCAAGGAAAGTCCCATCCGGACACGGGACAAAGTCTTCAATCTTGTATCTTCATAATCTTGGAGTCCGGTCAATGATGATAGTTCGGCTATCCGGACACCCCCTAGTCCAGGACTCCCTCAGTAGCCCTTGAACTAGGCTTCAATGATGATGAGTCCGGCGCGCATATTGTCTTCGGCATCGCAAGGCGGGTTCCTCCTCCGAATAATTCATAGAAGATTGTGAACACCAGGATAGTGTCCGGCTCTGCAAAATAAATTCCACATACCACCGTAGAGAGAATAATATTTAAACAATTTCAATCTGCTAACGTATTTTGTGGCGTGATGTCACACCACAACCAAGCCTTTACTCGAATCGTTTTTATTATTCCACCTCAGCGCGTTTAGCGAAGCAGTTTCCTTGGCACGTCTTGTCGAAGCAGAGATCGTGTCCCCTTATTCCGGGATTCTCATCAATACGGATGTGGGTAACCCAACCGCGCGCGTCGCCACGCCCCCTCCATCGAAGGCGATTTCCAAACGGTCACGGGGACAGCTCTTGGTATTCTCCCCCTTTATAATGAGACCAAGGCATGTTCCTTTTCTTTGATCCTTAATCAAACCCGCCCCTTGCCCCGAGTTCCAACACCCAAGGCTCCAGATTCAGGCGCTTCGGACCTTCGACAATGTCCGGCTCCGACCTACAGGGCCGGTGGATGCCTTCTTCCGTCACGGAAGAAGACGTGCTAAAGCTGAGAGACGCCAGGTACCTAACCTACGAGATTTCGCATAGGTTTCCCGCCCAAGGGCAAGTCATTCCCACTCCCGAGCCTGGCGAGAGCGTCGTGTTCGTGTCTCACTTCCGTCGGGGTTTAGGCTTGCCGATGGACCCCTTCGTGAGGGGGCTCATGTTTTATTACGGGCTGGAATTCCATCACTTGGCTCCGGAGTCCATCCTCCATATCTCATCATTCATCATCATCTGCGAAGCCTTCCTCCGCACTACCCCTCACGTCGGTTTCTGGCTCAAGACCTTCAACGTGGAACCGAAGATGATCGAGGGGCGACTGGCAGAGTGCGGAGGGGCAGTTATAAGTAAGAGGGTCGATGCTCCATGGCCCGAGGGCTCTTTTCAGGAGGAGCTCGGCTTGTGGCAACAGGAGTGGTTCTATATCACCGCTCCCAGGGGCAGTAGGCAGGCGCTGCCACACGCCTTTCGCTCGGGCCCTCCACAACGGCTGGCGTCATGGGTCAACAAAGGGCTTGACTGGGGCCCGTCCAAGGACGTGCCACTTTTGCAGGGCCGCATTCGAGACCTCCAGGAAAGGGAGATCAATCTGATCGTAGTGGCGCAGGTTATGCTAATTTGGCGCCATCTGCCCTGCAAACGTCGCCCCCTCCGCCTGTGGGAATTCAATCCAGAGGGACCGCGAGCTCTTCAACACTTCATGGGTACGACACCCGTGGAGATGTATAAACTGTTCTTCGGATCATAAGAGATGTGTCCGGACTTGACCGAGGACGCCGGCCTAAGATGCAATCACCCGGATACTCAAGTAAGTAGTCCTGTGCCCGGTCATACCGTCCATTTATTTATCATAGATTTTCCTTTTAACCAGCTATCCCTTGAACAGGAATGGATAGCGAAAGCAAAGCTGATACAGTGTCCGGCCCCCCCTCCCTGAGACCACGCCGGATCCCGTGTTAGTCAAGGTGTTGGAGGTTGTGCCTCCAGAAGAGGGCGAAGGGGAAAACAGGAAAACTATCGCCTCTGCTAAGGAGGCTCTCAAGAAAGGGGGGATCGAGAATCCCCCTCTCTAGGGGGAAAAGAGGACCGCTTCCAAAGATCCAGAGGCCAAGGCCTCAAAGCGGGGGAAGAAATCTTCACCGGAGGGTCCTGTGCCAGGAGAAGCCCCGGCCGCACTATTTCCCCAAGGGAATCAGCCCTCCAGTGAGCCGTAAGTAAAAAAAGGGGAGTTTTGTAGTAAGGGACATCCCTGTTTTTATTTCTGAGGATAACCGAAGTTCTTACCTTGTAGTTCGGATCTCAGCCCTTCTCAGCAGAGCTCATCTTCTAGGGATCTTGGTCCAGAGATGATGGAGAGCCAGACGCCCCCATCTGCCGCACCATCAGGCGGGGCGGACGACCCTGAGGTGTCGTCGCGGAGGGTCCCCCCAAGTCCGGTAGGGCCGGAGAGTTCGGCACCAACTGGTGTCCGGCCGGAGGAGCTAAAGGATCTGCTCGAGAGGGCGTCTATCTCAGAAGATCACCGTACATTAATGGGTATGGTGATTGAAAGGATTTCATCCGCTGAGAGCGGGTTGCATGAGGCCGTCAGAAGTTTACTGACGGGGTTTGAGGTACGTAAAAATGATATACCTTATGTCAGTTTTGCACATAGAGTGCGCCCTGTATAGATAGTAGCCCCTGAGACTCGGTATGTTGTCGAAAGCGACAACGTGCCAAGGATCATAATCTCAGTTATAAGATGTCGCCTTTCCTATTCAGGTGGCGGAACGTTCGGTGGCTAGCCGGACTGATAGAGTTTCCGAACTGAAGCGGCAACTCGACATTGCGGATGCGGACATCGCGCTGGTCAATAAACGACTTGACGAGTCACAAGTATGTGGTTTCTCCGCGGTCACCTGGTAAGGGAGCTGATGCCCACGCCTTACAACATGTATGCTTGATGCAGATGGCGCCACTGCTATGGAGGACCTTAGGGCGGAGCTTGCTCGAGACAAGGAGCAAGCCAGAAAGAGTGATGTGGCTGCCTCGAAAGCAGCCGAAGAGCTAAAAGCCGAAAAGGCTGCTCACTGCCGAAGCAGGGAGGAAATGGCCGGAATGGCCGAGAAGCTGAAGGATGCTACCGACCGCTATGAGGTTCTTGAAAGAGAACGCCGAGCAGGGCAAGAGGACTTGAAGAAGGCCACTGCCGAAGCCAAGGATGCCCGCTCTACGATGAGGGCTATAAAGGAGGAGCTACGTCAGGCCGGAGACATTGCAGCTGGAAAGCCCTTTCTGCTGCGTAGGAAGTTTAGGGATCCGAAGTATGCTCAGTTGGGCCAGTTGTGGGGTGCGGAGGATGCTTATCTGAATTTGGCGGCGAGTGCGGCGGACGCAGTCATGCACTTCCAAAGCCAAAAGGATCATGAAATGAAAGAGCTTTTTTGGTCTCAATTCCATAGTCCGGAGCGTCCCCTTCCGTTAACCGATCGGTTGGCTGAGTGGGTTGAGCTGAATAGGCTGTCCGGACTTGCCATGAAGGATGTCGTGGCTCATCTGTGGCTGGAAAGGCCCAAGCCGAAGAGTTATTTTGGCTTAGTGCAGCAATTCCTTGATGTGTGCCGCATATCAAGGCGATGAAGCGGTCGGCATGCATAGAGGGTGCACGGATGGCTCTTGCCCGTGTCAAAACATACTGGGCAGAGATGGATGCCACCGACGTTGCATCCTGGGATTCGGACAGAAGCCGATTACCCGCCAAGCACTATTTTGAGGAAGTCATGCGAGGCGCTCGTTTAGTAGAGTCGCAGTGCTCGAAAAACGTTATGTTCAAATGACATGTATGATTTGTAAAACCATATTTATAATATAAGGGCTTTTTATACTTGTGTGTTCAAGTATTGAAATATCTCCTGTGCGGCCGTTAATGTATATGTATATATAACCTGAAAGATGGCAGTCTTCGGCTTCAGCCCCCACGCACATGGTGCGGGGGTGTTTGCAAAAAGGCGCATTTTCACACTTAATCCAACGTCTTGGTCCTGTGAAGGAGGTGGTAGCGTAGCAAACTAGCCAACTGGACTATAATGCTTTATCACTTTCACTTAGCCATAGGAGTTCGAAGGTGGGGCTACGATATAGCCCCTAGGGGCACGGCGCTCTCCGAATTCGGGGCGTGTGTGTGCCTGACTGGGAAACGGTCCTTCGTCAAAGCGGAGGAATTCTAGAAATTCCGTTAGTCGATCGAGTGGTTGACCAGTCTCTCGCTATATCATGACAGTCAGTTTTCGTCTTTCTCTACTGAGGTGCTCTCCAGGCGGAACCGGGGCACAATCGCAGTAGTTCTCCTGGTGCCGCATTAGCCGATAAAACGGAACGTAAGGCAGCAAAACACAGGAGCCGGGAAAACCCAACATTTGACCAAAGTCATGATTCGGAGCTGATGCATATAAGGCCTAACTCGAGACACCGAACACTCCCTAAGGTATTCGGTCTTTATGGAAACGGGCAGAACGATGCCCTAAGCCCCTAGTGCCCAGGTACGCGCGAAATCTTCTGACGTGGCCGATGCCAAAATGTCAGCCTCCTCCTCGGTTATGGTAAGAAACCGGGGGATGTGTATCAACAAGAGGCAGTAAAAAAGGTTTACGCAGGGTCTTAATCTAAAAAGAATCCTTGCAACGGGTCCATGCTGCACGTCTGCGCCTATGTCTCTGTTGTGCTGTATCCTGGACGGGTGTAGCACGTTGTTCATCTGTAAAAGAGAAGAACTTAGTTTGAAAAAAGATCGTGCGAAAAATGTATTTAAAACAGAGTATGATTTAAGAAATGAATAAAATTGAGCTTCATTGGCTCTCATTCTTCGTTCGTGCAGCCCCTTGTAAAGGGGTACGCGGCTAGGAAGCCCCTTGTTTATTTATACTGAACTCGCCTAACCGTGTCTGGGGTCTGAATGACCTGTTTTAGGGGCTTTGATCAGCAAGGCCGGATTAGTGTGTGGCTGTCAAGGCAGTCTCACGTTCTTCCGCGGTCGAGGAACACTCGAAGTTTCCCTTCAATGAGATGATACCGCGTGGACCGGGAATTTTAAGTGTGAGAGACGCGTAATGCGGTATTGCGTTAAAGCGGGCAAAAGCTTCGCGTCCCAATAGTGCTTGATGGCTACTTTTGAATGGGGCGATATGGAAGATTAGCTTTTCGCGATGGAAGTTGTTGGATGAACCGAACACGACTTCTAGTAGTAAGTAGCCCGTACAATTGGCATAAGGGCCTGGAGTTACTCCTTTAAAGGAAGTGTTGTTGTGGCGAAGTTTGGTAGGGTCTATCCCCATTCTGCAGATTGTGTCCTGGTATAGCAGGTTTATATCGCTGCCGCCATCCATTAGGACTTGTGTAAATTGTAGTCCGCCAATTATAGGATCCAGTATCAAAGCAGTCCGTCCTGCGTTTCGAATACTTCTGGAGTAATCCTGATGGTCGAAAGTAATTGGTTTTGACATCCAGTTTCGGGACTCCGCTGGGGTGGACCATGCGGCGCGTACTTTAGTAGGTGCCGCCCTATCTTTCCTTGTTATCACTTGAAGTGAATTCACTGTTTTGACTTCTTGTGGGAAGTTCTTTTGGTTGCCGGCGCTCTGCTTGTGGGGTTCGTCATCGTCCTCGCTTGGTGTGTCGGGCCCCTTGTGTTCGGCATTAAGTCGTCCGGACTGCTTGAAGACCCAACAATCTCTGTGGGTATGGTTTGCAGGCTTCCCGGGGGTACTGTGGATTTGACATATCCTGTCCAAGATTTTGTTTAGGTTGGATAGCTTGTCACTATTGTCCTTAAGAGGCAGTGTTTTGTTGTTCGGTCGAGAGCTTTTGAACCCGGTGTTGACCGCCGTGTTCTTTGGACCATTTTCCTTAGTCCGGCGCTGGTCTTTTCTGTGTCGTGGCTTCTCGTTTCCATCCCTGACCTCGGATGTACTTGGGTCGCTGGTGCTGCATCTTGCCAGCCAGCTATCTTCTCCCGCGCAGAAGCGGGTCATGAGGCTTGTTAGTGCGGCTCTGTCCTTGGCTTTTCCTGGCCGAGGTGTCTGGCGAGCCATTCGTCTCGTACGTTATGTTTGAAGGCTGCTAAGGCTTCGGCATCCGGACAGTCGACTATTTGGTTCTTTTTGGTGAGGAACCTGTTCCAGAATTTGTGGGCTGACTCTCCGGGCTGTTGAGTTATGTGACTTAAAGCGTCTGCATCCGGAGGGCGGACATAAGTCCCCTGAAAATTTGCTCGAAACGCATCCTTGAGCTCTTCCCAACTTCCAATGGTATTTTCCGGGAGGCTTTTGAGCCAATGCCGAGCTGGCCCTTTGAGCTTGAGGGGTAGGTATTTTATGGCATGGAGATCATCTCCTCTTTCCATATGTATATGTAGAATATAATCCTCAATCCAGACTCCGGGGTCTATTGTTCCGTCGTATGCCTCTATGTTTACGGGCTTGAATCCCGCTGGAAATTCATGATCCAGTACCTCATCGGTGAAACATAGGGGGTGTGCGGCGCCTCTGTATTTAGGTGTACCATTATTTTCGAACACTCGACGTGTTGTGTTTCTCCCTGGAGCCTTCTTTCTTGGCCCATAGATGGACCTGACCGGGCCATCCTTTTTGCAAGGATCCTTATGTGGATCGTGTGTCGGCTTGTGTGCGGCGCTGCTTGCCGCTCTTTGCTTGTCATGTGGTCGTCTATCCGACCAGGCGACCTCTTTGTTGTTTGACTGTGGGGGCTCTACGGCCTCCTCGTCAAATTCGGGCAACAGCTTGCGCTTCGGGTAGCTCTTTGCTTGGTGACTATCGCCGTATTTATCTACGGACTTGAGTACTTTGCTCCATCTCATTCTGAGTACGTCTTCCGCTGTTTTGAGCTTCCGCTTCTGCTTCTTCAAACTTCTTGCAGTGGCGACGAGCCTTTTGTGGAGGTTCTTATGCTCCCGTGATGTGTCCGGCGTGAGATCATCTGGACTGTTGTTTTCGCCGGGGATGGGTTTCTCGTCCAAATCATCCTGTTCGGACGGTTGCTTAGTGGCATGTTCATCATCCACTGGTTCGCCCTGCTCTAAGGCTGGGTCTGTATGAGTGCTATTGTTATCGAGGCGGGACTTCGGGCGGCGCTTGCGTCGCCGTTCTGGCTGTTTTTCGGGGGAATAATCCTTCGCCGCGTCCCGTTGTACCTCGTTATCGCTTCCTTTTGGTGTATCCACCATGTATACATCGTGAGTTGAGGTGGCTTTCCAGTGCCCTATGGGCGCTGGTTCTTGGTCGTCTCCGGCATCGTCGTCCATACCGTCGATGTCTTCGGAGTCGAAGTCTAGCATGTCGGTTAGGTCGTCGACAGTGGCTACAAAGTGGGTGGTGGGTGGGCTTTGAATTTCTTCGTTATCCACATCCCAACCGCCCTGACCATAGTCCGGCCAGGGCTCTCCTGATAACGAGAGATACTTTAGCGAATTCAGGATGTCGCCAAAAGTCGAGTGCTGAAAGATGTCTGTAGCGGTGAACTCCATGATCGGCGCCCAATTGGATTCGATTGGTAGGGGCGCGTGTTGGGGAACGTAGTAATTTCAAAAAAATTCCTACGCACACGCAAGATCATGGTGATGATATAGCAACGAGAGGGGAGAGTGTTCATCCACGTACCCTCGTAGACCGTAAGCGGAAGCGTTAGCACAACGCGGTTGATGTAGTCGTACGTCTTCACGATCCGACCGATCCAAGCACCGAACGTACTGGGCCTCCGAGTTCAGCACACGTTCAGCTCGATGATGATCTCCGGCCTCCAATCCAGCCGAGCTCCGGAGATGAGTTCCGTCAGCATGATGGCGTGGTGACGATGATGATGTTCTACCGGCGCAGGGCTTCGCCTAAACTCCACGACGATATGACCGAGGTGGAATATGGTGTAGGGGGGCACCGCACACGGCTAAGGAACGATCCGTAGATCAACTTGTGTGTCTATGGGGTGCCCCCCTGCCCCCGTATATAAAGGAGCAAGGGGGGAGGCCGCCCGGCCCCTTTGGGCGCGCCAAGGGAGGAGGAATCCTCCTCCTAGTAGGAGTAGGACTCCTCCTTTCCTAATCCTACTAGGAGGGGGAAGGAAGGGGGAGAGGGGGAAGGAAGGGGGCCCCCCCTCCTAGTCCAATTCG
>NC_041391.1:271315038-271338789 GCF_002162155.2 Triticum dicoccoides
GCACTCCGGTTTTCTCCGAAATCACCCGGAACACTTCCGGTGTCCGAATATAGTCGTCCAATATATCAATCTTTATGTCTCGACCATTTCGAGACTCCTCGTCATTTCCGTGATCACATCCGGGACTCCGAACAAACTTCGGTACATAAAAACTTATAAACTCATAATAAAACTGTCATCGTAACGTTAAGCGTGCGGACCCTACGGGTGCGAGAACTATGTAGACATGACCAAGAACCATTCTCGGTCAATAACCAATAGCGGGACCTGGATGCCCATATTGGTTCCTACATATTCTACGAAGATCTTTATCGGTCAAACCGCATAACAATATACGTTGTTCCCTTTGTCATCGGTATGTTACTTGCCCGAGATTTGATCGTCGGTATCCAATACCTAGTTCAATCTCGTTTCCGGCAAGTCTCTTTACTAGTTCTGTAATACATCATCTCATAACTAACTCATTAGTTATAATGCTTGCAAGGCTTAGGTGATGAGTATTACCGAGAGGGCCCAGAGATACCTCTCCGACAATCGGAGTGACAAAACCTAATCTTGAATTATGCCAACTCAACATCTACCTTCGGAAACACCTGTAGAGCACCTTTATAATCACCCAGTTACGTTGTGACGTTTGGTAGCACACAAAGTGTTCTTCCGGTAAATGGGAGTTGCACAATCTCATAGTTGCAGGAACTTTGTATAAGTCATGAAGAAAGCAATAGCAGTATACTAAACGATCAAGTGCTAGGCTAACGGAATGGGTCATGTCAATCACATCATTCTCCTAATGATGTGATCCCACTAATCAAATGACAACACATGTCTATGGTTAGGAAACATAACCATCTTTGATTAATGAGCTAGTCCAGTAGAGGCCTACTAGTGACTATAGTTTTGTCTATGTATTCACACATGTATCATGTTTCCGGTTAATACAATTCTAGCATGAATAATAAACATTTATCATGATATGAGGAAATAAATAAGAACTTTATTATTGCCTCTAGGGAATATTTCCTTCAGTCTCCCACTTGCACTAGAGTCAATAATCTAGATTACATAGTAATGATTCTAACACCCATGGAGTCTTGGTGCTGATCATGTTTTGCTCGTGAGAGAGGCTTAGTCAACGGGTCTGCAACATTCAGATCCGTATGTATCTTGCAAATCTCTATGTCTCCCACTTGGACTTGGTCCCGAATGGAATTGAAGCGTCTCTTGATGTGCTTGGTCCTCTTGTGAAATCTGGATTCCTTTGCCAAGGCAATTGCACCAGTATTGTCACAGAAGATCTTCGTTGGTCCCGATGCACTAGGTATGACACCTAGATCAGAAATGAACTCCTTCATCCAGACTCCTTCATTCGCTGCTTCAGAAGCAGCTATGTACTCAGCTTCACATGTAGATCCCGCCACGACGCTTTGTTTAGAACTGCACTAACTTACAGCTCCACCGTTTAATAAAAACACGTATCCGGTTTGTGATTTAGAATCGTCAGGATCAGTGTCAAAGCTTGCATCGACGTAACCATTTACGACTAGCTCTTTGTCACCTCCATATACGAGAAACATATCCTTAGTCCTTTTCAGGTATTTCAGGATGTTCTTGACCGATGTCCAGTGATCCACTCCTGGATTACTTTGGTACCTTCCTGCCAAGCTTATTGCTAAGCATACGTTAGGTCTGGTACACAGCATTGCATACATGATAGAGCCTATGGCTGAAGCATACGGAACATTTTTCATTTTCTCTCTATCCTCTGCTGTGGTCGGGCATTGAGTTTGACTCAACTTCACACCTTGTAGCACAGGCAAGAATCCTTTCTTTGCCTGATCCATTTTGAACTTTTTCAAAATTTTGTCAAGGTATGTGCTTTGTGAAAGTCCTATTAAGCGTCTTGATCTATCTCTATAGATCTTGATGCCCAATATATAAGCAGCTTCACCGAGGTCTTTCATTGAAAAACTTTTATTCAAGTATCCCTTTATGCTGTCCAGAAATTCTATATCATTTCCAATTAATAATATGTCATCTACATATAAAACTAGAAATGCTACAGAGCTCCCACTCACTTTCTTGTAAATACAGGCTTCTCCAAAAGTTTGTATAAAACCATATGCTTTGATCACACTATCAAAGCGTTTATTCCAACTCCGAGATGCTTGCACCAGTCCGTAAATGGAACGTTGGAGCTTGCACACTTTGTTAGCACCTTTTGGATCAAAAAAACCTTCCGGTTGCATCATATACAACTCTTCTTCTAGAAATCCATTCAAGAATGCAGTCTTGACATCCATTTGCCAAATTTCATAATCATGAAATGCAGCAATAGCTAACATGATTCGGACAGACTTAAGCATCGCTACGCGTGAGAAAGTCTCATCGTAGTCAACCCCTTGAACTTGTCGAAAACCTTTTGCAACAAGTCGAGCTTTATAGACAGTTACATTACCATCAGCGTCAGTCTTCTTCTTAAAGATACATTTATTCTCAATGGCTTGCCGATCATCGGGCAAGTCAACCAAAGTCCATACTTTGTTTTCATACATGGATCCCATCTCAGATTTCATGGCCTCTAGCTATTTTGCGGAATCTGGGCTCATCATCGCTTCCTCATAGTTCGTAGGTTCATCATGGTCAAGTAACATGACTTCCAGAATAGGATTACCGTACCACTCTGGTGCGGATCTTACTCTGGTAGACCTACGAGGTTCAGCAGAAACTTGATCTGAAGTTTCATGATCAATATCATTAAATCCTCACTAATTGGTGTAGTCGTCACAGGAACCGGTTCTTGTGATGAACTACTTTCCAATAAGGGAGTAGATACAGTTATCTCATCAAGTTCTACTTTCCTCCCACTCACTTCTTTCGAGAGAAACTCCTTCTCTAGAAAGGATCCATTCTTAGCAACGAATGTCTTGCCTTCGGATCTATGATAGAAGGTGTACCCAACAGTCTCTTTTGGGTATCCTATGAAGACACATTTCTCCGATTTGGGTTCGAGCTTATCTGGTTGAAGTTTCTTCACATAAGCATCGCAGCCCCAAACTTTAAGAAACGACAACTTTGGTTTCTTGCCAAACCACAGTTCATAAGGCGTCGTCTCAACAGATTTTGATGGTGCCCTATTTAAAGTGAATGCGGCCGTCTCTATAGAATAACCCCAAACGATAGTGGTAAATCAGTAAGAGACATCATAGATCGCACCATATCAAGTAAAGTACGATTACGACGTTCGGACACACCATTTCGTTGTGGTGTTCCGGGTGGCGTGAGTTGCGAAACTATTCCGCATTGTTTCAAATGTAAACCAAACTCGTAACTCAAATATTCTCCTCCACGATCAGATCGTAGAAACTTTATTTTCTTGTTACGATGATTTTCCACTTCACTCTGAAATTCTTTGAACTTTTCAAATGTTTCAGACTTGTGCTTCATTAAGTAGATATACCCATATCTGCTCAAATCATCTGTGAAGGTGAGAAAATAACGATATCCGCCATGAGCCTCAACATTCATCGGACCACATACATCTGTATGTATGATTTCCAACAAATCTGTTGCTCTCTCTATAGTACCGGAGAACGGTGTTTTAGTCATCTTGCCCATGAGGCACGGTTCGCAAGTACCAAGTGATTCATAATCAAGTGATTCCAGAAGTCCATCAATATGGAGTTTCTTCATGCGCTTTACACCGATATGATCTAAACGGCAGTGCCACAAATATGTTGCACTATCATTATCAACTCTGCATCTTTTGGCTTCAACGTTATGAATATGTGTATCACTACTATCGAGATTCAATAAAAATAGACCACTCTTCAAGGGTGCATGACCATAAAAGATATTACTCATATAAGTAGAACAACCATTATTCTATGATTTAAATGAATAACCGTCTCGCATTAAACAAGATCCAGATATAATGTTCATGCTCAACGCTGGCACCAAATAACAATTATTCAGGTCTAAAACTAATCCCGAAGGTAGATGTAGAGGTAGCGTGCCGACCGCGATCACATCGATTTTGGAACCGTTTCCCACGCGCATCGTCACCTCGTCCTTGGCCAGTGCTCGCTTATTCTGTAGTCCCTGTTTTGAGTTGCAAATATTAGCAACAGAACCAGTATCAAATACCCAGGTGCTACTACAAGCTCTAGTTAGGTACACATCAATAACATGTATATCACATATACCTTTGTTCACTTTGCCATCCTTCTTATCCGCCAAATACTTGGGGCAGTTCCGCTTCCAGTGACCAGTCTGCTTGCAGTAGAAGCACTCAGTTTCAGGCTTAGGTCCAGACTTGGGTTTCTTCTCATGAGTAGCAACTTGCTTGCCGTTCTTTTTGAAGTTCCCCTTCTTCTTCCCTTTGCCCTTTTTCTTGAAACTAGTGGTCTTGTTGACCATCAACACTTGATGCTCCTTCTTGATTTCTACCTCCGCAGCTTTTAGCATTGCGAAGAGCTCGGGAATAGTCTTGTTCATCCCTTGCATATTATAGTTCATCACAAAGCTCTTGTAGCTTGGTGGCAGTGATTGGAGAATTCTGTCAATGACACTATCATCAGGAAGATTAACTCCCAGTTGAATCAAGTGATTATTATATCTAGACATTCTGAGTATGTGTTCACTGACAGAACTATTCTCCTCCATCTTGCAGCTATAGAACTTATTGGAGACTTCATATCTCTCAATCCGGGCATTTGCTTGAAATATTAACTTCAACTCCTGGAACATCTCATATGCTCCATGACGTTCAAAACATCGTTGAAGACCCGGTTCTAAGCCGTAAAGCATGGCACACTGAACTACAAAGTAGTCATCAGCTTTGCTCTGCCCTTCAGGAGAAGGTAGCGGCCTTGGGTGTCCGCAACTTACCCCTCATCGTGGGTGGGGATTTTAACCTAATCCATTCGGGAGCAGATAAGAACAATGGGATTATTAACTGGACAAGGGTGTCCATGTTCAATAACGCGATTGCATCAATGGCCCTTAGGGAAGTGGCTCGTGTGGGTGCACGCTATACCTGGACGAACAAGCAACTCACACCGGTTCGGTCAGTGCTGGACCGAGTTTTTATGTCCGTGGAGTGGGAGATGCTCTTTCCCATGTGCTCACTCCACGTTGAAACGAGGATCGGGTCGGATCACGTCCCTTTAATCCTCTCCTCGGGGGAGGATCGTTTAAAACGAAGCCTATGGTTTTTCCTTGAAACTTCATGGTTTGAACAACCGGAATTTGAACAAATCTTCTTCTCCAAATGGGAGACCTGTGTTACTCGGATGCGGCACACGCGAGGGCCCGTGGATTTCTGGATTACCGCAGGGGCGGGGTTGCGCGTGGCTCACAAAGGTTGGGGGGCCAACCAGGGCCGTGAGGATAAGATGCTCCGAGCACGTTTGGTGGCGGACCTCGCCCGTATGGACGCTGCTGCGGACGTACAGGTCTTCTTGGAGCAAGACTAGCCCCAGCATTACGCTGTTGAGGCCCATGTTGAGGCCCTCCTTCGTGCAGAGGAGGAGTACTGGCGAAGGAGGGGTGGAATTAAGTGGACGCTCAAAGGGGACGCAAACACAAAATATTTCCATGCCCATGCCAACGGCCGGCGACGTAAGTGCGCCATCCTGAGGTTGCAATCGGAGCAGGGGCTCCTATTGCGCCAACAGGATATAGTCCGTCACATTTACGATTTCTACATCGAGTTATTGGGCTCCAGGGAGGAGTCCAGGGCTCGCCTACGGGCGGATGTCTGGGATCCCGCTCTGCGGGTCTCGGACGAGGAGAATGAAGGCTTGGGTCTCGCTTTCCTCCCTTAGGAGATCGACCAGGCGGCCCTTGGGATGAAATCTGACACGGCCCCGGGCCCGGATGGGTGGCCGGTGGCGATGTTCAAAAGATTTTGGCAAGTCCTCAAGGGCCCTATTTTCGAGGTGTGTAACGGGTTTAAGCGTGGCACTGTAGACATCTCGCGCCTTAACTTTGGGGTTCTTTCGCTTATCCCCAAAGTTCAGGGCGCGGATAACATTAGACTTTTTTGCCCCATAGCACTTATCAACGCCGTTTAAAATATGTTCTAAGGCTTGTTCTACGCGCTTGTCTCCGATGGCTCATCGTATTATTAGTAGGAACCAAATGGCTTTTATTCGTGGTCGCAACATCTTGGAGGGCCCGTTGGCCCTCCAAGAGATTGTTCACTCGCTCAAACGTAGCCGCCATCCGGCAATACTTCTGAAATTAGATTTCGAGAAGGCGTACGATTGAGTGAATTGGAAGTTTCTCCGACAAATCCTTCTGGATCGAGGATTTTCGGCAGTTTGGGTTCACCGTATGATGCAGTTGGTCTCGGGAGGCCAAACGGCGATAGCGGTGAACGGAGAAGTAGGGAACTTCTTCCGCAACAAGCGTGGGCTGCGTCAAGGGGACCCAGCCTCACCGTTGCTTTTCAACTTTGTGGCGGACGACTTGGGCGCCATGCTAGACAAAGGTCGCGTTGCTGGCCACATCAGGGGAGTGGTCGGCAACCTGATCCCTGGAGGGGTGTCACACCTACGGTATGCGGATGACACTCTACTCCTTTTTGAGCCGGACACACACAGCATAGCAACGGTTAAGGCCATCTTGCTGTGTTTTGGACTTATGTCCGGACTAAAAATTAACTTCCACAAATGTGAAGTGGTGTCCATAGGGATGGGCGCAGCCGAAAGTGAACGGGTGGCCAACTTGCTAAATTGCAAGCTTGGAAAGTTCCCGTTTACCTACCTTGGCCTCCCGATCGCAGAGAAGAAATGCTCGACTGCCGATTGGGAACCTCTCAACACTAAGGTGGCGAAGCGGGTATGTCCATGGAGAGGTCTATTTATATCAACAGGGGCAAGACTAATCCTTACTAACTCTAGCCTCTCGTCCCTACCCATGTTTGCCATGGGTATGTTCTTGTTGGCTGATGGGGTCCATAAGAAAATGGACACACCCCGGGCACGTTTCTTTTGGGTAGGAGCGGGCCCTAAACGGAAGTACCACATGGTTAAGTGGCAAGCTGTCTGTAGACCTAAAGCCCAGGGGGGCCTCGGGGTCATCAACTCTAAGCTGATGAACATTGCACTTATGTGCAAGTGGATCTGGAAGCTGTCCCAGGGAGGGACCGGCCTCTGGATTGACCTCCTCCGTGCCAAGTACTTCCCGCATGGGAATTTCTTTGAGGCATCTCCTCTCAGGTCACCTTTCTGGACCTCCATCCAATCCCTCAAACCATACTTCGCCAGGGGCACGAGGCTCACGGTTAACAACGGCCGCTCCATCCGGTTTTGGCACGACGTTTGGATTGGCTAGCAACCCCTTTGGTCTGAGTTCCCCCTTCTCTACTCCATCGCGGTTGAGCCCAATCAACTGGTGGCGTCGGCCCTCAGTGCCACCCCGCCCCCCATATACTTCAGAAGGGAGCTCGTGGGGCCGGAGCAGTCAGAATGGGATCACTTGCGGGCTCTGATAGCGACCGTACGCTTGTCGGACTCCGCAGACCAGGTCTCTTGGAGACTCTCGGGCTCTGGCAGGTTCACTGTCAAGTCAATGTATAGAGAGCTGTGTCGCGGCCATGCCCCTATGGCAGCCACGGGGCTTTGGAAGGCGCGAATCCTGCTAAAAATTAAGGTCTTTCTTTGGCAATTATGTCAAGATCGCCTCCCTACCTCTATCAATATAGCTAAGCGCAATGGCCCTCCTTCCGGACCTTGCGCGTTGTGTCATAACACGGAAGATGCTGACCACGCGTTCTTCCACTGCCCTTTGGCGCGTTTTGCTTGGAGCACGGTCCGTGAGGCCGCTGGGGTGGATTGGGATCCACGCTCACGCTCTGAGCTTGTGTCTTACTTATCTTCGATCCCGGGCTCTTTGCGCCGGATAATGTGGACGTGTGCTTCGGCCATGCTATGGGCCTTATGGCATATTCGTAACAAGTTTACTATTGAGGGAGCGTCTCCCTCTCACCCCGCTGATGTTATCTTCAAATGCATCTTATTCTTGCAGCAGTGGGCTCCGCTGGGAAGATAACAGGATGTTGATCTCCATTGACAAGCTATCGCACGGCTCCACACTGTCTACTCGGCGTCCCGAGCCTCGTCTCCTCCGTCTGCTGCCTCATAGGGATAGGCGGCCCTTTTGGTCCTGCTTCTTTTGAGCCTGCGTGCTCGTTAATCTGGCTGGCTATGCCATGTAACGCACTTATCACCGTTCTCGCCTTTTGGCTCTTCTTCGAAACTTGGCTGTCTAGCTTTGGTTCCGTTTAGTTGGTCTGTTCCATGTTTGCATGCTGCCTAATGTTGAGGGCTTTATTAATTTAAAGCCGGACGTCTCTGACGTCTATGTTCTAAAAAAAAGCTTTGCTCTTCCAGACGTTCTTAACATCGTCAGTTGCATCAGCAGCAGGCCTGGCACCCAGTGGTGCTTCCAGGACGTAACTTTTCTGTGCAGCAATGAGGATAATCCTCAGGTTAGGGACCCAGTCCGTGTAATTGCTACCATCATCTTTCAACTTTGCTTTCTCAAGGAACGCATTAAAATTCAACGGAACAACAACATGATCCATCTATCTACAAACAAACATAGACAAGCAAGATACTATCAGGTACTAAGTTCATGATAAATTTAAGTTCAATTAATCATATTACTTAAGAACTCACACTTAGACAGACATCTCTCTAGTTATCTAAGTGATCACGTGATCCAAATCAACTAAACAATAACCGATCATCACGTGAGATGGAGTAGTTTTCAATGGTGAACATCACTATGTTGATCATATCTACTATATGATTCACGCTCGACCTTTCGGTCACCGTGTTCCGAGGCCATATCTGCAGATGCTAGGCTCGTCAAGTTTAACCTGAGTATTCCGCGTGTGCAAAACTGGCTTGCACCCGTTGTAGATGGACGTAGAGCTTATCACACCCGATCATCACATGGTGTCTGGGCACGACGAACTTTGGCAACGTTGCCTACTCAGGGAGAACACTTCTTGATAATTTTAGTGAGAGATCATCTTAAAATGCTACCGTCAATCAAAGCAAGATAAGATGCATAAAGGATAAACATCACATGCAATCAATATAAGTGATATGATATGGCCATCATCATCTTGTGCTTGTCATCTCCATCTCCGAAGCACCGTCGTGATCACCATCGTCACCGGCGCGACACCTTGATCTCCATCGTAGTATCGTTGTCGATACGCCATCTATTGCTTCTACGACTATCGCTACCGCTTAGTGATAAAGTAAAGCAATTACAGGGCGTTTGCATTTCATACAATAAAGCGACAACCATATGGCTCCTGCCAGTTGCCGATAACTTCGGTTACAAAACATGATCATCTCATACAATAAAATATAGCATCACGTCTTGACCATATCACATCACAACATGCCCTGCAAAAACAAGTTAGACGTCCTCTACTTTGTTGTTGTAAATTTTACGTGGCTGCTACGGGCTTAGCAAGAACCGTTCTTACCTACGCATCAAAAACCACAACGATAGTTCGTCAAGTTGGTGCTGTTTTAACAACGGCGTGGAGATGAGTTCTTAGCTCCGGAGATGAGTTCCGTCAGCACGACGGCGTGGTGATGATGATGATGTTCTACCGGCGCAGGGCTTCGCCTAAACTCCGCGATGATATGACCGAGGTGGAATATGGTGGAGGGGGGCACCGCACACGGCTAAGGAACGATCCGTAGATCAACTTGTGTGTCTATGGGGTGCCCCCCTGCCCCCATATATAAAGGAGCAAGGGGGGAGGCCGGCCGGCCCCTTTGGGCGCGCCAAGGGAGGAGGAATCCTCCTCCTAGTAGGAGTAGGACTCCTCCTTCCTACTCCTACTAGGAGGGGGAAAGAAGGGGGAGAGGGGGAAGGAAGGGGGGGCGCCGCCCCCCCCCTCCTAGTCCAATTCGGACCAGAGGGGGGAGGGGGCACGCGGCCCATGTTGGCCGCCCCTGTCTCCTTTCCCCTCAGGCCCATAGGCCCAATACTCTCCCGGGGGGTTCCGGTAACCCCCCCGGCACTCCGGTTTTCTCCAAAATCACCCGGAACACTTCCGGTGTCCGAATATAGTCGTCCAATATATCAATCTTTATGTATCGACCATTTCGATACTCCTCGTCATGTCCGTGATCACATCCGGGACTCCGAACAAACTTCGGTACATCAAAACTTATAAACTCATAATAAAACTGTCATCGTAACGTTAAGCGTGCGGACCCTACGGGTTCGAGAACTATGTAGACATGACCTATAACCATTCTCGGTCAATAACCAATAGCGGGACCTGGATGCCCATATTGGTTGCTACATATTCTACGAAGATCTTTATCGGTCAAACCGCATAACAATATACGTTGTTCCCTTTGTCATCGGTATGTTACTTGCCCGAGATTTGATCGTCGGTATCCAATACCTAGTTCAATCTCGTTACCGGCAAGTCTCTTTACTCGTTCTGTAATACATCATCTCATAACTAACTCATTAGTTATAATGCTTGCAAGGCTTAGGTGATGAGTATTACTGAGAGGGCCCAGAGATACCTCTCCGACAATCGGAGTGACAAAACCTAATCTTGAATTATGCCAACTCAACATGTACCTTCGGAAACACGTGTAGAGCACCTTTATAATCACCCAGTTACATTGTGACGTTTGGTAGCACACAAAGTGTTCTTCCGGTAAATGGGAGTTGCACAATCTCATAGTTGCAGGAACTTTGTATAAGTCATGAAGAAAGCAATAGCAGTATACTAAATGATCAAGTGCTAGGCTAATGGAATGGGTCATGTCAATCACATCATTCTCCTAATGATGTGATCCCACTAATCAAATGACAACACATGTCTATGGTTAGGAAACATAACCATCTTTGATTAATGAGCTAGTCAAGTAGAGGCCTACTAGTGACTATAGTTTTGTCTATGTATTCACACATGTATCATGTTTCCAGTTAATACAATTCTAGCATGAATAATAAACATTTATCATGATATGAGGAAATAAATAATAACTTTATTATTGCCTCTAGGGCATATTTCCTTCAGCGCGGGGGGTTCGGAGTCCGGCGAGGAATCCAGCACCTCGGAGTCACGAGCTTCACAAGGGACGGGGTCGGTATTCGGCTCCATCGCTGTAGAGGTAGCGGCCCCCGAGGCGGTGTCTAGCCACCCATCCTCGATCGGTGTAGTCGGCTCCGAGTCAAGGGTCAGAGCGGGCTCTTGTGCGGCCTCCAGGGCACCATCCGGTGGCAGAGCTAGATCATGCCCATCGTGACAGTGCGGCGCGCTCGGCTATGGCTCGAATCCGTTGAAGATTAAGTCTCCGCAGATGTCGTCCGTGAAGTTCAAACTTCCAAATCTCACCTGATGGCCAGGGGCGTAGCTTTCGATCTGCTCCAGATGGCCAAGTGAATTGACCCGTAGTGTGAAGCCGCCGAATACGAAGATCTGTCTGGGGAGAAAAGTCTCACCCTGGACCGCGTTGCTGTTCATGATCGAAGGAGCCATCGGGCCTATAAGCGATGACACAGCGGAACTCTTAATGAAAGCACCAATGTCGGTGTCAAAACCGGCGGATCTTGGGTAGGGGGTCCCGAACTGTGCGTCTAGGCGGATGGTAATAGGAGACAAGGGACACAATGTTTTTACCCAGGTTCGGGCCCTCTCGATGGAGGTAAAACCCTACTCCTGCTTGATTGATATTGATGATATGGGTAGTACAAGAGTGGATCTACCATGAGATCAAGGAGGCTAAACCCTAGAAGCTAGCCTATGGTATGATTGTTGTTCGTCCTACGGACTAAAACCCTCCAGTTTATATAGACACCGGAGAGGGCTAGGGTTACACAGAGTCGCTTACAATGGTAGGAGATCTACATATCCGTATTGCCAAGTTTGCCTTCCACGCCAAGGAAAGTCCCATTCGGACACGGGACGAAGTCTTCAATCATGTATCTTCATAATCTTGGAGTCCGGTCAATGATGATAGTTCGGCTATCCGGACACCCCCTAGTCCAGGACTCCCTCAGTCTTCGTGTACAGATCTGCGCTTCAATCAAATGACTGAAGTTCTTTATGACGCCCATATCGTCGCTTAACAGCAAGTTTTTACCATGACTTCTCTGAGTTTTATGCAGATGTATGTCAGACTGCAAATAGTTGCTATATAGTTTAGTACAGGTCACAGAAACAAACTACAAACAACCAAACAAACAAACATACAAACAAAGTTGTAGGCAAATTGCAATATGAGAGTTTGAGCACCTTGCAACACAAACCATGCCTTCATGATTTCGCCCCCTTACCATTGCCAACATCATGACTTTCTGTAAATGTAACAAGCTTCCCTTATGTGTTGAAGTCATGTAGAATAGCAAGCTGCCCTTGTGACCTTCGACGGCCTTCATCTGGCTGCAATCAGATGAACAATTCATCTTAGCATCTTGAATTTTTAACATGTAACCAACATAGTCAGTTTACAACAAAATTTAAGGTAGCAAAGTCTGTCGGACATGTCTTTCTATTTTGATATGTATAGCAAAACTCATAAATCTGTAACAAACTGTCATTATGGACTGAATTTATGTACAATAGGAGCGGGCCTTTAGTACTGTTGGTATTTCATGTGATCTGCTTGCAAAGTCAGTTTACAAGTATTTGCGGGATACCTGAGTCTGTTGGACATGTCTTTTTTTTAATAGTTCCATATGGGGACTCCACACAGCAAGCCAACGGATCAGACGACCTCATCACATGTACCTATAAATTATGCTTCACAAGTCAAACACTATCCCAAGAGACTGAATGTGTTGCAGGCCCGATGGAGGGGACAAATGTTGACGACTCTAACAAACGGATTATACCCGTAGCCGACGATGTTGACAAAATTTACATGTTTGGTCGAGGTATAAGGCTGTGCAAATACACAGAGCTTAATTTTATCCTTTTTATGTGATAAATCTTACCTAACAGACTTGGGCACAACCGATTCTAATGTATCAAGCGTGTGACTTGTAGAAGTCCATATTACTCCCCTGGAACAGATGATACTTGAGACCGATGGTGATAGCACATATGATACACCAGGTATATATGTACCTCCATGTATATGTTCAGTTTCACGCCCAATATGCGATAATATCCTAAAGAGACTCGAAGGTCCCACCAAGGATAGAACCGCATATTGAAATGCTTTTGCAAGGTGGATATCATTACATCAACATTACATAATAGATGGGGATACATACAAGAGGCATACAATGCCACAAGAATACACCATCATCATACATAAGATCAACATTCGACTACGGATGAAACACAAACAGAAACTCAAACGACATCCACCCTGCTAGCCCAGGCTGCCGACCTGGAACCTATCCCCTGATCGAAGAAGAAGCAGAAGAATTAACATCGCTCTCATGTCATGATCATCGCAAAACCTATACCTGCAACTGTTGTTGTAGTAATCTATGAGCCACGAGGACTCAGCAATCCCATTACCATGGGTATCAAGACAAGCAGCTTAATGGGAAAGGAAGGGGTAAAGTGGTGAGGTTGCAGCAGCGACTAAGCATATATGGTGGCTAAGATACGCAAACAAGAGCGAGAATAGAGCAAGCGGAACGGTCGTGAAGCTAGCAATGATCAAGAAGTGATCTTGAACTCCTACTTACGTCAAACATAACCCAAAAACCGTGTTCACTTCCCGGACTCCACAGAGAAGAGACCATCACGGCTACACACGCGGTTGATGCGTTTTAATTCGGATCTGGTGTCAAGTTATCTACAATCAGATATTAACAAATTCCCATCTGCCACATAACTACGGGCACGGCGTTCGAAAGTTTATACCCTGCAGGGGTGTCCCAACTTAGCAATGATAAGCTCTCGCGGTCAACGAAGGATATTCCTTCTCCCAGGAAGACCAGATCAGACTCGGAATCCCGGTTACAAGACATTTCGACAATGGTAAAACAAGACCAGCAAAGCCGCCCAGATGTGCCGACAAATCCCAATAGGAGCTGCACATATCTCGTTCTTAGGGCACACCGGATGAGCAAGAAGACGGGTTGGCGTAGACCCTGGTTGCCCAGGGTCGCCGGACATCATTCAGTTTCGACCAACACTTAGACAAGCATTGGCCCGGGGGGGCTAAAATAAAGATGACCCTCGGGCTCCGGAAACCCAAGGGAAAAACGGCTAGGTGAGGCAAATGGTAAAACCAAGGTTGGGCCTTGCTGGAGGAGTTTCATTCAAAGCGAACTGTCAAGGGGGTCCCATAAATCACCCAACCGCGTAAGGAACGCAAAATCCGGGAATATAACACCAGTATGATGGAAACTAGGGCGGCAAGAGTGGAACAAAACACCAGGCATAAGGCCAAGTCTTCCACCCTTTACCAAGTATATTGATGCATTAATAATATAAGAGATATTGTGATATCCCAACATAATCCTGTCCACCATGGAGCAATCTTCAACTTCACCTGCAACTAGCAACGATATAAGAGGGGCTGAGAAAAAGCGGTAACATAGCCAAGCAACAGTTTGCTAGGAAGGGTGTCAAAGGTTAGAGGTTCATGGCAATTGGGAGGCTTGAAAAACAGGTGATAGGTAGCGCGGCATAGCGATAGAACGAAGCAACTAGCATAGCAATGATAGTAGTGAGATCCAGGGTAGCGGACATCTTGCCTGAAATCCCACAAGGAAGAAGAACGAGTCCATGAAGAAGGTGAAGCCACGAAGATGAACCAAGTGTAGACGAACGAATCCTCACGATCGCAACGAAACGGGAACTATTGAGAAGAAGCACACAACATAGTAAACACACCACACATGAACAAGGCATGATGCACAACAAGCATGATGCATGACAAGGCTACATGAAGCTACTCATGGCAAGAGATGATGCATACAAGATCAACACAACAAAGCAAGTTTAAGTGAGGCCAGAAACAACATAGAACTAATCCGGTAAGTCCTCATATGCGAATTTCGAAGTTGGTACAGATCTGACTAAACCTTATGTTCAAGTCGTTAAACAGCAAGTTAATATGCAGCAAGATGATCTACATGAGATTCTAGTCAAGTTACATATAAAGTTCATTTAATTCGGAGCTACGGCCTAGAAGATATAAGGAAAACAAGTTAAACATGGCATTGATGCAAAATGCATTCAAACATCAAGCAAACACACCAAAACGAGGATTCAACATGATAATATGAAACTACATGCAAAATCAAGCAAGTTTCATATAGAGCACACTCAAAACGGAGCAACGGTTCAACACACACACATGAAACAAGTTTAAAGGACAAGCTGTCCAAAACAGCAACTAGGCATATGGAAACCAACAAAACAACATGCTACAGTACCACAATGTCAAAACAAAAGGCATGGGCATGATGTACAGGTAAAGCATAACAAAACATGAACACTGACCTATCTCCAGAAATCACTAGAACATACTCAAAAAGACATGGCAAGATCGCAAATAATAACAGTTTCAGACTTTGCAGAAATAACATCAGGTTGCAATGTTTAGAGCTATCAAACAACATTTTACAGGAACTTAACATGGCAAACAAAGGCATTACATGAACCTACTAATTGCATAGAACAAAATTCCTTTACTGACCATGAGCCAAAAAGCATTAGAAGATATGATGGCACCCATGTAAACATGGCAAGTTATATGACAGATTCAAACATGGCAGGAACAACAATAAGTAGGCATGTTGGTGAGCTTGTACCACTCACCACAGAGCACTAAATGACATGGCAAGGCAACCAACTGCAAGAACACATGTTTATGAAGCTAAGCATGGCAAGAGCAAGTTCATAGGGTGCATGGATCACTAGTAAAACACATGGCAAAACTGAACTTAATGTTAACAGGATGACAGCAACATTATTTCGCAACTTGAGAGCAAGGTTACAACAAGCTACAACAGGCTATAAATGGAACCAAGGGCATGGATGGATAGATCATGACATGTGTAACAAAATATCCTTAGTTAAACTCTCCATATTATGCATAGAATGACTTGTAGCAGTAGGTTTACATGGCAACAAAATATAACTGAAACAGCCTAGCAAAATAGCAACAGCAAGTACCCTACTTAATAAGCTTGATGCACTCACTACAAGACTCACAAAAATACGTGGATTGCACCCCTGTATATATGGCAAGCCATCGTTCAAAACACATGTAGATCTCATGCTCATAGGATGCACACATCAAATGCAACAAAAATGACAAATCATCAAGTTCTAACAGTTTCAGCAGATTAACAACATATAGCACTCTTGCAACGATGATTCAGGCATCAAGATGAACTCAAATGAACATGGCACAATGGAATCAAATGTAGAGCATCTCATGACGAACATTTTGACATATTACATGCACAAAACGGAGCAGTATGCAACAAGTTATGGTAGGTCAAAGATAGCACCAGAATATGCAAAAAACTGGGGACTTAGCAGAATTTACCCTCGTCGAAAACGGGACAGAGGGAAGCGGGATGGGCGGATCCGGGACGTGGACGCCCATTTGGATCGGCGGGCTGGCGGCCAGATCCGGGACGAGGCGACGGCGGCGCCCTCCGGTGAGAGCGGCGTGGCGAGGGACGACGGGGCGCCGGCGGGGAGGGAGAGGCGCGGCCGGCGGCGAGGGAGAGGCGCGGCCGGGCGGCGCGAGCAGTCACCAGCACGGGGCGGCGCGCGAGGGAGCTGCTCCGGCGAGCTCCCATGGTGGCGCGGGGCGGTGAGGCGGCGGGGCGGCGTCCGGCGTGGAGCTCCGGCGGCGGGCGGAGGCGGCGGCCGGGCGGAGGGCGCGGGCAGAGCCTGGTGGCCGGCGGCGAGCGGGCGAGCGACCGGGGAGGCGCGGCTCTCCGGTGAGGCCGGTGAGGCGATGCTCTGCGGCGAGGCCGGTGGCGGAGTCCGGCGAGGCGGGCGCGGAGACGGGCCCCGATGGGCTCAGCGGGCCGCGGCGGCGGGGGCGGACGGGCAGCAACGGCGCACCACGTGGCGACTCCGGGTTGGCGAGAGCGAGGGCGGACGTGTCTGGCTGCGGCCGGACGTGTCCGGTGACGGCGGGGAGGTTTTTGCTAGGGTTTCATCTGCGAATTTGGATGGGGGAGGCCTATTTATAGATTCTAGGAGCTAGGAGAGTCCAAATGAGGAGCGGTTTTCTCCCACACGGTCGGGATCGAACGACTGAGAGCATGGAGGGGGTTAGGATGGGTCTTGGGCCAGTTTGGAAGGGTGTTGGGCTGTAAGACAAAAGAGGCTTTTACGGTACCCCGGTTAACCGTTGGAGTATCAAACAACCTCCAAATGGCACCAAACTTGACAGGCGGTCTACCGGTGGTGTACCAAGGCCGCTTGGCAAGCCTCGGGCCATTCTGAGAAAGGTTAACACCCACTCACAACAAGAGACAAAAGGGGGACGCCGGAGGACATAGGAGTGCCGGATTGCAAAACGGACAACGGGGAAAAAGCTCGGATGCATGAGACGAACACGTCTGCAATGCAATGCACATGATGACATGACAAAATACAACACGCAAGCAAATGACATGGCAACGACGGCGAATAACTAGCGGACAGCTGGCGCATCGAATCCGGGGCGTTACAGCACTCCTCCACTAACAAGAGATCTCGTCCCGAGATCTTAGGAACGAGACGGAAGAAAAAGAGGATTAGGTGAAGCAAGTGCTCAAGAGAGAAGATGAACAACGACGAGAGCACTCGGTAGAAAAGAGGAATGACGAATATGTCAAGAATCGAAAGCTGAAGGAACAAGATAGACTCTGAAACCACTCCGGTTAGAACAAGATAGAAAAAGAATAATAAAGAAGGAATTTCGGTAGCACTCCGGCTGAAAAAGGAAGGAATAGAACATGAACTTCACAAGATAGGATGACCTTGATGAGATGAACAACACAATGCCTCTGGTAGAATTAAAATGGTGGAATGAAAAGAACCGATAAGAGAACAACAACTTCCACCACGAATGAATTTGATAGCCTCCTTAGAAGGAAAGATTTAACAGGGTTGCCGAGAAAATCAACAACAAAAGAATAAATTTGTTGTGGACTTATGAAAAATCCTCTCAAAATTTGAGGTGAAACTGTGCCACAAGCAAATGCTTAAATAGCTGAGAAGAACGAAGAAATGCAAAACTCCACTTGAAAAGAATACCGAGAATTAATTGCACTTCGAGATGCGAGAAGAAAAGATAGTTGAACTCCACCAACAAGATCTTGATGAACTCTTTAAGAATGAATTAAATCATGAAGAACCACCATGAAGAACTCCAGTGACAAAAGGATGATGAGATAGAATGAAGGAACAAAGAATAAGATGAGCCTTGAGATGATTTAGATGGAGGTTCCGACGAGATGGCCGAGGAAATTTGAACTCTGAAAAAGAAAAGATGAAAACACTTGGAACTAGAATTTATTCCTCAAGAACAAACTATGAAGGAAGGGATAATCACTTGGATGAAATAAGAATAAGATTTATTGTATGCTTATCCTTCATCAAATTAACTTGATGACAATCAATGGATGTTTCATACTACTTATTCTTCTTGAAAAGGATTAAGGGGGGGTATAGCACAAAACTTGAGAAAGTCTTCATGAACCACCGGTAGGATTCGAAAGAACGAATGGATTAATATGATAATCAAAGAAAAAGAATCTGAAAGAACCACCATTAGAATTCGGAAATGACTGGTGAAAGAGAATGAATCACCGGGAAGATTAGAAGAACCAATATGCTAGGGGGGATTTAGATGCAAAAGAACAAAGAGATCATGAGCTGATTAAAGAACACCTGTACGAAGCACCGGGATAATTGGATAACGGTAGCTGAAATGTGAGGACGAAGAATTCTTCTGGAACGATGGCCTCCGATGAAAAGAAAATGGGAAAACAACTCCTGACATACTCCGGGTGGGTAAGAAAAAATAACTGACAACCAGAATAATTCGAGAGGATAGCATGAAATAGAACCACGAATCTTCGAGAGAATGGGCAATATTTAGAGGAAAAACTCTTCTTTGATCTTCAGATGATGACGGAAAACACCACCAAAGTTACTGAGATACTCCGGGAGGATGAAAAAAGAGGAAGGGTTGCACCAAATATGAAAAGAATTTGAAAGAGATCTTGGAGAAGGCATCTGACTGATGAAATTCATTCTTACGTCAAACTCGAAAAGAATTAGGAATGGCTCCAGAATAATTAGAAGAGTCAGGTAATATCCTGGGAAAAGACCTGTGGGTTAGCTCCCACCAAAAGAAAACACCGTTGAAAGGATTGTTTGAATGAGAAATGATGCACCGGAACAATTGAAATATTTGAATGAGGTGACAACCTCGAACTAATTGGAACAAAGACGAATCTCCTGAGATGTCTTGAACACTCCGGAAGGATAAACTAGCGAGAGGCAAACGAGCAGGGAAAACACTTGAGCCAAGGAAAAGAATATGATCAACCCGAAAAACTTGAATTGAGTCCACCGGAAAAGAGATGAAGAATGTCAAACAAAAGAGAACTCACCGGTTGAAACAATTGTCGGAAGACTGAAGAGGCTCCACACGAATGACATTGATGCTCGAAAGAGACTCAAGCTCCGTTAAGAAGAGGGTGGGAGGGTGGGAAAAACAAAGACAACTTGGAAGGGGGAACCGACGAATATCTTGAAGAGAAGACACCGGTTGAAAGAAAACAAAGGCTTCACACAAGTAGGATGGATACTCGATTACGGACTCCGGCTCCGAGATGAAAAAGGGGTGGGCGGGTGGAAAAAAAGAAAACAACTGAGGATTGAACTTGGCAACGATCAAGAGGCTCGAGTCAACTTGACAAGAAATGCACCGGATAAAAGAGCTGAGAAACAACGACCAAAAAACCAACTACGTGAACCTAAAGAAAATTTGAAGCAGAAGAGAAGTAAATCAAAATACCTACGTCAAGATTCCTCACCAGAGCGACGAAGGGGCAGAGGAGTAGAAAGAATTCCTACTCTCCGATATAACTAGACTCCGAAAACAGTTTTCTTCTAGACTCAACAACGGCCAAACTACATGATCAATCAACAGGGCTACTATGGTCCGTCGAGGCTCTGATACCAACTTGTCACACCCAATATGCGATACTATCCTAAAGAGACTCGAAGGTCCCACCAAGGATAGAACCGCATATTGAAACACTTTTGCAAGGTGGATATCATTACATCAACATTACATAATAGATGGGGATACATACAAGAGGCATACAATGCCACAAGAATACAACATCATCATACATAAGATCAACATCCGAATACGGATGAAACACAAACAGAAACTCAAACGACATCCACCCTGCTAGCCCAGGCTGCCGACTTGGAACCTATCCCCTGATCGAAGAAGAAGCAGAAGAATTAACATCGCTCTCACGTCATGATCATCGCAAAACCTATACCTGCAACTTTTGTTGTAGTAATCTGTGAGCCACGAGGACTCAGCAATCCCATTACCATGGGTATCAAGACTAGCAAAGCTTAATGGGCAAGGAAGGGGTAAAGTGGTGAGGTTGCAGCAGCGACTAAGCATATATGGTGGCTAACATACGCAAACAAGAGCGAGAAGAGAGCAAGCGGAACAGTCGAGAAGCTAGCAATGATCAAGAAGTGATCCTGAACTCCTACTTACGTCAAACATAACCCGAAAATCGTGTTCACTTCCCGGACTCCGCCGAGAAGAGACCATCACGGCTACACACGCGGTTGATGCGTTTTAATTCGGATCTGGTGTCAAGTTATCTACAATCGGACATTAACAAATTCCCATCTGCCACATAACCGCGGACACGGCTTTCGAAAGTTTATACCCTGCAGGGGTGTCCCAACATATCCCATGATAAGCTCTCGCGGTCAACGAAGGATATTCCTTGTCCCAGGAAGACCCGATCAGACTTGGAATCCCAGTACAAGACATTTCGACAATGGTAAAACAAGACCAGCAAAGCCGCCCGGATGTGCCGACAAATCCCGATAGGAGCTACACATATCTCATTCTCAGGGCACACCGGATGAGCAAGACGACAGGTTGGCATAGACCCTGGTTGCCCAGGGGGCGCTGGACATCGCTCGGTTTGGACCAACACTTAGACAAGCATTGGCCCGGGGAGCTAAAATAAAGATGACCCTCGAGCTCCGAAAACCCAAGGGAAAAAGGGCTAGGTGAGGCAAATGGTAAAACCAAGGTTGGGCCTTGCTGGAGGATTTTTATTCAAAGCGAACTGTCAAGGGGGTCCCATAAATCACCCAATCGCGTAAGGAACGCAAAATCCGGGAATATAACACCAGTATGACGGAAACTAAGGCGGCAAGAGTGGAACAAAACACCAGGTATAAGGCCAAGTCTTCCACCCTTTACCAAGTATATAGATGCATTAATAATATAAGAGATATTGTGATATCCCAACATAATCCTGTCCACCATGGAGCAATCTTCAAGTTCACCTGCAACTAGCAACGCTATAAGAGGGGCTGAGCAAAAGCGGTAACATAGCCAAGCAACAGTTTGCTAGGAAAGGTGTCAAAGGTTAGAGGTTCATGGCAATTGGGAGGCTTGAAAAACAGGTGATAGGTAGCGCGGCATAGCGATAGAACGAAGCAACTAGCATAGCAATGATAGTAGTGAGATCCAGGCTAGCGGACATCTTTCCTGAAATCCTGCAAGGAAGAAGAACGAGTCCATGAAGAAGGTGAAGCTACGAAGACGAACCAAGCATAGACAAACGAATCCTCACGATCGCAACGCAACGGGAACTATCGAGAAGAAGCACACAACATAATAAACACACCACACATGAACAAGGCATGATGCACAACAAGAATGATGCATGACAAGGCTACATGAAGCTACTCATGGCAAGAGATGATGCATACAAGATCAACACAAGAAAGCAAGTTTAAATGAGGCCGGAAACAACATAGAACTAATCCGGTAAGTCCTCATATGCGAATTTCGAAGTTGGTCCAGATCTGAATAAACCTTATGTTCAAGTTGTTAAACAGCAACTTAAGATGCACCAAGATGATCTACACGAGATTCTAGTCAAGTTACATATAAAGTTCATTTAATTCGGAGCTACGACCTAGAAGATATGAGCAAAACAAGTTAAACATGGCATTGATGCAAAATGCATTCAAACATCAAGCAAACACACCAAAACGAGGATTCAACGTGATAATATGAAACTACATGCAAAATCAAGCAAGTTTCATATAGAGCACACTCAAAACGGAGCAACGGTTCAACACACACACATGAAACAAATTTAAAGGACAAGCTGTCCAAAACAGCAACTAGGCATATGGAAACCACCAAAAAAACATGCTACAATACCACAATGTGAAAATAAAAGGCATGGGCATGATGTACAGGTAAAGCATAAAAAAACATGAACACTGACCTATCTCCAGAAATCACTAGAACATACAAAAAAAGACATGGCAAGATTGAAAATAATAACAGTTTTAGACTTTGCAGAAATAACATCTGGTTGCAATGTTTAGAGCTATCAAATAACATATTACAGGAACTTAACATGTCAAACAAAGGCAAGAAATGGAACTACTAATTGCATAGAACAAAAGTCCTTACTGACCATGAGCCAAAAAGCATCAGAAGATATGATGGCACCCATGTAAAGATGGCAAGTTATATGACAGATTCAAACATGGCAGGAACAACGATAAGTAGGCATGTTGGTGAGCTTTTACCACTCACCACAGAGCATTGCATGACATGGAAAGGCAACCAACAGTAAGAAGACATGTTTATGAAGCTAAGAATAGCAAGAGAAAGTTCATAGGGCGCATGGATCACTAGCAAAACACATGGCAAAACTGAATTCAATGTTAACAGGCTAACAACAACATTATTTAGCAAATTTAGAGCAAGGTTACAACAAGCTACGGCAGGCTATAAATTCAACCAGGGGCATGGATGGATGGAGCTTGATATTTATAACAAAACATCCTTAGTTAACCTCTCCATATTATGCATAGAATGACTTGTAGCAGCAAGTTTACATGGCAACAAAATATAACAGAAACAGCCTAGCAAAACAGCAACACCAAGTACCCTACTTAATAAACTTGATGCACTCACTACAAGACTCAGAAAAAATACATGGATTGCACCCCTGTAAATATGGCATGTCATAGTTCAAAACACATCTAGAGCTCGTGCTCATAGGATGCACACATCAAATGCAACAAAAATGACAAATCATCAGGTTGTAACAGTTTAAGCAGATTAACAACATATAGCACTCTTGCAACGATGATTCAGGCATCAAGATGAACTCAAATGAACATGGCACAACGGAATGAAATGTAGAGCATCTCATGATGAACATTTTGACATATTACACGCACAAAACAGAGTAGTATGCAACAAGTTATGGCAGGTAAAATATAGCATCGGAATATGCAAAAAACTAGGGACTGCAGAATTTACCCTCGTCAAAAATGGGACGGGCGGATACGGGATGCGGGCGCCCGTTTGGATCGGCAGGCTGGTGGATCTGGTCCAGCCCGGCCTGATCCGGGACGAGGCGACGGCGGCGCTCTCCGGCGAGAGCGGCGCGGCGAGGGACGACGGGGCACCGGCGGGGAGGGAGAGGCGCGGCCGGGCGGCGCGAGCAGTC
>NC_041391.1:271339382-271349381 GCF_002162155.2 Triticum dicoccoides
GAGGCGGCGGGGCGGCGTCCGGTGTGGAGCTCCTGCGGCGGGCGGATGCTGCGGGCGGGCGGAGGGCGCAGGCAGAGCCTGGTTGCCGGCGGCGAGCGGACGGGCGACCGGGAAGGCGCGGCTCTCCAGCGAGGCCAGTGAGGTGGCGCTCTCCGGCGAGGCCGGTGGCGGAGTCCGGCGAGGCGGGCGCGGAGACGGGCCGCGATGGGTTCGGCGGGCTTGCCCCGGGCCACGGCGGCGGGGGCGGACGCGCAGCGACGGCAGGCCACGTGGCGACTCCGGGTTGGCGAGGGCGAGGGCGGACGTGTCCGGCTGCAGCCGGACGTGTCCGGTGGCGGCGGGGAGGTTTTTGCGAGGGTTTCATCTGTGAATTTGGACGGGGGAGGACTATTTATAGATTCTGGGAGCTAGGAGAGTCCAAATGAGGAGCGGTTTTTGCCCACACGATCGTAATCGAACGACCGAGAGCATGGAGGGGGTTAGGATGGGTTTTGGGCCAGTTTGGAAGGGTGTTGGGCTGCATGACAAAAGAGGCTTTTATGGTACCCCGGTTAACCGTTGGAGTATCAAACAACCTCTAAATGGCACGAAACATGACAGGCGGTCTACCGGTGATGTACCAAGGCCGCTTGGCAAGCCTTGGGCCATTCCGAGAAAGTTTAACACCCACTCACAACAAGAGACAGAAGGGGGACGCTGGAGGACATAGGAGTGCCGGATTGCAAAACGGACAACAGGGAAAAAGCTCGGATGCATGATACGAACACGTATGCAATGCAATGCACATGATGACATGACAAAATACAACACGCAAGCAAATGACATGGCAACAACGGCGAATAACTGGCGGGCAGCTGGCGCATCAAATCCGGGGTGTTACATTCAGCTACATATTTTGTTATACATGTCAAACACCATCACAGGAGATGTTGCAGGCCCGATGGAGGGGACAAATGTTGACGACTCTAATGAAGGGGTTATACATGTAGCCGACGATGTTCACAAGATTTACCCAAGTAGTCCAGGTATTAAGGCTGTGCATATATACAGAGCTTACGTTTAGGCTTGTTATGTGATAAATCGTACCTAATAGACTTGGGAAGAACCGATTCTAATGGATCAAGCGTGTGACTTGTAGTAGTCCATATTACTCCCTCGGAATGGATGATACTTGAACAGACTGATTGTGAAAGGACATATGTTCATCAACCTTCCCATTTGATTACAGGTAAGTATTATGTTGCTGAAAGGTTAACACCTTGTGCCTACAACTTTGCCTTATTTCAGTCCAATACTTTGTTATGTTTACATGATGCAGACAACCCTCCAATCTCATTCCTATATACTGTAAGTTCGTTGCCGGCTCTCAGTAATCTGACAAATGAACTAGCTAGCATGCAACGTGATAACGAGGAAAAGAGGCCGCAGAATGTTCCACGCCATCCTCTCAGTGATATCACTAATGCTTATCAACCATCCTCTATGGACCTTGACGAAAAAGAGAGCTGATAAAAGCTCGGAGGCAAGCTGCTTATCGAAAGAAAAAAGAGGAGGCTGTCGTCAATCAACAAGATGAAAATCTGTCTGCCCTTACGATATCAGGTAAGAAAGTTTTATGTGTCGGCACTGCGAGGATAGTATATATACTCCCTCTATTCCAGAATATAAGGTTAATATCAATGTACATGCAGATATGCAAAATGTACCCCTGTTACCTCTCGGTGATATCACTAATGGGTGTCAACCAACCTCGGTGGACCTTGACGAGAAAAAAGAGCAAATGAAGGCTCAGAGGCGAGCTGCTTATCGAAAGAAAAAAGAGGAGGAAGCCAGCAAGAAACAAGATGAAAATCTGCCTGCCCTTACGAAATCAGGTAAGAATGTTTTATGTTTCAGAAATAAGGTGGTGGTCAGTACTGTTCACCCAGACAGAAGCAACAAGAAAGCTTACAAAGTATACTAACCAGGTTCATTTCAATTATTCTTTTATATTCAGCACTTTCCACAACTAATTTGTTCTCGGAACCACACAGTTTGGTGAGCCTCTTGGCTAGGTGATCGTCAATAGCGTTATTAACTATGTCAATGGGGTAGGGCACCGTCTCATTTTGTATGAGTTCTTTCAAAGTCTGGGAAATAAACATAGAAGGGATTTAAAAATCTTGTCAGATACAATACAAGTGTCTAAATCATGAAAGAAGTAGGGTATTTGACAAAGCAGTGCGTAAATCATAAAGTATAGTCTTGCTTAAGCCTCTGTATGTATGTTTCTCTCGGTAATGCTCTCGAATGTTCATGCATAGAGCTAGATGTCTGTATTCTTCCATTCTTGGTAGGAGTACCATGTCAGAGCTCATTCATCCCTAGCTAGGAAGGTCTAACCACTCAGTAGAAAATCTGAATTTTGGGTCGGCCCTAGCTAACCTGCTGCAAGCAATTTTGGGTCGGCCATAAGTAATTGAACAGTTACAGAAATCTGAATTCGACATGAGCTCCACACAACCAAGTAGTGCTTATTATCTGTTCTATGTCGCTGGTAGGTATCCACGCTAGCTACAGCCGAGTCAACTCCACTCTTCTGAAAAACCGCTACATGCGCAAGACAAAAAGAAAATCCACAGATTGTCCAACCACAACAAGGAACAAAACATCTTCTCCTCGAGAGGAAAAGGCAGGGGGCAAAGGTAGGCAGAGCATCGAGACGAATCGATTCGTCTAGCTGACGAGCTAGCGAGCCAGCCAGTCCATTCGGAACAGAGCCCGCACGCACCCATAGAGGAAGCGCGGAGTGAGGGAAGGAGGTGGCAGGAAGGGGTAGGCGTACCCGCACTTGTCGGAGAGCATGGCGAAGCTGCCGGATCGCAGCGGCCAGTCCTTCCTCCACTCGCCCACCCCCGCCGCCGTTGGGGCGGGCGCGCCGCACGCCGCGCTCATGCACCTCGCCGCCGCTGCCGTGGGAGATGAGGGAGCCGGTTGTGCACGCACCTGATCAACGTCGGATGATTGGAGGGGAAGGGATAAGAGGGGGCGGCGGTGGGAGATGAAGTCTCTAGCTGTGGGGGGAGAGCGGAGGGAGTGGAGTGGGTGAGATCTAAGAACTGTGCGAGAATGGAGAGAGTGAGGGAGACTGGTGCTGGTTGGTTTTTTTTGAGTAATACTGTTTTTTCTTTATAACTTGGAGTAATACTGCTGGGTTGGGTGCTGGTTGGGCGTGCTGGTTAGCCAAGTTGGGCCTTTGACGTTTGCTCTTCGAAGGAAAAATACACTAAAGTATATACTTATTACATATATTTAGAGTATCACAAAAAAATCAAAATTTTGAGAAAAGAAACTGAATATACTTGGTTTATGTTGGATTGCTTGCATGTTTTTAAGTTTTGTCGGACAATTTTCCTTAGCCTATAAAAAGAAATAAAAATTATCAAAAAAATAAAAATGGACTAAAATGATTTAGGAAATTTCAGATGACATATTATTTATATTTGAACATTATAGTTGGTTGTTTGCTCCGAAAGAAATGCAACATCTTTTTTGTAATAATATGAAAACCGGTTTTTCTTTTTACAAAATAAAACAGCTGTGTTTGTTTCACTCTTAATTTTATTATACTCCCTCCAACTGAAAATACTTGTCCTAGAAATGATTATATCTAGACTTATTTTAGTTATAAATACATCCATTTTATCCATTTCTAGGACAACTATTTCCGAACGGAGGGAGAATATTATATATGTTTATATGATGCAGTAGCAAATATCATTTATATTTCATCCCAGATAAAAAGTGATGGGTTCCGACATACACATTGATGTAACGATGACAGGCCGGAATGAAACACGATGAGAAGAGGTATATAGCTAATCATTCTTTCTCTGTGCCTTCTACATGATAAAACAAAATGTTTATTTTTTACATATTATTATTTTTCCGAATATAGGAAACATAGATATGGATTTTGGAGATTCACAAAAAGAATGCATCAACAACGGTTCCGAAGCGACGACGCTGAAAAGGGCCGAAAATTCACCGACTTTTTCACAACAAAATGATGTGGAGGCCGTGATATCTCATAAAAAACCAAAAAAAGATGCCAATTTACATGTTCTCGCACAAGGTATTCTTTTCAATGATTTGGAACGAAGGGAGTATATAATATAGTAAAACATAGATATAATCTAAACGTGGAATTACAGTTGATAAATGCTTACATGTATTGCATGCTGGCTCACAACCATCTAGACAGGGCGGGTGAAAAGGTACATATTATTAGCACGTTCATTTCTGGCCAAATGAAAGAAGACGGAAAAAAAGATCTAGAGCCAACAAAATATCGTCATTTCTTACAACATGTTAATACTTATCTACAACAAGATATGCTTAGTATCGCCTCATTATCCATATCATGATGTATTTTTTAATTAATCCATGTGTATAATGATTTATTATTTTTTATATCTAATTGTGACTATGACTTATATGATATTTACACCGGTTGTTCATTCCAAATAACTACCTCAGACTCATTGGTATTTGCCAGTCGTCAATGCCAAAAAAACGTGAGATTCAGGTATTGGACTCACTTGGTTTTCGGATCGAACGGATTGAGCTTACTACTACAGTAACTACTATTTTTTGGTCCTCTTAATATATGTTTTGTTTGCCTTAACCCCTACTATTTTCCATATATAAATTAGTTACAAGGACTTGAAAAGCATCTGAAACTTGGAGAACAGAGTCCAGAGTTTAACAGAGATCATAAGTGGATCGATCTCAATGTTACAAAATGGAATGTCGTAGAATAGTTTCATGAGACAATACAAACAGATCGGTAAGCACTTGTCACAAATTGAAAAATATTGTGTTTGATACTCATGAATACAAAAAAATCATACAATAGAAAATATTGATAGTAAAATGTCGTAGTGTATCTATTAGTTGATGAAGCAGTTGTTATCATACTTGCTCAAGCATTATGCAAATGAAGGTAAAGACAAGTTGCCTGATATTGTAAGACAATTTTTTAAGTGCATCAAGTAGATCTCAATACTTTGTAATTTTTAGTTGGATCATCAATTTATCTGTACACATTGTTAATGTGCTATTTTGTTATCACTTCACATTACAAGTTAAGTGGACTTCAATTATTATGCAATTGTGACTGTGATATATTGTCTCTCTCTGTGACTATTTCACAAGCCCATGGCAACGCATGGGCATTCTACTAGTATATATTAGTCCTTGGCTGGTCTCTTTCCTCCAAATGATAAAAACAAACTCCCTTTGTGTTCTACATGAAAGTACTAGTTTGTTTTAGCATGAAGCCAATGATGCATCCTGTCAGCTCCAGGCTTGCTCCTCTAGTTTGCTCGTGTGTACTTTCCTGATTGACCAATGTAATTGTAGTTTTTCTCAGTTTGTTCTGATTGCACGATGTTGCATGCGTGGTGTAACGGCGACTAGCTCATCGACGTCTTTGTATTTCTGCCATAGACAGGGTGCAACATGTACATCGCCCACTTTATTTTCTAATGGTGCAGCAACAACTTGATCCCGGCCATTAGCTTGTGCGTCCTCATTGTAATCGGTACACTTAGAACCGGTTGTATCAGCAGCAGTCGAGACAGCTACAGCTGCTGCTGCGACGGCGGCTACAAACGCCGAGAGCACTCGAACTGTCATCCGTGTCGCCGATGCCGCCCTATCCTGGGTCGAGGCCCTCGATACCAATATCGAGGGCGCACACGCCATGATATTCCAGGCTAACTCAGCATCCAGCATGTAAACCATGTCCAAGAAGGCGGCAGTGGCCATTGAGCACCTGCTTCCTCATGAGATCACCGAGCGGGAGCTGGAGATGTAGGAGGCAGCGGAGATCGGGGAGCACCGGGAGGAGGAGTTTCGTGTGGCTGATGTTGAGGTTGAGAATAGTCTATCTGTCGAGGAATCGGTGGTGGAGTACCAATGTGAGCTCTGGTGCATCCACTACTACGAGTACTACAACCTTGAGGGCAGCGCTGAGGATGACGACGAGGATGAGGACACGGTCGACTTCAGCAGGGGGACGCAGAGTCCACCAACGGCGGCATGTCGCCAGGACAAGTCATCGATGTTTCATCTCACACCGGCGGTGCATAGGCCTGCGTGGCGGCGGCTTTGGTAAAATTATGCATACTTAGGTTTTGTTTTTAATGCTGGTCTTTTGTTAGAGTAATGTTTAGGTAAACTGGCTCTGTTTAATTACTAAAATTTCTTGATTCAGTAAGTGTGGTATGTGTGTTGTACGCTCTTTTGTGTGCCCAAATTAGCAAGCGATGTTAAATTATGCAATGACGTGGATGAGGACAGTACCCAGGGAAATTTTGACAAAAATTTGAGTTATCAAACTCATGCCATGCACGTAAAGCAGAAGAATCGTTTGCGATGCACACAATCGTTCAAAGGGAATGGTGTCCGGCCGCACGGCGCGCAAGGTTTCCCTCCACATTTCAACATGTTTGGCCTACTACTGAAATATCTACCCCGCCCCTCCACCCACCCCTTTTCTCCCTGACCACAAGTCACATTTCCCCTATTTCCTCCTTCCTTCCTTCCTAAGCTATTACCGCTTCCTCACTCTCGCTGTCTCATATCCTACCACCCGGGTTGCCATGGTCTTCTTCTATGACCTCTCTAGCGGTTCCTCCTCGGACGATGACTCTGTCGGTGTCAAAACCGGCGGATCTCGGGTGGGGGGTCCCAAACTGTGCGTCTAAGGCTAATGGTAACAAGAGGCGGGGGACACAATGCTTACCCAGGTTCGGGCCCTCTCGATTGAGGTAATACCCTACTTCCTGCTTGATTGATCTTGATGATATGAGTACTACAAGATTTGATCTACCACGAGATTGTAGAGGCTAAACCCTAGAAGCTAGCCTATGGTTATGATTTTTGTCGTCCTCTACGGACTAAACCCTCCAGTTTATATAGATACCGGAGGGGGCTAGGGTTACACAGAGTCAGTTATAGAGAAAGGAATTTGCACATCCGAATCGCCAAGTTTGCCTTCCATGCAAAGGAGAGTCCTATCCGGATACGGGACGAAGTCTTCTATCTTTCATAGTCCAACAGTCCGGCATACGCATATAGTCCGGCTGTCCGAGGACCCTTTAATCCAGGACTCCCTCGGTAGCCCCTAAACCAGGCTTCAATGACGATGACTCCGGAGCGCAAATTGTCTTCGTCATCGCAAGGCGGGTTCCTTCTCCGAATACTTCAAAGTAGATCTTGAACACAAGAATCGTGTCTGGCTCTGCAAAACAAATTCCACATACCATTGTAGAGAGTATAATATTCCACGAGTCCAATCTCCTAACATCTCACAGCGTGATAGCATGCCACGGCCCAACCTTTATTCGAACTGTTTTTACCCTGCCATTCCGTATTTCAAGGTGCAGTTTCATTGGCACGTCTTGTCAAAGCAGAGATCATGTCCCCTTATCACGGGATCCCCATCAATGCAAGTATGTGTAACCTAACCTGGCCATCAGCACGGTGCTCGGGAAATAAGCGAGTTTAAGGGCGAGTGGGGAGGCGCATGATTTTTACTGCCTTTATAAAGGGATAAGGATTCCCCTCTTCCACCCACGCCCTCTTCTTCCTCTGCTCACCCATTCTCGAGCTCCAGCGCCCAAGCACCCATCTATTCTGCTCAAAAAGCACTCCCACCATGTCTAGATCCGGAGTGCAAGGCATGTGGATGGCCTCCTCTGTCAAGGTGAAGGATATCAAGGAACTCTGGGAGGCCGGATACCTAGCCAAGAAGATCGCACACTGTCTCCCGGCGGCGGGACAGATCGTCCCCACTCCAGAACCCCACGAGAGGGTTGTATTCCTCCCTCACTTTGTCCGCAGGCTGGGGTTTCCCCTCCACGCATTTGTTCGCGACCTTATGTACTATTATGGGATAGATTTACATGACCTATCCCCTAACTACTTCCTCAACATCTCGACCTTCATCGTCGTGTGCGAGGCCTTCCTCCGCATACCGCCACACTTTGGACTATGGCTTAAGATCTTCAACGTGAAGCCAAAGGTGGTAGGCGGCGAACATGCCGAGTGCGGAGGAGCCATGGTGAGCAAGATGCCCAACGTGAAATGGACATCAGGTAAATTCAATTGGTCCATCAATGGTTGGCAATAATAGTGGTTATATATCACCAAGCCACGCGGCGCCAAATGGGCCGCCGCCCCCGAATTAAGATCTGGAGCCCCACTTCGGCTCACGTCCTAGCGCGAAAAAGGCCTAGACTGGTCTACGTCAGACGAGTTGATACCGCTCCAAGCGTGTATCAAGAGTATGGAGGACAAGAATATCAAACTTGTCGATGTGGTACGGGTGATGCTAGTTTGCTAGATCCTCCCCTGTCAACGCCCGGCATGCAATCTATGGGAGTTTGATCTGGACGAGCACCAAACCCTGCGGGAGTTTTTTGGTACGACACACAAAGACATCTGGAAGGTTCTTTTCAAGTCTGGCAAGTCGTGGCCGGACACCGCCGATGATCATGGGCACAAATTATCTCGCCCCGCAAGTTCGGTAAGTCTTTATATGTTATCAGGGTGTATCCTTTATTTGCATACTTTGGGGAAAACACCTAATATTTCCCTAACGATTCTCCCAGGGCTGGATGAAGAAGGCAGAGCGGATCTACTGTCCGGCTCCGCTGCCTGAGGAACAAGCCGGCCCACTTCTGATGAAGATGCTGGTCCCGGCGCCATACCAGGCACCGAAGAAGAAGGCCCAGAAGGAGGCCAAGGAGACCAGGGGCAGGCTTCGTCGTAAGGGCACTTTAGACATGGTGTGCAAAGACACCGATGCCCACTCCTCCTCCAAAAAAGACGAGGAAGAGGAGGAAGAAGAAGAAGAGGAAAGCCAGTCCCCCCCCATGAGGGGGAGGAAGAAGAGGATGGCGTCCACACGTTTGGAGGCCGAAACTTCTAAGAAGGGGAAAGCATCCCTTCCAGACGAGCCTACCATGGCCGCCGACTGCAGCCGGAGTGGGAACCCAGGGTAAAACCCCTGGCCAAATCATGAGTATAAGGAAACCCGAACACATCCATATATCCAGTCTCACTTTTGCATAGCATTAATGTATTGAGTCACATATTCTGCAGTCTGACCGGGTCCGAAATCGAGCGATCCTCATCAGAAGATTCACTGGACAAGGACGCGATGGACAACGAGACCCTCCCGACGGCCTCTTCTCCCGAAGGCGCGGACAACACTAAGGTGTCGTCTCAAAGGGGCCCAAGCCAAGGCAAATTTCAAGAGACCGTTGGGGCGGCGCCGGGGGCTCAGACCTTGGCAACAGGACACACGGGGGAGCAGACCCTATGGATGCTGAAGGCGGAGGCCGCCCTGAATTCAGCCCCCAGCCAAAGGCAACTCCGGAGACCAATACGGTTCCGGAATCAGGATGGCAGCCTTCTTCAATAGAAGGCGGTGCGCCTATTCCACCGGTGATCTCAGTCCATCCAGAGGTGACGGTGTCACATCCCTAGCTTTACCCTGGCCTTGGACTAGCTTGGTTGCTGCATCATGTTTAAATTCAAATAAAATTTGAATTGAGGAATTTTCAAAGCCTCAGAATCCCTTAAAAAAATGATCAAGATAAAAATTGCTTCAAATAAGTCCAAGAAAATGTTCTTGTTATCCTCTGGAAATATTGGCAAGAGGTAAAATCCAAACCAATATTTTCAGTATCTCAGAAACATTTATTTTTGGGTATTTGAATTAAATCAATAGCTATTTGAATTGGACTTATATCTACTTATATAGGTCCAATAATTCTGAAATATTTTTGTGGAGCATTGTTTTAATTCTTTTAGCTCCTTAAAATATTGTCAGAAGCAAAATAAATTGAATTGGTTTCAAAACCAAATTCAAAACAAACCTGCAAAATAGAAAACAGAGTTAAAACAAAACAGAGAGAAAAAATAAATAAAAGGAGTGAAGCCTAC
>NC_041391.1:271349391-271350168 GCF_002162155.2 Triticum dicoccoides
GAAATGGGGATTGCTCAAACCCTAGCATTAAAGGAATTCACTAGGTTCACCTAAAATACTTTCAAGCAAGTCCAAATGGCTTTCAAAAATGTTCATGATTTTTGACAAAGGTGAAAAACCTCTACCAAAAATGATGCCAATATTTTTGGGCCATTATGGATTTTTGAATAATCCATATTGTATTTGAATTGGGGCATTTAAATACTATTAATATTTTTTAAATGCTCCAACAATTCTGAAAATGGATAAGGGTCACTGGAATAATTCAGAAAGCACCCATATTTATTTCCAGGATTTTATAAAATGATTTGATATTTAAAACAAATCAAAAACAAATTGCAGAAATAGAAAAAAATAAAACAGAGCAAAAATAAAAAGGGAGACGGCCACCTGGGCCACTTACCTGGCCTTACCCGCGCAGCCACCAGAGCCGGCCCAGTTTTCCCCCAGCCGGCCCAGCCCACCTCCTCCTCCTTTGTCCTCTTCCTCCTCTGCCAGGAGGACGAGCAGAGGCGAGGCGTGGCGCTCGCCGACGCTGCCCCGGCCACCTCCTGCTTCCCCCTGGCCACCTCCTGCTTCCTCTCGTCGCCCTGGACCCCGTCCGCGACGCCACGCACCCCCCCAGGCCTCTCACTCTCTTCCCGAGCTCTCCCCCTCCTCTGTTTCTCTCTCTCGCCCGAACCCGAACGCAGCCGTCGCCGCCGACGAGAACCACCGCGGCCACCGCCTTTCCCTCGCCTCTCCGACGCGCCCCCGAGCTCCGCCGTGACGTTCCCG
>NC_041391.1:271350213-271372734 GCF_002162155.2 Triticum dicoccoides
CCTCTCACTCTCTCCCCGAGCTCCTCTCCTCCTCTGGCTCTCGCGTGTGGAGCCACCGAACACACCCGCCGCCGCCGACGAGCTCTCTCGTGGCCACCGGCCACCCCTAGCCTCTCCGACACACCCACGAGCTCCGCCTCGACCCCCTCCTTCCTCCTCACCGAACCACGCCCCTCCGGAAGCCCTGCAACGCCGTCACCATCGCCGTTCCGTCGCCGGCCACCGAAGCTCCCCTCCGTCGATTCGCCGGACCCCGTGCCTCCACTGCCTCGCCAGCAGCACTAGAAGAACCGCGGTGAGCCCTCGACCCGATTCCCCCTCTCCCCGTGCCCCACCTCCCTCTCTAGCTAGCCCCACCACTTTGCCCGAGAATCTCTCGCCGCCGGCCATGGCGTGGCCGTGGCCACAGCCACCCCAGCTCGTATCCGAGCCCACTGACGTGCTCACCGTGATCTCAGGAGTCCGTAGCACGCCCCAGCTCCTCCTGCCGTGCTCCCTAACCCCGACCCCGAGATTGCCCGAACTCCGGCAGCCGCAAAGGGGCTCGCCGCCGGCAGCTCCGGCCACCCCAGCTGCTGTCACTTGCCTCTTTAGATGCGCCTTTCTCCCAGGAACCCGTAGGAGCAAACCGCACGTCAAATGGTGCTCCGTAGCGAGCGCACGGTGCACCTCCGCTGTCGGCCATGGTCGTCGCTGGCGACACTCCGGCGACTGCCGACGTGGCACGCCTAATTAGCACTAATGACCTTGTTAAACTAACCCCATGACACTGACAGTGGGCCCCGTAGCGGGTCAAAGCCCGGGTCAACGCGGGATTAGCCTCTGAGTCACTGACGTGTGGACCCCACACGTCAGGTTTGACCTGGACCGCCCGTTGACCTGCTGAGGTCAGCATGAGGTCATGCTGACGTCATAATTCATTTTCTGGAATTATTTTAATTCTAAATATTCAGGAAATTCCAGAAAATAACTAAAACTTCAATAAATCATAGAAAATTAACCGTAACTCCAAATTTAATAAATTATATATGAAAAATTATCAGAAAAATTCAAGGAATCCATCTGTACCATTTTCATGCATGTTAGAACAACTTATAGCTACTGTTTAGCACAAATCAATTAAAGGGCATTTAAATAATCACATATGGAGTTTGAATTTGAATCTTGTATTCAAACCAACCTCATTTAATCTGTTGCTAGTTGCATTAGCCCAAAACACATTCATAATACCATGTCATGAGCATGCATCATATTGTGCATTACATTGATTGTGTTCCTTTCTGTGTTGTCGGTATTTGTCCCCTCTCGATAGACGTGATACCGATGATGTGATCGTTGACACTGATGAAGACTCAATGTTATCTTCAGAAGTGCCAGGCAAGCAAAACCCCCTTGTCCATTCCGATACAATCCTACTCTCTCGCTCCTGCTCTCTTTTACTGCCTTAGGACAACAACGACATATTTGTTACTTGCTGCGGTAGCTGAACCCCTTTATCCTCTGCATGACCTGTCATTCCACAGTAAATAGATGAAACCCACTAGCATGAGTAGGAGTTGTTTGAGCCCTGATGTGCCTACTCATTCATGTTTGTTTGTCATGCCTGCTATTGCTTAGAGTTGAGTCAGGTCTGATTCATCGGGGATGAATCAGAGGTGTGTGAACATGTCCTACTGTGTGTGAGCTAAGTATGTGAACACGATTTGGTAAAGGTAGCGGTGAGAGGCCATGTAGGAGTACATGGTGGGTTGTCTCATTGCAGCCGTCCTCAGGAACTGAGTTCTGTGTTTGTGATCCATGATTCAGCTACTACCACGCATTGGGCCCGAAACCAATGGACCCTCTCGGCTTCTTAATCACCCTTGTCCTCTGTCCAGGAGTTGCAAGTAGTTTCTGGTGTTTGTAGTATGCTGGAGGCCGTGCGCAGTGCTGACCGTAGGGGTGGGCTGTGATGCGGTAGGCACGTGGCACGGTGTACCGGGCGCCCGTTTGGTGTCTCGGGAACCCTGTTCACATCGTTTGGGGCTGTGAGCGAAACTCCGGCCGGATCTCCTCATGGATGGAACCCGAATAGGCGATAAACCTGGACTAGAGACTTAGGTGATTAGGTAGGTCGTGGCCGACACCCACGTTGGGCTTCCGCTTGAAGGTTGCCGAGTACATGTCGTGTAAACGGCAGTAAGTGGTGAGAGCGTGTGTGAAGAAGTACACCCCTGCAGGGTTAATATGATCTATTCGAATAGCCGTGTCCGCGGAAAAGGACTTCTGGGTTGCTTATATCAGTTCATAGACAAGTGAAAGTGGATACTCTAAAATACGCAAGATAAGCGTGAGTGCTATGGATGGCGTTCTCGTAGGGAGACGGGAGCGGATCCATAGTGGTGTATTGATATGGTGAATATGTGGACTCGTGTGCGCCACCTCAAAAGAGAGTCATAGTTCAGGTTAGCCACCGAGTCAAAGCTGGCTTGCTGCAGTTAAACCCCACCATCCCTTTGTTGATAATGATGCATATGTAGATAGTTCTGATGTAAGTCTTGCTGGGTACATTTGTATTCACGTTTGCCTATTTTATGTTTTTGCAGAGAGACTTCAGTCTCACTAGTAGTTCCGCTTGGACTTCGACGTTTAGCTTGATACCTCAGCTACGATCTTGTGCCCTCGGCAGGATCTGATAGATAGTCAGGCTTCTCAGCCTTTTTCATTTATAGATGTCTGTACTCAGACATGATAGCTTCCGCTTGTGCTTGATTTGTATGCTCTGAATGTTGGGTCATGAGACCCATGTTTGTAATATCTCGCTCCTCGGAGCCTATTGAATAGATTACTTGAGTCATAGAGTCATGTTGTGATGCCATGTTGTATTTGCACATATCAAGCATATTGTGTGTATGTTATTGAAATGCTTGGTATGTGTGGGATCTGACCATCTAGTTGTTTATCTTTAGTAGCCTCTCTTACGGGGAAATGTCTCCTAGTGTTTCCACCGAGCCATGGTAGCTTGCTACTGCTCCGGAACACTTAGGCTGGCCGGCATGTGTCCTTCGTCGTTCCTGTGTCTGTCCCTTCGGGGAAATGTCACGCGGTGAATACTGGAGTCCTGTTAGCCCGCTACAGCCCGGTTCACCGGAGTCCTGCTAGCCCAGTGCTACAGCCCGGACCCACTTGCTGATGACCGACACGTTCGAAGCTGGGTCATGGATGCCTGTCCCTGTAAGTCTGTGCCACTTTGGGTTTACGACTAGCCATGTCAGCCCGGGCTCCTTATCATATGGATGCTAGCGACACTATCATATACGTGTGCCAACAGACGCAAACGGTCCCGGGCAAAAGTAAGGCGACACCCGTGGGGATACCGTGCGTGAGGCCGCAAAGTAATATGAGGTGTTACCGGCTAGATCGATGTGACATCGAGTCGGGGTCCTGACAGACGGATACTTTGTTGGCAGCGCTGCGAAGTGCTTCCATTGTTGAAGAGCATCGCACCCTTATGGGTGCGGTGATTGAGAAGGTCCAGCTCGCTAAAAGCAGGCTGACCGAAGCTTGCACCAGCCTTCTAACAGGCTTTGAGGTAAGTTAGAGAATGTCATAATATAGATAGTAGCCCCTGATACACTATTCGGTGTCTCAGAAAGACAGCCGGATAGAGCATCGAATATATTTCACAGGAGACTAATTAGGGAATACCTATGTGAATGATCATGCGTCATTAGTGACTGCAACCTCTCATACTGCGGAGGTCTCCAGACTGAAGCAGAGTCTGGAGCATGCCGAGAAGGAGCTCGGCAAAGTAAAAAGGAATTGGAATATAACCGAGGTATATGATAACTTTGCTTGTATTTGAATACAAGTGCATAGGTATTTTGACTCTAAAATGTCATGATATGTATTAGCAGCTGCGACTGAAGTCGAGGCTCGTAAGAAGGCGGTCATCGAGGCCAAGAAGAAGTCGACCAAGGAGTAGGCCGCTCGTGAAAACCATGAGGCCCGGGTCATTGAAATTCAACAAGAACTCCAAGAAGCCATAAAGAAGTTCGAGACGTTGGAGCAGAGTATAAAGGATCAAGAGTCTGGACTCACCAAGGCTCGCCAATTCACACATGATGGCCGGGCTGAAGCCCAGGGAGCCCTCCAAGAAATCCAGGAGGCCCGAAAGATCGCAGTGGGTAAGGCCTTTATTATGCTGAGCAAATATGCGAAGGAAAGATTTCGTTTACCGACCCGGATTCAGAGTTCTCCAGGGGTGTTTTGTAGATCTGCCGCGTAGCGTGTGTGACGCCGAACAATTCTATCAAGCCGAAGAGGGGAACTCTGCGGAGAAACTGTTCTGGTCGCAATACTTTGCGCCAGAACACCCTGTGCCCTTTACCACTCAGCTTAAGCAGCTGGTCGAGCTGCATAGGGTGGCCGAACTAGCCTTCAAGGATTTGATTATCCGGCTATGGCCTGCCGAAGCGATTCCCAGCAGATACTTCGTACTCGTGAAGCGGCTAGTTAGTGCATGCCCTCGGCTTGACGCCATCAAGCGGTCGGTCTGTATTGAAGGAGCGCGAATGGCCTTTTCCCGTGCCAAGGTGCATTGGGCGAAGATGGATGCTGTGAAGCTGATGATCGATGCTGAGAGTTGTCTAGTCATCGGCTTCTGCCCCCACGTAGGAAGTACGGGGGTGTTCGGGATAAATCTAAACACTCTTTACTCCAGATTTTTGGTCCTTGAAGGAGGTATTTAGCGTGACGAACTAGGCAATCGGACTATAAGGCTTTATCACCCTCACTTAGCCATAGGAGTTTGACAAAAGAAAGGTGGGCATAGCCCCTAGCATTCGGAAGACCGAACTTGGGGCATTATAGAGCGCCTGATCGGATAAAAACCGATCCGTCGCACGATGCATGAGTTATCGCATAATGTGGGAGAAATCATTAAGGATTTTGGGACCTCTCAAACAGCTGATCAGCTCTCGCCGCATCATGATAGTCAATTTTCGGCTTTCTCTACTGAGGTGGTCGTCCGGAAGAACCGGGACACAATCACAGTAGTTCTGCCTTTACTACCCTAGCCGATATAGCGGAACGTAGGGTAGCAAGCACAGGAGCCGATCAACCCAACTGTTGACCAAAGACATGATTCGGAGTCAATGCATACAATGCTATAAGTTCGGGGTGCCAAACTGTACTATAAACGTGTTTGGACTTTCTTGTTGTGTTATGGGGTACGATGAAGCCCCAGGTGAATTAAGGCATACCAGAATGTACGGGTGCAATTAAAAAAAGATTGGACAAGGAAAAATCAGGTAATAAGCAAACAATGCCGATTATTTTTCATTGTAATTTGATTTAGTACGTCTAAGCGTATGTATATAAGTAGTGCAATAAGCGAATAAGGCTATGTAACATGCCATTACCAAGAGCGAGCTGCGTGCGGGTATTTAAAATAGGTATGACGATCATTAGCAGAGACCACCTGGGTATTCCCTTGTACGTCCAAGCCCCTAGCTTTCTTGGTGTATCCGTCCCGCTATGGGTCTGATGAGTAGATTTATCAGAGAAGGCCTCGAGAAGAGAGGAAAGCTGAAAGAAAAAAAGGCGAGGGTATGCGGATCCTGGTGCAGTTGAGCCGCATTATGGACCGCGGTCCAGCTGTGCCTTCGTCTATGCCCATGGTATTTTAAGTGCGTAATTATGTATGCGTGACACGAATTTCACCGCTTTCTTGGGGCTGGGAGCGAGGCCGAATTGCTACCTGAGCTCTGGACGAGCCGGACGGTCCTATTGTAGAGTAGCTCGGACTCGCTTCACGGTTTCTGGGGGCTTTATTGCCGAATTGAGGTTTTGCCTAAGAGGGCTATTCTGCACTTCTGCCGTGAGGGCCGCGGTGTGCTCCTCAGTACGGAGGGAGCACTCCATATTTCCATTGACTGTTATGACACCGCGAGGACTGGGCATCTTGAGCTTAAGGTATGCGTAGTGTGGCACTGCGTTAAAACGAGCAGATGCGGTTCGTCTGATCAGTGCATGGTAACCACTGCGGAAGGGGACATTGTCGAAGATTAATTCTTCGCTTCAGAAATTATCCGGGGATCCGAAGACCACTGCTACCTCTTGAGCACGGCGTTGGTTTTCCCTTGAAGAGGAAAGGGTGATGCAGCAAAGTAGCGTAAGTATTTCCCTCTGTTATTGAGAACCAAGGTATTAATCCAGTAGGAGGCTCCTCAAAAGTCCCACACACCTACACAAACAAACAAGAACCTCGCAACCAACGCGATAAAGGGGTTGTTAATCCCTTCACGGTAACTTGCGAAAGTGAGATCTGATAGAGATAATAAGATAAATATTTTTGGTATTTTTATGATATAGATGGAAAAGTAAAGATGCAAATAAAAGTAGATGGAAAACATATACGATAAAAGATAGACCCGGGGGCCATAGGGTTCACTAGTGGCTTTTCTCAAGATAGCAGAAGTATTACGGTGGGTGAACAAATTACTGTCGAGCAATTAATAGAAAAGCGCATAGTTATCAGATTATCTAGGCATGATCATTTATATAGGCATCATGTCCTTGACAAGTAGATCACAACGATTCTACATCTACTACTATTACTCCACACATCGACCAACTCCTGCCTGCATCTAGAGTATTAAGTTCATAAGAATAGAGTAACGCATTAAGAAAGATGACATGATGTAGAGGGATAAACTCGGGCAATATGACATAAACCCCGTCTTTTTATCCTCGATGGCAACAATACAATAGGTGCCTTGATGCCCTTGCTGTCACTGGGAAAGGACACCGCAAGATTGAACCCAAAGCTAAGCACTTCTCCCATTGCAAGAAAGATCAATCTAGTAGCTAGGTCAAACCAAACTGATAATTCGAAGAAACTTGCAAAGAAAACCAATCATACATAAAAGAATTCAGATGAGATTCAATTATTTCCCATAGATAAACTTGATCATAAACCCACAATTCATCGGATCTCGACAAACACACCGCAAAAGAGTTACATCGAATAGATCTCCAAGAAGATCGAGGAGAACTTTGCATTGAGATTCAAAGAGAGAGAAGAAGCCATCTAGCTAATAACTATGGACCCGAAGGTCTGTGGTAAACTACTCACAACTCATCGGAGAGGCCTTGGAGATGATGTAGAGGCCCTCCATGGTCGATTCCCCCTCCGGTGGAGCGCCGGCGAAGGCTCCAAGATGGGATCTCGTGGATACAGAAGGTTGCGGCGGTGGAATTAGGTTTTCATGGTGCTGTCTGATGGTTTCAAGGTACGGGAGTATATATAGGAGGAAGAAGTATGTCATTGACGCTCGAGGAGCCTACGAGGGTGGGGGTGCGCCCACCTCCAGGGGCGCGCCAGGCACCCTCGTGGCCGCCTCGTTTGTTGCTTGACATCCACTCCAAGTCTCCTGGTTTTCATTTGTTCCAAAATGATCGCTCCCGAAGGTTTCATCCCGTTTGGATTCTGTTTGATATTCCTTTTCTTCGAAACACTGAAATAGGCAAAAAAACAGCAATTCGGGCTGGGCCTCCGGTTAGTAGGTTAGTCCCAAAAATGATATAAAACTGTAAAGTAAAGCCCATAAACATCCTAAATGTGTAATATAATAGCATGGAACAATCAAAAATTATAGATACGTTGGAGACGTATCAACCACTTCCAGTGTGATTGAGCCCATACAACAGGCCTCTACACCTGGTATGACACCTTTAAAGGTGGTTTTTGTGGGCTTGATCCTTGAGGGATCAATGCCCATTTTGCGCACTGTATCCTGATAGAGCAGGTTCAGGCTGCTACCGCCATTTATGAGGACGCGTGTGAGGTGGAATCCGTCGATAATAGGGTCTAGGACCAGTGCTGCTGAACTGCCATGATGGATACTAGTTGGATGGTCCCTTCGATCAAAAGTGATCGGATAGGAGGACCATGGGTTTTATTTTGGGGCAACTGGCTCCATCGCATAGATGTCCCTTAGTGCACGCTTCCGCTCCCTTTTGGGGATATGGGTGGCATATATCATATTTACTGTTTTGACTTGGGGAGGAAACTTCTTCTGTCCCCCTGTGTTCGGTGCCTGCGGTTCCTCGTCGTCATCGCCTTGTGATCCCTTTTCTCCGTTTTCGGTGTTTAGCTTGCCGGCCTGTTTAAAGACCCAACATTCTCTGTTAGTATGATTGGCTGGTTTACCGACAGTGTCGTGGATTTGGCATGGACGATCGAGTATGCGGTCCAGGATGGACGGGCCCGGGTTGTTTCTATTAAATTACTTTTTCCGCTGATCGGACTTGGAGCAACTGAATCCGGCGTTGATGGCCGTGTCTTCAGAGTTATCGCCATTATTTCGCCGTTTGTTTTTACTGCGTCGGGGCTTGTCGTTACTGTCTTTGGCTTCGGAAGTGCCAGGTTTACTTGAGGTGTTGTTTCTACGAGCTAACCAGCTATTTCACCCGCGCAAAAGTGGGTCATAAGCATCGTAAGGGCTGCCATGGACTTTGGCTTCTCTTGACCGATGTGTCGGGCGAGCCACTCGTCGCGGATGTTATGCTTAAAGGCCGCTGGGGCTTCGGCATCCAGACAGTCGACGATTTGATTCTTTTTAGTTAAGAACCGAGTCCAAAATTTCCTGGCTGATTGTCCGGGCTGTTGGATTATATGACTTAAGTCATCGGCATCCGGAGGTCGGACATAGGTGCCTTGGAAGTTGTGAAGGAATGCGTCTTCCAGGTTCTCCTAACCGCCGACGGAATTTCGGGCAGACTGTTCAACCAGTGCCGAGCTGGTGCCTTAAGTTTTAGTAGGAGATACTTGATGTCATGCAGATCATCACCGCAGGCCATCTGTATATGGAGAAGAAAGTCCTCGATCCATACCGCGGGGGCTGTTGTTCCATCATATGCTTCAATGTTTACGGGTTTGAACCCTTCTGGGAATTCATGTTCCATTACTTCATCGGTGAAGCATAGGGGGTGTGCGGTGCCTCTTTGTCGGGCTACATCGCAACGCATCTCGGATTGAGCCGGTCTGAGGTATTCCGCCTAGAGAGGTGTGTATTTATTATAACCAGCATGGTGGTCATCGTTGCACATTAGAGCGCTCCCCCGCGATCCGTTGATCGATCTGGTCTGGCCTGCTTTGTTCTCCAAGTCGTGCTGCAGGTCATGTGTGTATCCCCGAGTTGTTGTGTTTCAATTTGTTCGGCGACGAGGTGCCGGCCTATGTTCGGGCTGAATTTCCGCTTTTGTCTCGACCATGCGCTGGTCGGTCAGCCGCATCATGTACTGGCAGTGCTGGTTCCAGTGCCTCGTCATCAAATTGAGGTAGCAATTTGCACTTAGGGTAACTTTTGGTTGGGCGCTCGAGTCCATATTCCTCGGCTTCCAAGACCTCAGTCCATCTGTCAATGAGCAGATCTTGATCATCTCGAAGCTGCTACTGCTTCTTCTTCAGGCTTTTTGCAATAACTATAAGCCGGCGCAAAAAATGCTCCTGCTCAATGGGATCCTAAGGCATGGTGAATTCTTCGTCGCCGAGGCTCACCTCGTCCTCGGAGAGAGGCATGTAGTTGATGTCTTCCGAGTCGTTGTTGACGGCCTGTTCGTCGGGGCTGGCTTGCCCATCTTCCCGTTCAACCTGTTCAAAACTTGGCTTGGCGGGGTCTTCGTTGTCTTCGGCATCGTCCGGAGTGCTATTCTATCTTGTGCTGGTATTGCTATTTTTATGGTGGCGAGATTTAGAGTGGCTCTTAGACTGTTTCTCAGGAAGTTTGTCATCAACTGCATCTTGTATGTCATCGCCATTGTCTTCTTTGGGTGTATCCACCATGTATATATCGTAGGAGGATGTGGCTGTCCAGCGCCCTGTGGGCGGTGGTTCCTATTCTTCTCTGGCATCGTCATCCATACCGTCGATGTATTCAGAGTCGAGATCAAACATGTCAGTTAAATCATCGATAGTGGATATCAAGTGGGTGGTGGGTGGGCAAAGAAGTCCTTCGTCGTCCGCTTCCCACTCAAGTCGGACATAGTTCGGCCAGGAATCTCCTAACAAGGAGAGAGACTTTAGTGAGTTCAACACGTAACCTAGGGGAGAGTGTTGGAAGATGTCCGCGGAGCTGTACTCTAAGATAGGCGCCCAGTCAGATTCGACGGGTGTGGATTCACACGGTTTGGAGCTTGTAGCCGGAGACGAGTCCGAGGTTCCGATGACACATGCCTCATTGGAGGTCAGGTCGGTATTAGCCTGTAGCGCCATTGAGTCTGCAGCTTCCGTGCCGGGGTTGAGCCTCCCGTCCTCGGATGGCGTGCTATGCGCTGGATCTAGGGCCAGTGCGGTTATAGGTGCAATCTCCCGCACACCATCTGATGACACATTTCGGTCATGTTCGTCGTGGCGGCGAGGCACGGCTATCATAGGCTCGAACCCGTCGAAGATCAAGTCTCCGCGGATGTCAGCGCTGTATTTCAACGTTCCAAACCTGACCTGTTGGCCAGGGGCGTAGTTGTTGATCTCCTCCAGATGGCGAAGCGAGTTGGCCCGCAGTGCGAAGCCGCCGAATACGAAGATCTGTCCGGGGAGAAAAACTTCACCCTGGACTGTGTTGTTGTAGTCGATTGGAGGGGCCATAAAGCCTTATGGTGACAACACAGTGGAACTCTCAATTAAAGCACCTATGTCGGTGTCAAAACCGGTGGATCTCAGGTAGGGGGTCCCAAATTGTGCGTCTAAGGCTAATGGTAACAGGAGGCGGGGGACACAATGTTTACCCAGGTTCGGGCCCTCTCGATGGAGGTAATACCCTACTTCCTGCTTGATAGATCTTGATGATATGAGTGTTACAAGAGTTGATCTACCACGAGATAGTAGAGGCTAAACCCTAGAAGCTAGCCTATGGTTATGATTGTTGTCGTCCTACGGACTAAACCCTCCGGTTTATATAGACACTGGAGGGGGGGTAGGGTTACACAGAATCGGTTACAGAGAAAGGAATCTTCATATCCGAATAGCCAAGCTTGCCTTCCACACAAAGGAGAATCCCATCCGGATACGAGACGAAGTCTTCTATCTTTCATAGTCCAACAGTCCGGCATACGCATATAGTCCGGCTGTCCGAGGACCCCTTAATGCAGGACTCCCTCAGACTCCTTAACCACCCGGGTATGCCTCTCTTCTCTCTCTCGGGCTATGACTTGGAATGAAGGATTTTAACCCGGTGGTTCATTTGAGTTATTTCTTCCTCTTGTAGCTCCCTAGGACAATTAGTTGCAAAGAATAGAGTGGGATGGCTGAAGATCTGTCAGCACGTTGTCACTGTCAATCTCCATGCATGAAGCTAGTTGCGTTTGAATTTTTGGATAGTGGGAGGAAGTTTCTAGCATGTGTACAGAAGGTTAGCCCTCCTTTGGTTGTTACAGATCATTTCTTAGATGTGATTTAGGCACTGTCTCCGTGCTATGTTATTCTGATTAATATAGTGTCATAGTTTGTACCTAGTATCTCAAATTGTTGCCATCTCATCAGCGGTGCCATTAGAAAATTATTTGGCACCTCTTCAACAGTTTGTGCAGCCAACTTTGGTCCACACATCCGAGCAGCAAAAGTAGTAAAATACTAAATCTTTATGGCATGGAATAACTGGGCATCGGAGCAACTAGGTGTTTTGAGGTCCGGGTCCCTGATTTTTTCCCGCTACATCCGCTTGCCAGTGTAGGGTGCCGGTGTGAAATGTGGCAACAGTTGTATTTACACTAGTTTTGTCATACATAGTGGACGGCCTTAGTGCTATTAGTTCTAAATTTGTGCCTGTACACAGCTATTAGTATCAATTTGTCGTCATCCAAACACTGTCGCTGTGTTGTTTTAGTTATATTTAGCTTCCTCATGAAATGTTCAATTTTTTATTTATAGTAAATGAGTAAGAACTTGTAGCGCTGTTGTAGATAATTATAGCTTCTGATGTTTCAGAATTTGGTTGTTGTCTCAGTAGCACTTAATTCATTTGCACATTGATATTTTTGAGAAGATATGTCATAATTAACTAGTTTCTTCAGTTTTCCAAAACAAGTATTGGTGATTTTCTATGTTTCTATAAACCCATTTCCCCTACAATTGTTACTGATCTGCTTTTAAATATTATAGGATGAACGGAAGTGTTCTTACCTGGATTGGGTTGATCAAGAGTGGCTACAGTCTTTGAAGATGTGCCTAGCAAAGCTCTGGAGCTTGTATGAGGAACAGAACAAAGGTAGACTTAGAGAAGGTGTTGTCAATTCTGAAGAATATTTGAAGATGCAGGATAAAAAGAGGAAGGTGGAGAATGAGCTCAATTTTTTTTAAATTAGAGTTTGCTAAGATGGTGTTAGCAAAGGAGGAGGCACTTTCCCAGTTGCCCAGTGCACAATAGGTTCTTACTGAACTGAAAGCAGAGGTGGATAAGATGAGCCTGGATGATCTCGATTAGGGAAATGAATATATTGTTCTAATATTTTTCTAATATTGTTCTTATGAAGTTGAACTAGCTATATGTTGTATTGTGTTGTTTCCAGGTAGCTATCGTACTATGATGTTAAAATATATTTATGTGCCTGATATGAAATTGGCAAATAGTTGTTCGGTATGAAATGTAAATTTGCGTAATACTGGAATTATTAATTGTAAACTAATAAACCTGCTAAATAGGTCATGGAACTTTGCAAATGGTTCTAGCAGTAAAAGCGCTTGTGATGGATAGCCCAATGCCATACAAATTTCTTCATCAAATCGTGTGTGATGTAGTTGAATCAAAGCAAACGGTTAACCGAGGCAGCGCGTGTGTGATAGTTACACCTATCACACACGAGCCTATACATAAAACTATGTGGGATCTATATACGAACGGAAACGTTTTCCCTGGATTGACTGTGTGGGATTTACATACGAATAGAAACGTTTTCCCTGGTTGACTGTGTGGGATGTACATAAGAACGGAAATATATTCCAAGGATTCACTGTGTGGAATGTACATAACAAACGAAAATGTTTGTTTGGGACTGACTGTGTGGGATGTACTTACGATCGGAACCGATTGGGCATGTATAATCGTATTTGATCGCTCGCTCATTTTGCCGAGCGTGTGTGCCAGGAGGGCCTATCCTCGATGGTTTCTAGGTCGTGTGGGAAGGACGCCCCCCTATCGCAGTCACTCACTAGGCGATGGTTCAGAACGCCATCACGGAAAGGGGTTAAAAATTGTTTGTATAGCACCTCGTTGTACTAGTGAGTGCGTATAATCCATGGACTCGCATTAGTTATAAAGAACTCATATACTTATTGCAAAAGTTTATTAGCCCTCGAAGCAAAGTACTACTACGCATGCCCCTATGGGGGAGGTTGGTAGGAGTTAACCATCACGCGCCCCCGACCTCCATGCAAAGGAAGACAATCAATAATAAATCATGCTCCAATTTCATAGCATAACGAGAGACTATACGTGCATGCTTCGGGAATCACAAACCTTAACACCAATATGATGGAAATATGCCCTAGAGGCAATAATAAGATGGTTATTATTATATTTCCTTAATCATGATAAAGGTTTATTATTAATGCTAGAATTGTAATGACCAGAAACTTAAATACATGTGTGGATACCGTGTCCCTAGTGAGCCTCTTCTAGACAACCTCATTGATCAAGAGATGGTTAACGTTCCTAACCATAGACATGTGTTATCACTTGATAACGGGATCACGTCATTAGGAGAATGATGTGATGGACAAGACCCATTCGTTAGCATAGCATATGGTCATTCAGTTTATTGCTACCGCTTTCTTAATGTCAAATACATATTCTTTCGACCATGAGATCATGCAACTCCCGGATACCGGAGGAATACCTTCTGTGCTATCAAACATCACAACATAACTGGGTGATCATAAAGATTCTCTACAGGTATCTCTGAAGGTGTTTGTCGAGTTGGCATGGATCGAGATTGGGATTTGTCACTTCATGTATCGGAGAGGCATCTCTGGGTGCTCTCGGTAATACAACATCACAAGGAGATTGCAAGCAAAGTAACTAACGATTTGGTTACGAGATGATATATTACGAAATGTGTAAAGAGACTTGCCAGTAACGAGATTGAACTAGGTATGGACATACCGATGATCGAATCTCGGGCAAGTAACATATCGACAAACAAAGGGAATTACATATGTTGTCATAAAAGTTCGACCGATAAAGATCTTCGTAGAATATGTAGGAACCAATATAGGCATCCATGTCCCGCTATTGGTTATTGACCTAAGAGGCGTCTCAGTCATGTCTACATCATTCTCGAACCCGTAGGGTCTGCACACTTAATGTTCGTTGACAATATAGTATTATATGAGTTATGTGAGTTGGTGACTGAATCTTGTTCAGAGTCCCGGATGAGATCACAGACATGATGAAGAGCTCCACAATGGTCTGGAGGTAGAGATTGATATATAGGACAATGCTATTTGGTCACCGAAAAGGTTTCAGGATGTACCGGGTATTCATCAGATTGCTAGAAGGTGTTCCGGGAGGCCACCAGCAAGTGGTGGGTCCAATGGGCCAAAGGGGGGAAGCACACCACCCCACAAGGGGGCTGGCGTGCCTCTCCAACCCCTGCCCATGCACCAAGTTTTGAGGGAAGGAAAGGGGAGGCGCCCTAAGGCAACCAGCCCCCTTTCTTCCTGCCCAATCACAAATATGTAAGGGGGGTGGCCAGGGCAGGCGCCCTAGGGCCGTCGCCGGCCCCATGGGGGCACGCCCAGGCTTCCTCCCCTCCCCCTCCACCTATATATATGTGAGGAGGGACAAGGCCAATAGACACCATGATTCCCTAGCTGTGAGCAGCGCCCCTCTCCCACTAGTTCATCCTCGGTCATATTTTTGTAGTGCTCGGCGAAGCCCTGTAGAGATAGTTGCATCACCACCGCCACCATGCCATCGTGCTGGTGGAACTCATCTACTACTTCGCTCGTCTTGCTGGATCAAGAAGGCGAGGACGTCATCAAGCTGAACATGTGTTGAACATGGAGGTGTCGTACGTTCGGTACTTGATTGGGTGGATCACGAAGGTGTACAACTACATCAACTGCGTTGATAAACTCTTCCTCTTAATGATCTACGAGGGTACGTAGACATACTCTCCCCTCTCGTAGCTATGCATCTCCATGGATAGATCTTGCGTGTTCTTAGAATTTTTTTTTGTTTTCCCTGCAACGTTCCCCAACACAATATTCTTACTACCCACAACCGTTTACTGGTACCTCCTAAATATTGTCATCTCTATATCGCAAAACTATTGCAAGGAATCAAACATATCATATTTAGTGATCCACAAGTTTTATGTAGGATTTTATGACTAACCATGCAATTGACCAATTCCTGTTGACTCTCTAAATAGATATAAGTGAAGCATGAGAGTTTAATTCTTTTTACAAAAGATCATGCTCTAACAAATATAAGTGAAGCAAAAGAGCATTCTGCAATTAGCAGTTGTCCATGTGAAGAGAAATAGGCAACCCAAACTTCAATTGATATAAGTGAAGCACATGAAGCATTCTATAAAGCCATTCTAAAACTATATAAGTGAAGTGCAATGAGCATTCTATAAATCAACCATGGACTATCTCATACCAGCATGGTGCATAAAAGAAAAGTGAAAACTAAACACAAAAGACACTCCAAGATTTACGCATATCACATGAACAAAACAAAAACAAAAACATGCCGATACTTGTTGAAGAAATATGGGATGCCTTCCGGGGTATCTCCAAGGTTAGACGCTTGATTCTCCTTGGATATTTACTTGGTGTGCCTTGGGCATCCCCAAGCTTGAACTCTTGTCTCTCCTCATTCTCCTCATATCGAGACCTTCTCGATCTTTGAACACTTCATCCACACAAAACTTAAGAGAAAACAGGTCAGATCCATTAGTATAATAATGCAAATCACTACTTTAAGTAATGTTAAAAACCCATTCATATTTTGCTTTTTCATTGTAGCTACCGTATTATAACTTCTCCATTGCTGATACCACGGATATAATCGATAATTTCTTCAAAACGAGCAAAACAATGCATCAAAAACAGGATCTGTCAAAAATAGGATAGTCTGCAGTAATCTGAATGTTGACCATACTTCTGTAACTCCAAAAATTCTGAAAAATTAGGAAACAAGTAAAAAAATTGTATAGAAGTACTGTGCAACAATTTCAGAAACTTTTGACGTTCCACTAAAAAAATGAGAATTCACGCACTACAGCCAAAGTTCCTCTTTTTACACCACACATACCAACAAGAATTCTAATCATCCTAAAGGAAAATCCTAACACATTATTTTTATAATACGATGGATTTGTACAAGGGGATAATTATTTTTGCGAGAAACTTCCATGAAAAATTCTACATTGTTTCCATGAGCATGAACACAAGTGTTGAAGGTCGACCCTCACTTCTCCAATGCATAACCTTCCAATCACTTCTCTTTTTGAAAAACAATTTAAGTGCCCCTCTATCTTTTTTTGTTTCTAAACTTTATAAAAGCTCACAACATAAGTAAATGACTGTCTAAAACCTTCGGGTTGCCTCCCTAGCAGTGCTTTCTTTAAAGCCATTAAGCTAGGCATAAAGTGCTCAAGTAATCGATCCACCTGGTTCCCAAGGTATATCAAAGCCAATTTCAATTAACAATGATTTGTAATTTAGAAGTGAGCACAAAGCAACATATATCAGGCAATGATGAAGTCGAACACTCTTCCCATGCATCGGCATGTCATAAAATAACAATTCATGCACATCAAGTAAAGGCCAATACATAGTATAAGCAGTTTATTGAAATTTTATTGTTTTGGAAACATAGAGAGGCGGAGATGTAGTTCCTCTCTCATAATAATTGCAAGTAGGAGAATCAAGCACATGCATATTATATTCATCAAAATCATCATGTGCAATGGTAAAAGTCAACTCATCAATGTAATCATTCATCCTAGAGCAACAAGTATAATCATTTGTCAAGCATAGATCTTGAGCATACCGGTGTAACATATGAATTTGATCCCATAAAAGTTTTCCTTTTTGAGTCAAGCGATAATCCCTAAAGTATTCATGTTGATCCAACGTTACTCCCATTATCAAGTTGGACAGGGTTTTGTCAGGATTATCAAAGTAGTGGTCAATATTTTTCACATAACGAGCATCGAGGGTTTTAGGAGGTTCATCCCCATGAGTAGCAAGTACCACTAATTTTTTTGGTGTTTCATGTTCCATATCCATAACTAAAGATAGAGAACAACTTAGAACAGAAAAATAAGAACTACTTAGTGATAAAGCAAACAAGCACACACGAGAATATTCACCCCACACTATAGCTTCCCGGCAACGGCGCCAGAAAAAGGTCTTGATAACCCACAAGTATAGGGGATCGTTTGTCGCCTTTTTAAATAACTAAGAGTGTCAAACCCAATGAGGAGCTGAAGGTAAAACAAATGTTCCTCAAGTTCTATCGACCACCGATACAACTCTATGTACACTTAACGTTTGCTTTACCTAGAACAAGAATAAAACTAGAAGTACTTGTAGGTATGAAGGGATAGGTTTGCAAGATAATAAAGAACATAAAAATAAAAAGTAGGTGCTATTATAATCAAAGTAAAATTAAATTAGTATAGCGAGTGTGGATTAGTAGTGGTAGGATTTGCGGAATTGCCCCTTAGCAATTGACTATGTTACTAGACCGATAGCAAGTCTTTACGTGGGAGATACCACTCTAGCATGTCATCCCTTACTAGGAACTCTATGCACTTATGATTGGAACTATTAGAAAGCATCCGCAACTACTGATGTTCATTAAGGTAAAAACCAACCATAACATTAAGATATATATTGGTCGCCCTTCAATCCCGCATGCATCAATTTCTATGGTAGGAAGAAGCTTATGTCACCCTTGCCCTCCAATGCATAATCCTATCAACATACAACTAACCCTATGGTCTGATCCACACACGTGCTCATATGATGGGAACCAAAGGACAACAACATAACCACAAGAAAGTCATAGAAATTCACCAATTACCAATAGGACAAGAAAAATCTACTCAAGCATCATAGGATGGCAACATATCATTGGATAAAAATATGAAGCATAAAGCACCATGTTCAAGTAGAGTGTACAACAGGTTGTGGGAGAGTGGACCGCTGAATATATATGGGGGAAGGTGATGAAGATGTTGGTGAAGAAGACAGAGTTGTTGGAGTAGATCTCCGTCACACGATGACTGCCCCGGCGGCGTTCCGGCGCCACCGGGGGAGTGGGGGATTGAGCCTCCCTCCTTCTTCTTCCATGGCCTCCCCCTAGATGGGAGGAGGGTTCCCCCTCTGGTCCATGGGACTCCATGGCGGCGGAGGGGCGGGAGCCACTCCTATATTGGATCTATCCCTCTGTTCTCTTCTATTTCGCCTTTTCTGTTTTCTGGCCAAAAACTGTTTCTTGAATATCCGGAGATACATAATTCTGATTGCGCCGAGATTTTAACACAATTTTTTCTGGATATAAGCTTCCTGGCGCCCGAAGTAGAGCACCAACTTCCTTATGAGGTGAGCACAACCCACCAGCACGCGCCTGGGCCATAGGGCGCACCCTGGTGTATTTTGGGGGTTGTTGGCCTCTGTTTGCGTTGATTCCACCTCCCAAAAATAACATATATTCCAAAATAATTTTCCATAAATTTTTATTGCATTTGGACTTCGTTTGATATGGATATTCTACAAAACAAAAAAAATGCAAAAAATAGGAGTATAGTCCAATAAATCATATAAAATGTTGCCAAAAGTATGTGAAAGTTGTATAATATTGGCATGAAACAATCAAAAATTATACATACAACTGAGAGGTATTGATCACTCAAAATCCAACCGTTACACACTTTTGAGCCAAAGACCGATATTAGAATCTCAGTGAGACTGAGTAGTGCAAAAGTTATGAACATTGGGCTTTTCGGTGGGACCGATCATACCAACTTGGTGAGACCAAAGTGCAATGGCTAGGGCAAGACCGCCTTCGGTAATTCTGATCGATTCATCTCGGTGATTCCGAAATGAAACAACTTCATCATAGAAACTTGGTCAGGCCATCTCGGTGGGATCGAGAACCATTTCAGTCAAACTGAATTGCTAGGGTTTTGGCTATGGAAATGGAATAGTCATCCCGGTGGGTCTGAGGTAGATCATATTGGTGGGAACAAAATGAAGATTTAGGGTTTTGGACAGATATGTTTTGAGAAAATGATTGAGGGATTTTGGAGCAGTATCACTAATCACTTGAGCAACAACCTCATCAATAGTACAACATCCCCTTTTAATAGTATTGGCTTTCCAAAGGGACTCAATGTGATCTTGGATCACTAAACCAAAAATGTAGAGTCTTAGGGTAGCCAATTCTTGTCCTTGACATTTTGAATGGGTCCACATCCTCATGTCCTTGCCATGCAACCATTGAACTTGTCTGAAATATTCTAGGTGAAAATATTAGTCCACCAATATGTATGTTGACATTAATTACCAAAACCACCAAGGGAGCAAATGTGCTTTCAGCAGACAGTGCCTAGCAAGATGGTTTGCAAAAGTATAAACAAATTATTAAGCCTTGTTTAGTTACATGCCCTAAGCAGAAGAATCACGAGATACATTAACCCTCAAAAATCAATATGGCCATTTGGAGGGACACAACTTTAGTGATTTACTAGACCTACCTTTAAGTGTATGACATGTGGTTCATCTTCTCGTGTAGAGTTCTCATTGGAGACTACCAGCCTCTTCAACCTACATTCCACCGGAGGGTTTCTCTTCTATCGTCTAACCCATCAATTTTCTTGATGAGCTCTTCCATATCTAGCGATGAACCAATGGATGTGAAGCAAGTTTTGTCGGAGCAACTACAATGTAGTAGACTACAACGAGCTACTACATCTTGTTGGAGATGGTGAAGTAGCCTCCTCGAGGGCTGGCGCTTCACCAATTATTGAGTACGAGTTGTTCCAGTTCGTGGCGTCTTATTTTTTATGAAGTATTTGATGTACGATGGGTAGGGATCTTCCCTCTCCGTCAAATGACCATAGGCAATGGATCTTCGACCTGATTTTCTCCCTCTAGATTCTTTAATATCTACTGTATACTCGCTCTATTTCATACTAGAGGTCGTTCAAACGGATGCATTTCACACTGAAATATGACTAGATACATTCATTTGAGTGACAATTAATATGGGACAGAGGGAGTACTTATATTAAAAAAATAGTGTTCTTTTTCATGCTAGGAGAGTGCTTCGTCCAACCTTACATGTTTCCCCCTCTTTCTGTTTTCTCCCTCCTATATCTGGTTGTATTCACCGAATTTCTTTGGAAACTGTCGTAATCTTGTCTCATATTGTTGGCTTTCCAAATAAGTGATTTTCTTTGATAGCCAATAAGTTCTTACCAAATAAGTGATTCATTTAGGTAGGTAAATCACATGCATGATTTTATAAACATTTGTTTACACAATCACATTAATGTGATGTAATATCCTAGCCAAACCAACCGGTTTCTAGCCGTTGCTCCTGGCTATCACCTAGGGTCTAGACTGACCTTAGAGACCAACATTGATCTTTCATGCACACTTTGTCCTCGCTCGGGAGCATCCAGGATTAACTTTCTAGTCGGTCACCCATTATCAAATAACTCACATCCAAGCACGCTTAACTTTAAGATTCCTTCCGCATGAGCTCCCAAAAAAGAAGGTGCATCTTATTGATATGAGTAGCCCATCATTCCTATTAAGCCGGATTTTCACATATGGGTAGGTAAATCACATGCTAACGTACCAGAATACTTATATCCCATTCCAACACATGGACAATTATCTAGAGACCAAAGAAAATCTCATCCGTGCTTTTGTTTATCCTTGGTGGTATTTCCGTACCGACCAAACGAGGCCTTAGTGCTTGAATAAAACTACAAGGTCATCTTGTAAGGCCTATGGTCGGATCCCTTGAGCCTACGGTCCAACATCCTCACACTTATGTAAGTGTGTAATTTATACTCAACCGAGGGCATAAAGAATATGCAAGCTATACTTGATACTATTCCCTCCAAAGTAACCCAACAAATGAACGACTCATTAAACGACCTTATTCAGGAGACTAAGTCAAGGTGGCACTCTTCCTAATGGATCCACAAAAAGTTCTAGGCCCGGATGGGTATCCAGCCAGTTTTTCAAAACATTGGGATATTTGTGGTGAGGCATGCTACGTCTTGAGCTTGTGTTGGTTTTCCTCGAAGACGAGAGGGTGATGCAGCAAAGTGTAGCTTAAGTATTTCCCTCAGTTTTGAGAATCAAGGTATCAATCCAGTAGGAGGATCCTCAAAAGTCCAACACACCTACACAAACAAACTGAGAACTCGCAACCAACGCAATAAAGGGGTTGTCAATCCCTTCACGGCAACTTGCGAAAGGGAGATCTAATAAAGATAGTATGATAAGATAAATATATTTTTGGTATTTTGTAATATAGATGCAAAAATTAAAGATGCAAATAAAGTAGATGGAAAGCAAATATGATAAGAGATAGACCCGGGGGCCATAGGTTTCACTAGAGGGTTCTCTTAAGATAGCATAATTATTACGGTGGGTGAACAAATTACTGTCAAGCAATTGATAGAAAAGCGCATAGTTATGATATTATCTAGGCATGATCATGTATATAGGCATCACGTCCATAACAAGTAGACCGACTCCTGCCTGCATCTACTACTATTACTCCACACATTGACCGCTATCGAGCATGCATCTAGAGTATTAAGTTCATAAGAACAGAGTAACGCATTAAGCTAGATGACATGATGTAGAGGGATGAACACATGCAATATGATATAAACCGCATCTTGTTATCCTTGATGGCAACAATACAATACGTGTCTTGCAACCCTTTCTGTCACTGGGTAAGAACACCACAAGATTGAACCCAAAGCTAAGCACCTCTCCCATGGCAAGAAATATCAATCTAGTAGGCCAAACCAAACTGATAATTCGAAGAGACTTGCAAAGATAACTCAATCATACATAAAAGAATTCAGAGAAGATTCAAATATTATTCATAGGTAAACTTGATCATAAACCCACAATTCATTGGATCTCGACAAACACACCGCAAAAAGCGTTTACATCGAATAGATCTCCACAAGAGAGGGGGAGAACATTGTATTGAGATCCAAAAAGAGAGAAGAAGCTATATAGCTAATAACTATGGACCCGTACGTCTGTGGTAAACTACTCACAACTCATCGGAGGGGCAAGGATGTTGATGTAGAGGCCCTCCGTGGTTGCTTCCCCCTCCGGCAGAGTGCCGGCAAGGGCTCCAAGATGGGATCTCGCAGATACAGAAGGTTACGGTGGTGGAAATTGTGTTTCGTGGTGCTCCTGGATGTTTTCGGGGTATGTAGGTATATATAGGAGGAAGAAGTATGTCGGAGGCCGCA
>NC_041391.1:271373082-271377354 GCF_002162155.2 Triticum dicoccoides
ATGAAATACTAAAATAGGCAAAAAAACAGCAATATGGGCTGGGTCTCCGGTTAGTAGGTTAGTCCCAAAAATGATATAAATGTGTAAAATAAAGCCCATAAACATCCAAAAGGGGTAATATAATAGCATGGAACAATCAAAAATTGTAGATACATTGGAGACGTATCAATGCAGTCATAAAGATGGTGTTAAGAATTGTAGAAGGTACATAAAGTGTCATGGAAATAAATGGCACCATTCTGGTTTTAATCACAAAGGTATTGAACCCAATGCTTCTCTCACAATTCCGGCCTAGAAGCTTGTGTAATGTTCTTTACAAATTGGCCTCTAAAGTTATAGCAAACAGATTGAAAGTTATGCTACCGAAGATTATATCGGAGGAGCAATCTTCCTTTGATCCTAGTCATCTCATTACTGACAATATTATCGCCGCCTATGAATGCCTGCATTTTATGAAGAGAAACAAGGCCCAGAAACATAGGCATCACACTTTGAAGCTAGATATGATGAAGGCCTATGATAGAGTGGACTGGAGCTATCTTAGAGCAGTTATGTTAAAACTGGAATTCACTGAAAGATGGTTGAATATTACTACGGGGATGGTCACATATGTCTCATTCTTAGTTTTTTTTAATGATCAGAAGCTTGATGAATTTCAACAAACACATGGTATCCATCAGGGTGACCCAATTTCACCATACCTCTTTTTGCTGGTAGCAGAGGCCCTTTTGTGCCTTTTAAAATACTAAGTTCAGTCATCTAGTCTCAGGGGCATACAAGTGGCCTCGTCGGCACCGCCGGTGAACCACTTGCTATTCGCAAATGACAACCTATTGTTCTTTAAAGGAACTAGTGAGGGAGCTGAAGAAGTGGCGCACCTTTTGGAAACCTATGCTATGGCTTGTGGTCAGGGTGTAAACAGGGACAAATCATCTATATTATTTAGTAAGGGCTATCCAGAGGAGGTAAGAGATGCAATTTAACATATTTTGAATGTTCCCAAAGAGCAGTTAAATTAGAAGTATCTTGGGATGCCCTCTGATGTGGGGCTTCTAAGAATGGTGCGTTTAAATACCTCATGGACCATTTGTGGAGCAATATTCGAGGGTGGCCGTCCGAGGGGCCCACGAGACAGGGGGCGCACCGTCCTATCTCGTGGGGCCCTCGGAGCTTTCTTGACTTGCACTCCAAGCTCTCCGAATCAGATTTGTTCCAAAAATAACGCTCCCGAAGGTTTCATTCCGTTTGGACTCCGTTTGATATTCCGTTTCTTCGAAATACTGAAATAGGCAAAAAAAAAGCAATATGGGCTGGGCCTCCGGTTAGTAGGTTAGTCCCAAAAATGATATAAATGTGTAAAATAAAGCCCATAAACATCCAAAAGGGGTAATATAATAGCATGGAACAATCAAAAATTGTAGATACGTTGGAGACGTATCAAGCATCCCCAAGCTTAATTCCTGCTCGTCCTCGAGTAGGTAAATGATAAAAAAGTAATTTTTGATGTGGAATGCTACCTAGCATAATTCATAATGTAATTTTCTTTATTGTGGCATGAATGTTCAGATCCAAATGAATACAAAATAAAAGTTCATATTGAGATAAGAAATAGTAATACTTCAAGCATACTATTCAAAGTAATCATGTCTTCTCAAAATAACATGGCTAAAGAAAGTTATCCCTACAAAATCATATAGTCTGGCTATGCTCTATCTTCATCACACAAAGTATTTAATCATGCACAACCCCGATGACAAGCCAAGCAATTGTTTCATACTTTAATAATCTCAAACTTTTTCAACTTTCACGCAATACATGAGCGTGAGCCATGGACATAGCACTATATGTGGAATAGAATGGTGGTTGTGGAGAAGACAAAAAGGAGAAGATAGTCTCACATCAACTAGGCATATCAACGGGCTATGGAGATGCCCATTAATAGATATCAATGTGAGTGAGTAGGGATTGCCATGCAACGGATGCACTAGAGCTATAAATATATGAAAGCTCAATAAAAGAAACTAAGTGGGGTGCATCCAACTTGCTCGCTCATGAAGACCTAGGGCACTTTTGAGGAAGCCCATCATTGGAATATACAAGCCAAGTTCTATAATGAAAAATTCCCACTAGTATATGAAAGTGACAACATATGAGACTCTCTATCATGAAGAGCATGGTGCTATTTTGAAGCACAAGTGTGGAAAAGAGATAGTAGCATTGTCCCTTCTCTCTTTTTCTCTCATTTTGTAGCGACCCGACCTCAGATGGTCAAGTCTCTGTGCTCAGGTGTCATCCCTGGATCAGTAATGCTGACACCACACAGTACTTCGAAGGATTTATAACAGAGTAGCAATCACACACTTATTACATCGAATGTCTCAAAAGAGAACTTATTACAAGAATATGGCTTAAGGCCATCTAATGCGATAACAGCGGAAGGCTTGGAAGATAAAGCGAGTCCATCAACTCCAACGGCATAACTGAGCTGCACGGCAACGACCTACGAACCTTACTCCTCGTCTGAAAAGTCTGCAACATAATATGTTGCAGCCCGAGAACGGGTCAACACATGGAATATGCTGGCAATGTAACACAAAAGAGCAATAACAGAATAATGCTTCCACTACATGCATATTTGGCTGGTGGAAAAGCTCTATGGTTACAGTTTTGCGAAAAGCCAATTTTTCCCTACTACAAAGGAATCGGTTTTAATTTAACTATCATGGTAGTTGAAACATCATCTGAGAAGGTAAACCCCAACTCAATGATCCCAATTAAAAATACTTAACAACCCATCAATTTTAATTTTAGGAGTGTTGAGATACATGCGAATACTCAAGTACTAGATACTCAGAATTGTCCATACCGGGGACACGGCTAACCATGATTAGATTGTACACTATGCAGAGGTTTGCGCACTTTTCCCCGCAAGACTCGATCGCCTCCGTTGATTCTCGCACTGCATGGTGTTTGAGAGAGGGATGACCGAGACACAGTCTTTCAGAAGCATTAACTCTCTACTCCGGGCAGACCATACCAAACCTACAAACCCACTACCTGCTGATCCGCCTCTTCAAGAGCTTCATGCAACTTACTCAACTATGCTAGAGCCCATAATAGCTTGCGGCTACACACAGAAGTTTCTAGCATGAATAGACTCAGTTCCCTTTGAGCCTGGGTGGCGGTCCATAGGAGAATCACACGGTAACTCCGGGATTTCGAAAAATAAAGCAGGCAATCACTGGTAACCCCAGGTTCCTCAATCCACCCAGATGTGTATTAAAGTTGCCACCTTAAGTAAACCTTTAATTAACAATCTCACATCTGTCATGGATATCACTCAAACCCAATCCACGTCTACGAGCATAGCATGGCAATATAAGCATAACGTAGAAGTAACTCCCACGGGTTTGATAATAAACAGGGTAATAGGTTCTACCTCATCAACTACTTCCCAATACCCACATGTTAAAGGCATCCTAGTCATGCAATGTTTGAGGATTGAAACTAATGCATAAAACTGGGTATGAAAAGAGTATGATCAATGTGTTACTTGCCTTGCTGACGATCCGGGAATCCTAGAGACTTGTAGTAACACGCTTCTTACTCCGGGAATTCTATCGCAAGCAAACAATAACATACATAAGAAACAATCAAAGATGCACAAGTAGAACTCCAAATAAAAGAGTTTGACCGGAGAGTTCAACTTAAGAACTCCGGTTTGCAAAAAGAATCAAATCAAACGAAGCAACGAAACTCAAACGGCAAAGAAAACAACTTCGTTTTGCTAATCTGGATCTAAGTCAAATTTTACGGAAGAAAAATCTTGTTTGAGTTGATTATTTATAAAGAGGGTTTCGAGATGAAACTCTAGGCGCTTGAATCGCCTGATTCTGATAAACGAGCGAAAAGATAAACAGGTTTGAAAATCAGATCAGAAATCACGATCAGAATAATCGCGGAATAAATCCGATAAAAAGAAAAACAACAAACTGCTAAACGAACAAACGTTCGTTAACAGAAACTAAACAGTGAACGCGTTCGTTAAAACGAACGAACGAGCGAACGCTCGCTAAGTAAATAAACCGACAAAAAAATAAACTGATCTATAAAAAAACGATCTAGGATTTTTCTAAAAAAACCGAAGGGTTTATTTAAAAAAAACCGGCGGCGGCGTCGGGTACCTCCGGCGAGGCTCGTCCGGCGGGGCGGCGGCTCCAGCGGGGCTTGGCGACGGGCGGCGGCGGCTCGGGGTGGCTGCGGGGTGGCGGC
>NC_041391.1:271377765-271385963 GCF_002162155.2 Triticum dicoccoides
CGGCGGCGGCGGGTGGCGGGTGGTGGTGTGGCGGTGGTGGGGCGGCGGCATTTATAGGTGGGCGGTCGGCTCGCTTGGGGAAGGGGGCGCCCGGGGGTGGAGTCCAGCTCGGACCCGCCCTCGGCGTCCGTGCCAAGCACGGCGGCGGCGCGGGGAAGGCGGCGGCGTGGGGCTGGGCCGGCCTGCTCGGCTGGGCCTTCGGCCCGGTCGGGCGCGAGGTTATTATTTTTTTTAAAACATTCCACCAAAAGAAAAATTCCTAGAAAAATAAATAAAAATCTAAAAATTCCAAAAGAAGTTTTCTCCGTCTAAATAAAATATTTAGAATAGGATGAACTTTTCTTGGCCCCTAAAATGAAATTTTAAAACATGCAACATTTTTCTAGGAGCAATAAAAATCCCGAATTAACTCAAATAAAATCCCAAAAATTATTTTAACATTTTTTCCTCCGATATTCCAATTATTTTGGAGAAGTCATATTATCTCCCCTCATTTATTATTTTTAAATAAAATTTTTTTCCGGAGAGAAAATAATTAATATCCAATCCTCGTCTTCACTCTTTGATAAAAATTTCAAATATGAAAATTAGAAAATCCCCAACTCTCTCCGAAGGTCCTTGAGTTGCTTAGGATCTCGAGGATTGCAAACGAAAAGCATTAAAATATGATATGCATGAATGATCTATGTATAACATGCCAAATTGGAAATTTGGGATGTTACAAACCTACCCCCCTTAAGATGAATCTCGCCCTCGAGATTCGGGTTGGCTAGAAAATAGGTGCGGATGGTCTTTGCGAATATCCTCCTCTCGCTCCCAGGTGGCTTCCTCCTCAGTATGATGACTCCACTGAACTTTGCAAAACTTGATCACCTTGTTGCGAGTGACTCGGCTATCAAACTCAAGAATCTTAACTGGCTTCTCCTCATAAGTCAGATTATTATCCAGCTGAATCGCCTCCAAAGGTACTGTATCATTCAACGGTATATCGGCCATCTCAGCATGGCACTTCTTCAGCTGTGATACGTGAAACACATCGTGAACTCCTGACAATCCTTCTGGTAATTCCAGCTTGTAGGCAACTTCTCCCATCCGTTCCAAAATACGATACGGTCCTACAAATCTCGGGGCTAACTTTCCCTTAACTCCAAATCGTTTTACTCCCCTCAAGGGTGATACTCGTAGATAGGCTCTGTCTCCAACTTCATAGGTTACTTCCTTGCGTTTTGAATCTGCGTAACTCTTCTGTCTGGACTGAGTAATCTTTAGTCTGTCTCTGATCAGTTTAACCTTCTCCTCTGATTCATTGATCAAATCTGGTCCAAACAACTGACGGTCTCCTACCTCGTCCCACATCAATGGTGTTCTACATCTGCATCCGTACAGAGCTTCGAATGGTGCCATCTTCAAACTGGCCTGGTAACTGTTGTTATAAGAAAACTCTGCGTACGGCAAATTGTCATCCCAACTAGATCCATAATCTAGCGCACAGGCTCTCAACATGTCCTCCAGAATCTGATTGACTCTCTCTGTCTGCCCATCTGTCTGCGGGTGAAAAGCTGTGCTGAACTCCAATCGGGTTCCCAAAGCCTGGTGTAACTGATGCCAAAACTTTGAAGTAAACTAGGTTCCTCTATCTGATAGATGCTCCTCGGAACTCCATGTAAACATACGATCCTGGTCATATATATCTTGGCCAACTTCGCACTTGTATACATTGTTTTCACCGGGATGAAATGAGCTACCTTAGTCAATCGATCCACAACTACCCATATAGAATCATATCCTGCCTTGGTTCTAGGTAATCCGGTAATAAAGTCCATACCAAGTTTATCCCACTTCCATTCGGGTATTGGCATAGGCTATAACAGTCCTGCTGGCTTCTGATGTTCTGCCTTCACTCTCTGACATACATCACGTACGGCTACATACTCGGCAATATCCTTCTTCATTATAGTCCACCAGAAACGTTCCTTCAAGTCCAAATACATCTTGGTGTTTCCGGGGTGAATCGAGTATGGTGAGTCATGGGCCTCCTGAAGTATCAACTTCCTGATTTCCGAATTGTTGGGCACATAAATTCGGTCCTCAAACCACAAGGTATCGTGCTCATCCTCGCGAAAACCTTTGGCTTTACCTTCGCCCATCCTTTCTCTTATCTCAGCAATCTCTTTGTCTTTCTTCTGAGCTTCTCGAATCTTGTCCAACAGTGTTGACTGAACTTCCATTGTTGCAAGAAAACCTCTTAGAACAATCTCCAATCGAAGTTCCATGATCTCTGCAGCTAACTCCTTTGGCATTCCCTTGCTCACAAGAACATTAGCATAACTCTTCTGGCTCAAAGTGTCTGCTACGACATTGGCTTTTCCTGGATGGTAGTGTAGCTTCATGTCGTAATCCTTTATAAGTTCCAACCATCTCCTCTGCCTCAGGTTCAACTCCTTCTGTGTGAAAATGTACTTCAAGCTCTTATGATCCGTGTACACATCACAACGGTTTCCAATAAGATAATGTCTCCAGGTCTTTAACGCATGCACTACGGCTGCTAACTCCAAATCATGCATGGCATAGTTCAACTCGTGTGGCTTCAGTTGTCGTGAGGCATACAAAACAACTTTTCCTTCCTGCATAAGCACACATCCAAGTCCCAAGCGAGAGACGTCACAATACACTTGAAACTCCTTATGTATGTCTGGCAAGGTCAGCACTGGGGTTGTAGTCAATCGCTCCTTCAGCTCTTGAAAACTTGTCTCGCACTCCTCCGTCCATTTGAACTTAGTATCCTTCTTTAACAATTCAGTCATTGGTTTAGCAATCTTGGAAAAATTCTCAATGAATCTCTGATAATATCCTGCCAGTCCTAGAAAACTGCGGATCTCGCCAACTGAAGTGGGTGCCAACCATTCAGTGACCGACTGAACCTTACTGGGATCCACTGCTATACCCTCTCCAGATATAACATGCCCAAGAAATCCAACTTCCTTCGACCAAAACTCGCACTTGCTGAATTTGGCATATAACTGGTGTTCCCTGAGTTTTTCGAGAACCAAACGCAAGTGTTCCGCGTGCTCCTCTTCATTCTTCGAGTATATCATAATATCATCAATGAATACCACAACAAACTTGTCCAAATACTCCATGAACACCTTGTTCATCATACTCATGAAATAGGCAGGGGCGTTAGTCAGTCCAAATGACATGACCGTATACTCATATAATCCATACCGTGTGGTAAACGCTGTCTTGGGTATATCCTGCTCTCGGATCTTCAACTGATGGTAACCCGATCGTAGATCAATCTTTGAAAACACCTTAGCTCCTTGTAACTGATCAAACAGATCATTGATCATTGGTAAGGGATACTTGTTCTTTATCGTTACTTCATTCAGAGCTCGGTAATCAACAACCATCCTCAGGGATTTATCCTTCTTCTCCACCAAAAGTACTGGGGCTCCCCAAGGTGACGAGCTTCTACGAATGTAACCTTTCTCCAACAACTCCTTAATATGCTTCTTAATTTCCTCCAGATCATTTGCTGGCATCCGATAGGGTCTCCTAGATATCGGTCCTGTTCCTGGCAATAGCTCCATCAAAAACTCAATGTCTCTGTCCGGTGGCATACCTGGTAACTCTTCGGGGAAAACATCCGGAAAATCCTTTACTACAGGTACTACCTCCTGTACAACTCCCGTGAGGGCGTTTACTTGGCTCCTCCTAGGCACATGCCTAGATACATACTTAATCCTTTTTCCCTCCGGGGTGGTAAGACAAATTGACTTACTAGCACAGTCAATACTTCCTCCATACTTTGACATCCAGTCCATACCTAATATCACATCCAATCCTTGCGACTCCAAGATAATTAGGTCAGACGGAAATACATGTGTGCCAATGATTAGGGGTATCTGGGTGCACCATCTGCTAGCCATGTACTCTGATCCCGGCGAGCTCACTAAGAGGGGTGTCCTAAGGGTTCGGGTTGGTAACTTAAACTTTTCCACAAATCCCCTTGATATGTATGAATGCGATGCACCAGTATAAAAAAGAACAATAGCGGTAAATGACTGAACCAAAAACTTACCTATTACCGCGTCCGGCTGCTCTTCAACCTCCTCCACGTTAACGTGGTTCACTTGTCCTTTGTTGAGTGGATTGGGCTTCTTCCCTGTGCTCCCGTTTCCATTCCCATTCTTTCCTTCAGAGCAGTCATTGGCATAGTGCCCTGTCTTCCTGCACTTGTAGCAAACAACTTGGCTTAAGTCCCTCTTTGCGGGTGTGGATGGGTTAGAGCGGTTCTGGTTATTGTTGGCTCCATTCCTATTCCCGTTCTTCGCACCATTATGGTTATGCGATCCTCCTCCAGCATGGTTATGTCCTCCATGGTTATGAAGAAGTCCTCCTGAGTTCGGGGTCAAGCGGGGCTTCTGGTGAGCTCCTGAATTGTATTTCCCTTGTCCATACTTCCTCTTATGGTTATCAATCTATTGCTGCTTCCCTTCAATCATCAGGGCCTTATCTACCAACTCCTGGTAGTTGTTGAAGGTTGCTACCATCAACTGCATACTCATCTCATCATTCAGCCCTTCCATAAACTTCTCCTGCTTCGCGGCATCTGTGGCCACATCATCAGGGGCATAACGTGACAACTTGCTAAACTCATCCACGTACTGGCCAACAGTACAATTCCCTTGGCGTAGGTTGCGAAACTCACGCTTCTTCATCTGCATAGCTCCAGACGAGACATGGGCAGTGCAAAAAGCCTGCTAAAACTGAGCCCATGTGACAGTGTCGATAGGATAGGTGGCTGTGAAATTCTCCCACCATGCTGCTGCAGGTCCATCCAGTTGGTGTGCGGCAAAACACACCTTCTCAGCATCTGTGCATCCAGCGGTGGTTAACTCCCTTCCAATACGACGTAGCCAATCATCTGCAACTATTGGCTCGATGCTACTGGAGAACACCGACGGCTGTAACCTTAAGAAACGGGCGAGGTTATCCACTGGCGCCGGGTTGTTGTTGTTGGCATTGTTGTTATTGGCATTGCCCTGGTTCTGAACTAACAACTGCATCAGGGCATTCTGCTGCTGGATCAACTGGGTGATCTCCGGTGGGAAAACAAAGTCGGGGTCTCTCCTCGGAGGCACCTGATGGGTTTAGATGGAAGAGATTTAGAATAGAAAAAGATCTAGGGGAGAAACACTACCCATATGTATATGAGGCAAACACAAGCATTCATTCAATCAATCAAGCAAGGGCATACAAAACGGTCTAGGACTATCGCAAAAGTGCTCACTACTATTAGTTACATGGGGGAAAATACTATTATCATATGGTGGTCATCTAGAAATTTTGATCGGTGGAAGACTCCATGATGTCTGCTCTAGCTTCATCTTCATAATCATCATCACTTGAATCCGAGTCGGTGTCGTCGATGATGATGTAGTTGTCCGGACGTATGAGGTCTTCTTTCGGAACTGGTCCTCCCATAAAGATTCCGATCTTCTCAACTAAGTCGTCATTCTTCTCCAATAGGGTCTTGATTTCCTCCTCATATCCATCGCGTGTGAACTTAAGTTCTTCCTCCAGCTCGATGATCCTGGTCTTCGCCTTCTTCAACTCGATCATGTCTGCGCACATCTGGTTCTCCTGACGTCGAATATGCTGGTTTTGCTCCTGGATAAAGGATGCGACAGATCTATCCTTCCTGGTGCTGATCATCTCCCATTGTTCATCTCGGCGCCCACATATTTGATAGGTGGTATCCTCTAGTTCCTTGTTGTAGATTTCTCCAATGCGTCCCACGGTAATATGAGCTGCCATACTCTTGCCAAGGCTCCAAGTGGGTGCTTCGAAAGAAAAATCTATGGGTTTAGAATTTGGCGAGAACGTCCTTCCTGGAACTCGTACTTGAATCATCCAGCGCTCTTCTTCCGGTAGAGTGGCGTTGTTCATCCCAGTGAAGCTTGGTATTCCAATATTCAAGTACCTAGTGACTTCCTTCAAGTGGCGTCGAAAAGGTGTGTCTTCATCTGGTTGTGCAAACTTGGTCTTCATCTCCTTCATCCTAAAGAGTGGAAAGAGAAGAGGAGTCAGAAATGAGAAGAGAAGTGTGACCTATGGTTTATCTTAGTGGTCGTGTCCTACACTCAGCGTGTGCTCTGATACCATCTTGTAGCGACCCGACCTCAGATGGTCAAGTCTCTGTGCTCAGGTGTCATCCCTGGATCAGTAATGCTGACACCACACAGTACTTCGAAGGATTTATAACAGAGTAGCAATCACACACTTATTACATCGAATGTCTCAAAAGAGAACTTATTACAAGAATATGGCTTAAGGCCATGTAATGCGATAACAGCGGAAGGCTTGGAAGATAAAGTGAGTCCATCAACTCCAACGGCATAACTGAGCTGCACGCCGACGACCTACGAACCTTACTCCTCGTCTGAAAAGTCTAGAACATAATACGTTGCAGCCCGAGAACGGGTCAGTACATGGAATATGCTGGCAATGTAACACAAAAGAGCAATAACAGAATAATGCTACCACTACATGCATATTTGGCTGGTGGAAAAGCTCTACGGTTACAGTTTTGCGAAAAGCCAATTTTTCCCTACTACAAAGGAATCAGTTTTAATTTAACTATCATGGTAGTTGAAACATCATCTGAGAAGGTAAACCCCAACTCAATGATCCCAATTAAACATACTTAACAACCCATCAATATTAATTTTAAGAGTGTTGAGATACATGCGAATACTCAAGTACTAGATACTCAAAATTCTCCATAACCGGGGACACGGCTAACCATGATTAGATTGTACACTCTGCAGAGGTTTGCGCACTTTTCCCCGCAAGACTCGATCGCCTCCGTTGATTCTCGCACTGCATGGTGTTTGAGAGACGGATGACCGAGACACAGTCTTTCAGAAGCATTAACTCTCTACTCCGGCCAGACCATACCAAACCGACAAACCCACTACCTGCTGATCCACCTCTTCAAGAGCTTCACGCAACTTACTCAACTATGCTTGAGCCCATAATAGCTTGCAGCTGCACACGTAAGTTTCTAGCATGAATAGACTCAGTTCCCTTTGAGCCTGGGTGGCGGTCCATAGGAGAATCACACGGTAACCCCGGGATTTCCAAAAATAAAACAGGCAATCACTGGTAACCCAGGTGCCTCAATCCACCCAGATGTGTATTAAAGTTGCCACCTTAAGTAAACCATTAATTAACAATCTCACATCTGTCATGGATATCACTCAAACCCAATCCACGTCTACGAGCATAGCATGGCAATATAAGCATAACATAGAAGTAACTCCCAAGGGTTTGATAATAAACAAGGTAATAGGTTCTACCTCATCAACTACTTCCCAATATCCACATGTTAAAGGCATCCTAGTCATGCAATGTTTGAGGATTGAAACTAATGCATAAAACTGGGTATGAAAAGAGTATGATAAATGTGTTACTTGCCTTGCTGACGATCCGGGAATCCTAGAGACTCGTAGTAACACGCTTCGCACTCCGGGAATTCTATCGCAAGCAAACAATAACATACATAAGCAACAATCAAAGATGCACAAGTAGACCTCCAAATAAAAGAGTTTGACCGGAGAGTTCAACTTAAGAACTCCGGTTTGCAAAAAGAATCAAATCAAACGAAGCAACGAAACTCAAACGGCAAAGAAAACAACATCGTTTTGCTAATCTGGATCTATGTCAAATTTTACAGAAGAAAAATCTTGTTTGAGTTGATTATTCGGAAAGAGGGTTTCGAGATGAAACTCCAGGCACTTGAATCGCCTGATTCCGATAAACGAGCGAAAAGATAAACAGGTTTGAAAATTAGATCAGAAATCGCGATCAGAATAATCGCGGAATAAATCCGATAAAAAGAAAAATGTCGTAATGCTAAATGAACGAACGTTCGTTAACAGAAACTAAACAGTGAACGCGTTCGTTAAAATGAACGAACGAGCGAACGCTCGCTAAGTAAATAAACCGACCAAAAGAATAAACCGATCTATAAAAAACGATCTAGGGTTTTTCTAAAAAAACCGAAGGGTTTATTTAAAAAAACGGCGGCGGGGTCGGGTACCTCCGGCGAGGCTCGTCCAGCGGGGCGGCTGCTCCGGCGGGGCTTGGCGACGGGCGGCGGCGGCTCGGGGTGGCTGCGGGGTGGCGGCGGG
>NC_041391.1:271386510-271431028 GCF_002162155.2 Triticum dicoccoides
GGCGGCGGGTGGCGGGTGGTGGTGTGGCGGTGGTGGGGCGGCGGCATTTATAGGTGGGCGGGGCGGTTCGCTTGGGGAAGGGGGTGCCCGGGGGTGGAGTCCGGCTCGGACCCGCCCTCGGCGTCTGTGCCAACCACGGTGGCGGCGCGGGGAAGGCGGCGGTGCGGGGCTGGGCCGGCCTGCTCGGCTGGGCCTTCGGCCCAGTCGGGCGCGAGGTTATTATTTTTTTTAAAACATTCTGCCGAAAGAAAAATTCCTAGAAAAATAAAAAAATCTAAAAATTCCAAAACAAGTTTTCTCCGTCTAAATAAAATATTTAGAACAGGATGAACTTTTCTTGGCCCCTAAAAAGAAATTTTAAAACATGCAACATTTTTCTAGGAGCAATAAAAATCCCGAATAAACTCAAATAAAATCCCAAAAATGATTTTAACATTTTTTTCCTCCGATATTCCAATTATTTGGGAGAAGTCATATTATCTCCCCTCATTTATTATTTTTAAATGAAATATTTTTCTGGAGAGAAAATAATTAAAGTCAAATCCTCGTCTTCACTCTTTGATAAAAATTTCAAATATGAAAATTAGAAAATCCCCAACTCTCTCGGAAGGTCCTTGAGTTGATTAGGATCTCGAGGATTGCAAACGAAAAGCATTAAAATATGATATGCATGAATGATCTATGTATAACATGCCAAATTGGAAATTTGGGATGTTACACATTTTATTTTTTTCTTTCTCTTTGTTTTTTCTTTTTTTTCTTTTTTCTTTGGCCTTTTTTTATTCTTTTGGCCTTTCTATTTTTTTTCTTTTTTTTCTTTTTCTATTTTTTTGTAAAGTCCGAAGTCTCATCCCGACTTGTGGGGGAATCATAGTCTTCATCATCCTTTCCTCACTAGGACAATGCTCTAATAATGAATATCATCACACTTTTATGGATTTACAACTCAAAGCTAGAACAAGATATGACTCTATATGAATGCCTCCGGCGGTGTACTGGGATATGCAATGAATCAAGAGCGACATGTATGAAAATTATGAAGGTGGCCTTGCCACAAATACAATGTCAACTATATGATCATGCAAAAAGCAATATGACAAAAGTAATGTGTGTCATATGAATGGAACGGTGGAAAGTTGCATGGCAATATATCTCGAAATGGCTATGGAAATGCCATAATAGGTAGGTATGGTGGCTGTTTTGAGGAAGCTAAATGGTGGGTGTATGGTACCGGCGAAAGTTGCGCGGTACAAGAGAGGCTAGCAATGGTGGAAGGGTGAAAGAGTGCGTATAATCCTTGGACTCAACGTTAATTAAAAGAACTCATATACTTGTTGCAAAAATTTAGAAGTCATCAAAAACCAAAGTGCTAAGCGCATGCTCCTAGGGAGATAGATTGGTAGTAAAAGACCATCCCTCGTCCCCGACCGCCAGTCATAAGGAAGACAATCAATAAATAAAATTGTGCTCCAACTTCATCACAAAGCGGTTCACCATACGTGCATGCTACGGGAATCACAAGCTTCAACACAAGCATTATTTAAATTCATAATCACCCAACTAGCATGACTTTAATATCACTACCTCCATATCTCAAAACAATTATCAAGCATCAAATTGATCATAGCATCCAATTCACTTTCTATGATAGTTTTTATTATACCCAACTTGGATGTACATCATTCTAGGACCAACTTTATGATCATAGCAAATACCATGCTGTTCTAAAAGACTATCAAAATGATATAAGTGAAGCATGAGAGACTAGGAATTTCTTCAAAATTAAGACACCACCGTGCTCAAAAAGATATAAGTGAAGCACTAGAGCAAAAACTATCAAGCTCAAAAGATATAAGTGAAGCACATAGAGTATTCTAGGAAATTCTAATCAAATAGGCTTCTCCCAAAAGGTGCTTACAACAAGGATGATTGTGGTAAACTAAAAAGCAAAGACTAATATAATACACGACGCTCCAAGCAAAACACATATCATGTGGTGAATTAAAATATAGCTCCAAGTAAAGTTACCAATGAACGAAGACGAAAGAGGGGATGCCTTCCCGGGGCATCCCCAAGCTTAGGCTTTTGGCTATTCTTGAATATCTTGGGTGCCATGGGCATCCCCAAGCTTAGGCTCTTTCCACCCTTTATTTCATAGTCCATAAAAGCTTTACCCAAAACTTGAAAACTTCATAACACAAAACTCAACAGGAAATCTTATAAGCTCCGTTAGTGAAAGAAAACAAAACCACCACATAAGGTACTGAAATGAACTTATTATTTATTTAATTTGGTGTTAAACCTACTGTATTCCAACTTCTTTATGGTTTATAAACTAATTTACTAGCCATAGATACATTGAAATAAGCAAAACAACACACGAAAAACAGAATCTGTCAAAAACAGAACAGTCTGTAGAAATCTGTAACTAACGCAAACTTCTGGAACTCTAAAAATCCTACCAAAATAGGAAGTCCTGGAAAATTTGTTTATTGAACATCAGCAAAAAGAATCATCACAAAATCACGTCCTGTGATTTAACAAAATTATATTCGTGCATGCAAAGTTTCTGTTTTTCAGCAGAATCAAATCAACTATCATCGTAGGTTATCCTATAGGTTCTACTTGGCACAAACACTAATTAAAAGATAAAAACACATCTATCCAGAAGGTAGATGCAAGATTTATTACTAAACAGTAGCAAAAACAAAAAACATAAATAAAAATTGGGTTGCCTCCCAACTAGCGCTATCGTTTAACGCCCCTACCTAGGCATAAAAACGAAGATAGATCTAACGAGTGCCATCTTTGGCACTAAATTCATCAATAGAGCGCTTGTGATCTCTAGGGACTTCTCCCCTTTTAGCAATAGCTAAACCTTTAGGCAAAAATTCAAGAAATTCATTGGTAGCATAAGGTTCTTTAACGATAGAGAGACAATTTGGAAGAACACTTATGGATTTGAGATATGCGTCTCCCTTACTAGAAGATTCACCATTATTTTTAGGAACATAAATAAACCTGGCAGTTTTAGTAGGGGGTTTTGGAGTGTTGTTCATGGGGGAAAACACGGAACCTAAGTTTGTAATGATATCCTCATGTTTACCGATTCTAGCAGAGTCTAGATCTAATTTTTCATTGACTATAGGTTCTTTTTCTTTAAGATTTTTCGAAGTAACTCCAACCCTAGATCCAAATTGGGTAATGTGATTATGAATCTTTTTATCCAAATATTCAATCAACTCAACAGTGGCAATTTTATTTTCAATAATATCAAGCCGTTGCATCACATGTTCTAGAGTTAAAACCGTTCCATTAACCAAAAGAGGTGGTGGGCCAAACAAATCTAACATAGCATTATATGCATCAAAAGTATAACTACTCATAAAATCACCTCCGGTAGCAATATCAAGAACACATCTATTCCAAGGAGTAATGCTTACATAAAAATTGCGGAGAAGAACGGAAGTAGCAAGCTTCCTAGTAGCTTTATATTGGGCATTGCAAATTCTATGCCAAGCATCTTTTAAACTTTCCCTCTCCCTTTGTTTAAAATTGTGAATTTCTTGTTCGGGAGTGAGAATAAAGATAGGAGTACTAGCCATAACGACAAGGTAAACGAACTAACGCACGAGCAAACAGAAAAATGGCAAGCGGAAAAGAGAGGAGGAGATTGGGAAAGAGAGGGCGAATAAAACGGCAAGGGTGAAGTGGGGGAGAGGAAAACGAGAGGCAAATGGCAAATAATGTAAATGCGAGGGAGATGGGTTTGTGATGGGTACTTGGTATGTCTTGACTTGAGCAAAGACCTCCCCGGCATAGGCACCAGAAATCCTTCTTGCTACGTCTTGAGCTTGCGTTGGTTTTCCTTGAAGAGGAGAGGGTGATGCAGCAAAGTGTAGCGTAAGTATTTCCCTCAGTTTTGGGAACCAAGGTATCAATCCAGTAGGAGGCTCCTAAAAAGTCCCATGCACCTACACAAACAAATTGAGAACTCGCAACCAACACAATAAAGGGTTGTTAATTCCTTCACGGCCACTTGCGAAAGTGAGATCTAATAAAGATAGTATGATAAGATAAATATATTTTTGGTATTTTGTAATATAGATGCAAAAAGTAAAGATGCAAATAAAGTAGATGGAAAGCAAATATGATAAGAGATAGACCCGAGGGCCATAGGTTTCACTAGAGGCTTCTCTCAAGATAGCATAAGTATTACAGTGGGTGAACAAATTACTGTCAAGCAAATGATAGAAAAGCGCATAGTTATGAGATTATCTAGGCATGATCATGTATATAGGCATCACGTCCATAACAAGTAGACCGACTCCTGCCTGCATCTACTACTATTACTATACACATCGACCGCTATCGAGCATGCATCTAGAGTATTAAGTTCATAAGAACAGAGTAACACATTAAGCAAGATGACATGATGTAGAGGGATGAACACATGCAATATGATATAAACCCCATCTTGTTATCCTCGATGGCAACAATACAATACGTGTCTTTCAACCCTTTCTGTCACTGGGTAAGAACACCGCAAGATTGAACCCAAAGCTAAGCACTTCTCCCATGGCAATAAAGATCAATCTAGTAGGCCAAACCAAACTGATAATTCGAAGAGACTTGGAAAGATAACTCAATCATACATAAAAGAATTCATAGAAGATTCAAATATTATTCATAGATAAACTTGATCATAAACCCACAATTCATTGGATCTCGACAAACACACCGCAAAAAGCTTTTACATCGAATAGATCTCCACAAGAGCGGGGGAGAACATTGTATTGAGATCCAAAAAGAGAGAAGAAGCCATCTAGCTAATAACTATGGACCCGTAGGTCTGTGGTAAACTACTCACAACTCATCGGATGGACAAGGATGTTGATGTATAGGCCCTCCGTGGTTGCTTCCCCCTCCGGCAGAGTGCCGACAAGGGCTCCAAGATGGGATCTCGCGGATACAGAAGGTTACGACGGTGGAAATTGTGTTTCGTGGTGCTCCTGGATGTTTTCGGGGTACGTAGGTATATATAGGAGGAAGAAGTACGTCGGTAGCCGCCCGAGGGGCCCACGAGACAGGGGGCGTGCCCTATAGTGGGGGTGCACCCTCCTATCTCATGGGGCCCTCAGAGCTTTCTTGACTTGCACTCCAGGCTCTTCGAATCAGATTTGTTCCAAAAATAACGCTCCCAAAGGTTTCATTCCGTTTGGACTCCATTTGATATTCCTTTTCTTCAAAATACTGAAATAGGCAAAAAAACAGCAATATGGGCTGGGTCTCCGGTTAGTAGGTTAGTCCCAAAAATGATATAAATGTGTAAAATAAAGCCCATAAACATCCAAAAGGGGTAATATAATAGCATGGAACAATAAAAAATTGTAGATATGTTGGAGACGTATCAAGGCAGTCATAAAGATGGTGTTAAGAATTTTAGAAGGTACATAAAGTGTCATGGAAATAAATGGCACCGTTCTGGTTTTAATCACAAAGGTATTGAACCCAATGCTTCTCTCACAATTCCGGCCTGGAAGCTTGTGTAATGTTCTTTACAAATTGGCCTCTAAAGTTATAGCAAACAGATTGAAAGTTATGCTACCGGAGATTGTATCGGAGGAGCAATCTGCCTTTGTTCCTAGCCATCTCATTACTGACAATATTATCGCCACCTATGAATGCTTGCATTTTATGAAGAGAAACAAGGCCCAGAAACATAGGCACCGCGCTTTGAAGCTAAATATGGTGAAGGCCTATGATAGAGTGGACTGGAGCTATCTTAGGGCAGTTATGTTAAAACTGGAATTCACTGAAAGATGGTTGAATATTACTACGGGGATGGTCACATACGTCTCATTCTTGGTTTTTTAATGATCAGAAGCTTGATGAATTTCAACAAACACATGGTATACGTCAGGGTGACCCAATTTCACCATACCTCTTTTTGCTGGTAGCAGAGGGCCTTTTGTGCCTTTTAAAATACTAAGTTCAGTCATCTAGTCTCAGGGGCATACAAGTGGCCTCGTCGTCACCGCCGGTGAACCACTTGCTATTCGCAAATGACAACCTGTTGTTCTTTAAAGGAACTAGTAAGGGAGCTGAAGAAGTGGCGCACCTTTTGGAAACCTATGATATGGCTTGTGGTCAGGGTGTAAATAGGGACAAATCATCTATATTATTTAGTAAGGGCTATCCAGAGGAGGTAAGAGATGAAGTTTAACATATTTTGAATGTTCCCAATGAGGAGTTAAATTAGAAGTATCTTGGGATGCCTCTGATGTGGGGCTTCTAAGAATGGTGCGTTTAAATACCTCATGGACCATTTGTGGAGCAATATTCGAGGGTGGATGGAGAAGCTCCTGTCTGTAGCCGGTAAAGAAATCTTGGTGAAATTACTTGCCTCGGCTATACCGGTGTATTCTATGTCATGTTTTAAACTCCCTAGAGGACTTTGCCAACAATTAACCTCTATGATCAAAGCCTTTTGGTGGGGTAGAAAGCAAGGTCAACGAAATCCATATTGGGTTGATTGGGACAGGATGAGTATGCCAAATTATATGGGCGGACTGGGTTACCATGACTTAGAAACCCTTAACTTAGCTCTTCTGGCTCATCAAGCATGGAGAATTTTGTAAAATCTGGAGTCTTTAAGTGCCAGAATACTAAAAACAGTGTACTTCCCTAATGGTGATTTTCTTGATGTTGAACTGGGTAGCCATCCTTCACAGGTATGGCGATCAGTAGTAGAGGGACGTAAGACTCTTAAAATAGGGCTGATTAGGAGAATTGGCACTGGCTCGGACACTCATATATGGAATATGAACTGCATACCAAGGTGGGAAAAAATAAGGCACATCAATTCTTTGATAGCGCAACCACCACATATGATGTCAGAGTTGTTGGATAATAGTAATGCTTGATGGAATGCTGATTTGGTCCATGCATGAGATGTTCCTGCCTTATGATGCCGCATCAGTCCTACAAATACTTGTTTGCACCAGGGTGATCAGCGACTTCCGGTCGTGGAATTTTGAAAACAATAGTAATTTTTGTCCGCTCTGCTTATTGTATGATAGTTGACATAAATAAGAGGCGGGAAGATTGGTTAGAGTAGTGGGCTGGTGCTTCTGATAACTCTAGCAATGAAAAGGCCTGGGCGTCCCTTTGGAAGGTATCGGTACCGGCTAAGATTATGATGTTTCTCTGGATAATAGCCAAAAACTCGATCCCGACTAAGGATGTTTGAAAACATAGGAAAATGTCACACCATGAGGAATATTACATATGTGGGGCACCTATTTCATGGATGCATTGTCTTCTTAAATTCACAATGGGAAGATGTGTGTGGGTTTTTGGTGGATCATGATTTACTAGAACATATGATAGCCATGAAGGAACCATCAGCAAGAACATGGGTCTTTTCAATGGTCGAAGTACTGAAGCACGATGAGCTGTTCAGGATGTGTGTCCTTCTATGGGCTATCTGGCATACGTGGAGGAAGCTAATACATGAGGGTATCACTCAAAGTCATTACGACACACACAGGTTTGTTACCAATTTCATTTCTGAGCTTGATCTGCTCAAGGCGGTGTCCGACACTCACACAATATCAGGAGCTAAGCTAGTCCGGTAGCGGGAGTGTATCACACCGAAAGATGGTTTCATAAAGGTCAATGTGGATGCCGGGGTCTCACTAGATCATAACCTTGGCACAGTTGTAGCAATCTGCCACGATAGAGATGGAGCATGTATAGGATCTTTAGTTCTGGTGGTTCAGGGATTGGTTGATCCATCTACATTGGAAGCTCTTGCAGTTAGGGAAGGTTTCGCATTGGCTCAAGATTTATCCATGCAACATAACCAGGTGGCTTTGGATTGCAAGCAGATCGTCAGCCACATTCGTCAAGGTGTTGGAGGGAACTTTGGTGGGATTGTGAAAGAGATTCTAGAAACGTCTAGTATTTTTACCTCTTGTAATTTCTTATTTGAACCTCGAGCTTCTAACGTTGAACCTCATAACATAGTTAGGTATGGTCTTTCTCTTCCTCAAGGGAGGCATTAATGGTTGGGCACTCCTCATGACCCAGCCACCATTCATGTAAACATTCAGATACATCAAGAAAGAACCTAGCTTTGTTGGCTCAAAAAAATGTAAGCTTGTGTTGAAGTACCCAACCTCTAAGCACAAGGTGAGAAAAATCAACCTGCACGATTTTAAGAGATGTAAAAAATAGATGCTAAAGTAAAAAAAAAGCTTAGCAACGCCCTTAACCTAACACCTAGTGGTGGAGCCAGGCCCCAGGCATCCCGAGCCGCTGCCTCGGCTGTGAGGCCATTTCATTTGTAGGTTGTAGTACATACAAAGTAATAGTGCTCAAAGGCTACCTAGGTCTTGATTGAATTGCTAATACCCAATGCCAACCTATCTAACACCCAATGCCAACCTAGCTGAATTGCTAATAAAATTTTGGTAACTAAACAATGTAATGTAAACTCATTAGACTTATATATTTTTGCTAGAATTGCTTAGACCATGGTGAGGTACTTGTTTTATATAAAAGGCATATACCTGACTTTGTAGATAAAACCACCAGGTACCAAACAGAGTTAGAACCAATAGTCACAGGCCAACATGCTACAAATGAAACAAGAGTTTGAACACACTGCCATTGCAGCAAAGACAGAGTTCAACCAAGGTATGCGGGCCATCTGCCCAAGAGGAAAAGGCGGCAACAGGATGGCCACCAAAGAGAGCCACAACCCAACCTACGAAGCTGCCATTATACTACATGTGAAATAGAAGATGTTGTGGCACGCACAAGCGTGATTATTACGTTGGTGGCCTCCTTGTCAATCTCCTTAATCAATGATCTTCACTAGTGTAAAAGGATTAATAATTTGAAAAATCAATCAACTAGTTTGTTAGCAAAGATATAATCAATGGTAAACTTATTTCGAGTAGACCGAGGGTCCAACACATCGCAGAAAGGCAAACCAAAATATGCGCAGGCTCTGTCCCGACAAGGACAACAACACAGGGCGGAACTCCGAGATAGAAGAGGGTGCCCAACTGACTTCCAACCACGATCGGATGCTGATGTCTACTACACAACCTTCTTCTTGTAGACGTAGTTGGGCCTCCAAGTGCAGAGGTTTGTAGGACAGTAGCAAATTTCCCTCAAGTGGATGACCTAAGGTTTATCAATCCGTGGGCGGCGTAAGATGAAGGTGGTCTCTCTCAAACAACCCTGCAAACCAAATAACAAAGAGTCTCTTGTGTCGCCAATAAAGTGGTAAATTGTATAGGTGCACTAGTTCGGCGAAGAGATGGTGATACAAGTGCAATATGGATAGTAGATATACGTTTTTGTAATCTGAAAATATAAAAACAGCAAGGTAACTAGTAACTAAAGCGAGCAAAAACGGTATTGCAATGATTAGAAACAAGGCCTAGGGTTCATAATTTCACTAGTGAAAGTTCTCTCAACAATAATAACATAATTAGATCAAATAACTATCCCTCAACATGAAACAAAGAGTCACTCCAAAGTCACTAATAGCGGAGAATAAATGAAGGGATTATTGTAGGGTACGAAACTACCTCAAAGTTATTCTTTCTGATCTATCTATTGGGCTATTCCTACAAGTGTCACAAACATCCCTAGAGTTCGTACTAAAATAACACCTTAAGGCACACATCAATCAAAACCCTAATGTCACCTAGATACTCCAATGTCACCACAAGTATCTGCAGTTTTGATTATATGATATGTATCACACAATCTCAAATTCATCTATTCAAACCAACAGAAAGAACTTCAGAGAGTGCCACAAAGTTTCTACCAGAGAGTCAAGATGAAAACATGTGCCAACCCCTATGCATAAGTTCACAAGGTCACAGAACCCGCAAGTTGATCACCAAAACAAACATCAAGTGGATCACGTGAATATCCCATTGTCACCACCCATAAGCACATGCAAGACATACACCAAGTGTTCTCAAATCCTTAAAGACTCAATCTGATAAGATAACTTCAAATGGAAAAATCAATACATTACAAGAAGGTAGAGGGGGAGAAACATCATGAGATCCAACTATAATAGCAAAGCTCGCGGTACATCTAGATCATGCCAAATCAAGAACACGAGAGAGAGAGAGAGATCAAACACATAGCTACTGGTACGTACCCTCAACCCCGAGGATGAACTACTCCCTCCTCGTCATGGAGACCGCCGGGATGATGAAGATGTCCACCGACAATGATTTCAACCTCTGGAAGGGTGCTGGAAAAGGATCCCGATTGGTTTTTGGTGGCTATAGAGGCTTGCGGCAGTGGAACTCCCGATCAAGGTTCTGTTCTGGTTGTTTGGGGATATATAAGAGGTGTTGGTGTTGAGAACAAGTCAGGGGAGTCCATGGGGTCCCGCAAGGTCGGGGCGCACCCTAGGGGGCGCCCCCAACCCTTGTGGTGGCCTTGGGACTCCTCTGGTGCATCTCTGGTACTCCGTGGGCTTCTTTTGGTCAAAAAAACATCGTTGTAAAGTTTCAGGTCAATTGGACTCTATTTGATATTCCTTTCCTGCGAAACTCAAAAACAAGGAAAAAACAGAAACTTGAACTGGCTCTAGGTTAATAGGTTAGTCCCAAAAATCATATAAAATAGCATATAAATGCATATAAAACTTCTAGAACAGATAATATAATAGCATGGAACAATCGAAAATTATAGATACATTGGAGATGTATAAAGCATCCCCAAGCTTATTTCCTGCTCGTCCTCGAGTAGGTAAATGATAAAAACAGAATTTTCGATGTGGAATGGTACCTAACATATTTATCCATGTAATTCTCTTTATTGTGGCATGAATGTTCAGATCTGTATGATTCCAAAAAAAAGTTTAATGTTGACATAAAAACAATAATACTTCAAGCATACTAAAAAAATATTATGTCTTCTCAAAATAACATGGCCAAAGAAAGCTTATCCCTACAAAGTCATATAGTCTGACTATGCTCCATCTTCATCACACAAAACATTTAAATCATGCACAACCCCGATGACAAGCCAAGCAATGGTTTCATACTTTAGACATTCTCAGACTTTTTCAACTTTCAGGCAATACATGATCGTGAGCCATGGACATAACACTTTAGGCAGAATAGAAGGTGGTTGTGGAGAAAACAAAAAGAAGGAGTTGCTCTCACATCAAATAGGCGTATCAACGGGCTATGGAGATGCCCATTAATAGATATCAATGTGAGTGAGTAGGGATTGCCATGCAATAGATGCACTAAGTGGGTGTGCATACAACTCCCTTGCTCACGAAGACCTAGGGAAATTTGAAGAAGCCCATCATTGGGACATACAAGCCAAGTTCTATAATGAAAAATTCCCACTAGTATATGAAAGTGGCAACATAGGAGACTCTCTATCATAAATATCATGGTGCTACTTTGAAGCACATGTGTGGTAAAAGTATAGTAGCATTGCCCTTTCTCTCTTTTTCTATCATTTTTTTGTTTGGGACTTCTCTTTTTTTGGCCTATTATTATTCTTATTTTTTATTTTTCGTCCGAAGTCTCATCCCGACTTGTGGGGCAATCATAGTCTCCATTGTCCTTTCCTCACATGGGACATTGCTCTAATAATGAAGATCATCACACTTTTATTTACTTACAACTCAAGAATTACAACTCGATACTTAGGACAAAATATGACTCTATATGAATGCCTGCAGCCATGTAACGGGACGTGCAATGAATCAAGAGTGACATGTATGAAAGAATTATTAACTGTGGCTTTGCCACAAATATGTTGTCAACAACATGATCATGCGAAGCAATATGACAATGATGATGCGTGTCATTGTAACATCCCAGTTTTCAATTTGGATGTTATATATAGATCATCATATGCATATCCTTTTTGTTCTTGCATTTTGTTGTGATCCTGGAAATCTTAAGGAACTCAAGGACCCAAGGGGAGAGTTGGAGGTTTCACAAAATTCATATTTGAATTTATTTCAAATTTGAAGAAAGGATCAATTTGATTTTTATTATTTTTCTCTCCAATTATTTCCAATATATTAAAAATAAAAGAGTGAAGATAATATGACTTTTTCAGCCTAAGAGAAATATTGGAGAAAGAATTTTAAAATCAAACTAATATTTTATTAGTATTTTATTTGTTATTTTATTTGAATTAGAAAAATATTGCATTTTTGAAAATTGCATCTCAGTCGAGAAAAATGTTTATCTTGTCCTAAATATTAGGTTTGGACGGTGAAAATTGTTTCTGGAATTTTTACTATTTTTTATTTTTATTCAGGATTTTTTCTTTGCGGCAATTTTTTTAAAAAAATAAATAAGTTTCGGACCGACTGGGCCGAAGCCCAGCCGGCACAACCGTCGCGCTGTCGCGTCCTTCGAGCGGGAGGACTCCCGCTCGTCGCCGACCCCGCCAGGGAGTCCGGCTTGGACTCCCGTAGCCGTCCCCTTGCCCAAGGCACCCCCAGACCCTTTATATGTGCCGCCAACCCCGCCCCGCCTCGCCTCGGCACAGCAGCAGCAGCGCCACCGCACGCCGCCGCCGCATGTAGCCGCGGCCACGCCGCGTCGTCGCCCGCGTCGTCTCCCGCTTCCCGACGCCACCGCTCACCGCCACCGTCACCGGAAAGCCGCCGCCGCCGCCGGATCTCGCCCTCGGACCGACCTCGGTTAACGGTAGAAAACCATTCGGTTTATTTTTGGTTTTTACGGTTTAGTTTGTTTCAGTAGATTAGATCGGCTTTTTTAGGTTTACTTATTTAACGAATGTTCGTTCATTCATTCATTTTAACAGATGGTTTTTTGTCGGATCAGTTCTGTTAGCGAACGTTCGCGTCGTAGTCTTTTTCTTTTTAGTTTATTTTCTGCCAGGGACCTATCTGTGAATAGTTTTATCACGATTTAGCCCCTGATCTTAAAACTAGCATAACTGATTACTCGTTTATCCAAATTATATGAAACCAGCGCCTAAATCTTCGTTTCTTTTTGTTTTTTCCAGTTAACCAACTTGAACTTGATTTTGGTACTGTAAAATTTGAGTTTAGTTTAGATTAGTAAATGATCTTGTTTCGTTCGTATTATGAGTTTCGTATCACTTTTTGTGTTGTTTCTTTTTGCAAATCATAGCTAATCACTTGTAGCTACTGTTAAGATCTAATTCACATGATAATATTTCTGTTAGGTTTTACTTTCGTTAGTCTATGCTGTTTGCTGGTTTCGTGTTTGATTTGGATCTTTTCTTGGTTTTCTTGTTGTTTCGTTTGAGTGATTGCTTATGTATGCTATTGTTTGTCTATGCTAGATTACCCGAAGTGCGAAGCTTGTTACTATGAATCTCTAGAGTTTGCAAATTGTCAGCAGGGCAAGTTACACTTTGATCATACTCTTTTATACCCAGTTTTTACTATGCATTAGTATTACCCCTCAAATAATTGCATGAGTAGGATTGGGAACATGCGGTTTGGTTGTGGTGCTTGAGATAGGAACCTAATACCTTTTTGATCACCCGGGGAATATACATTATGCTTATCTATTGCTTATCCATGCTCGTAGACGGGGATTGGTTCGTGATTCACACATGGAAGTTGAGAGTTATTAATCATGGATAACATTAAGGTGGCAACTTTAATATACATCTGGGTGGATTGGTTGAGGCACTTGGGGAACCCAATGTTACCTATTTAAGGAAATCCCGGAGTACCCATGTGTTTTTTCCTATGGTTCGCCACCCAGGCTCAAAGGGATCATAAGATTATTCATGCTAGAAACTTCCGGGTGCAGCCACAAGCCATTATGCACTCTGGCATACTTGAGTAAGTTGCGTGAGCTCTTGAAGAGGCGGACTAGCAGATGTAGGGGAAAGTAGGTGCACCAGTATGCCCTGAATAGAGAGTTAATGTTTCAGAAAGACTATGTCTCGATCATCCGATCATGGATGCGGTCGAGTCTTGTGGGGAAAAGTGCGCAAACCTCTGCATAGTGTATAAACTAATCATGGTTAGCCGTGTCCTTGGTTATGGACATCTTGAGTATCTGGTACTTGAATTATTGATTTGATCTCATGACTCTTTAATTACTTGAATTTGTTGGGTTTAATGATGATACTTTTAATTGGGATTTGAGTTGGGGTTACCTTCTCATATATTGGGCAACTTGAGAGTAGTTAAATAAATTTATTCCTTTGTTGTCGGAAAAAACTAGCTTTATGCAACAAATCATAAACTTACAGCCTCCACCAGCCAAATATTGCATGTAGATATAATTCTTGCATTTCATTGCTTTACAGTGTAACTCTTCCAGCATATTCAATGTGTTGACCTACACGGCTGCAAGGTCTCATGTTGCAGACTACTCAGACAACGAATAAGGTGGGATAGGTCGTTGTTTTGCACTCAGCTATGTCATTGGAGTTGATGGACTCATTTACCTTCGAAGCTTCCACAGTTATTTAGTTTAGATGGCCTTCAGCCATGATATTTTTGTGTAATCATACTATTTATGAGGACTCGATGTAATAAGTGTGCGACTGAACTCTGTTATAATTCCTCCAGTACTGTGCGTGTCAGCATTACTGGTCCAAGGATGACACTGATGCACATAGACTTTGGTCCATTCAGATCGTGGTCGCTACAAGATGGTATCAAAGCACATGCTGACTGTAGGACGCGACCACTAGAATAAGCCACAGGATTTCTCTTCTCTTCTCATTTCTAATTTCCCTCTATTTCTACTCTATAGATGGCAGATCCCAGGAACAAGTTCACTCAGTCGGATGACGACACCCCTTTCGGATAACACTTGAAGGATGTCACTAAGTACTTGAACATCGGACTACCAAGCTTCACGGGGACTTTCTCTACATCTGTACCGGAAGAGGAACGCTGGAAGATCAAAGTTTGGGTACCTGGGAGGACATTTGCACCAACAATGGAGCCTATTGATTTCAACCTGGATGCACCAAGCTGAAGTATAGGAAAGAGCATGGCAGCTCATATCACCTTTGGACTCAAATGTGAACTGTATCACAAGGAGCTAGAGAACACCATTTATCAGATATATGGACGCCGAGACAAAGAATTGGAGATGATTCGTACAAGGAGGGATGGATCAATTGCAGCCTACATTCAAGAGATGGGAGATCATATTCGTCGACAAGAGAATCAACAAATTATCCACATGAAGAATATCAAGAAGCTGATGAAGAGGAACAACGAGCTAGAAAAGGAACTCAAGTCTACATGTGATGGATACGAGGAAGAGATTGCCGTACTACTAGAGAAGCATGAAGACCTAAAGAGGAAGCTAGGACTACCAGTGGAGAATCACAAGCGAGAATCAACAAAGGAGATCCGTTTGGAGGACTACATCATCCTGGACGACACCGACATGGATAGTGATGCAAGCGATGACAATGAAGACGACTATGTTGACAAAGCTGGAGCAGATATTATGGAGTCTTTCTCTGATGGAAATTTCTAGACGACCACCATGTAACTAGTAGTATTCCCCCAAGTAGTTAGCAATGATTGAGTTTGTAATCATAGGTTATTGTGTGAATCTTTTGTGCTTTTGAATGAAGTGAATTGATTGTGTTTGTCTCTTGAGCATATGGGTAGCGAATCTCTCTTAGACCTCAGTCTATTCTATTTTCTCACCCCTTCTAACCCATCAAATGCATCCAAGACGTGACAATGGATTTGCATTCCCGTCGGAGCTCACTCAGTTGATCCAGCAGCAGAATGCCTTGATGCATATACTAGTTCAGAACCAGAACCTAGGCAACAACAACAACAACAACCCACCGTCGCCACCCCCTGCTGACCACCTAGCCCGTTGTCTAAGGTTGAATCCACCGGTGTTCTCTAGTAGCACCGAGCTGATTGTTCAGATGATTCGCTCCGCAAGATTGGAAGAGAGCTAAACACTACAGGATGCACAGATGTGGAGATAGTGCGCTTTGCCACACATCAGCTTGATGGACCTGCAGCATCTTGGTGGGAGAATTTCACCGCCACTTACCCCATTGACACTATTACATGGGATCAGTTTCAGCAGGCTTTCTGCACTTCCCATGTTTCAGCAGGAGCTATGAGGATAAAGAAGCGTGAGTTTCGCAACTTGCGCCAAGGAGGGCATACAGTGGGCCAGTATGTGGATGAGTTTAGCAAGTTATCATGCTATGCCCTAGATGATGTAGCCACAGATGCCGCTAAGCAGGAGAGGTTTCTTGAGGGAGTCAATGATGAGCTGAGTATGCAGTTGATGGTGGCAACTTTCAACAACTACTAGGAGTTGGTAGACAGGGCCCTCATGATTGAAGGCAAGCAGCAATAGATTGATAATCGTAAGAGCAAATATGGACAGGGGAGATCCACCTCTGGAGCTCAGCAGAAGCCCTGCTATTCCCCGTACTCGGGAGGACATGCTCACAACCATGGAGGCCATAACCATGGAGGACATACGCACAATGGAGCAAGTTTGCACAACCATAGTGGCCCCAATAATGGCAATGGGAATGGAGGAAGCAGCAGCCAGAACCATTCCAACCATGCAACACCAGCCAAGAGGGATCTGAGCCACATTACTTGTTTCAAGTGCCAAAAGACCGAACATTATGCCACTGAATGTCCTGAAGCAAAGAATGGAAGTGGAAATGGAGGTTCCGCAAAGAAGCCCAACCCCTGCACCAAAGGTCAGGTGAACCAGGTCAGTGTGGAGGAGATTGAGGATCAACCCGACGTAGTTGTCGGTAAGTTTTCTATTAATGCATTTATCGCACTTGTTCAATGCGATACTGGTGCATCGCATTCATACATATCAAGGGGATTTGTGGATAAGTGTAACCTGCCAACCGTAGACCTTAAGTCACCTATGTTAGTAAGTTCCCCAGGAGCGGAGTAGATGGCTAGTAGGGGATGCTATCAGTTGCCACTAACCATAGGTAGACATGTTTTCCCCACCGACCTAATTGTTCTGGAGTCACAAGGATTGAATGTGATACTAGGCATGGATTGGCTGTCCAAGTTTGAAGGGAACATCGATTGCGTCAGTAAATCAATTCTTCTCACCACCCCAGAAGGAAAGAGGAGCAAGTATGTAACCCGGCATGCGCCGAGGAGAACTCAGGTGAATTCCTTATCAGGAGTTGTTCAGGAGGAAGTACCAGTGGTGAAGGATTATCCCGACGTATTTCCAGAAGAGTTACCAGGCATGCCACCGGATCGAGATATTGAGTTTTTGATTGACCTATTGCCAGGAACCGGACCAATATCAAAGAGACCATATTGGATGCCCGCAAAAGATCTGGAGGAAATTAAGACCGAGATAAATGAGTTACTAGAGAAATGTTACATTCAACCAAGTTCATCACCTTAGGGAGCCCCAATGCTTCTAGTGGAGAAGAAGGATGGATCTTTGAGGATGGTTCTTGATTATCATGCGCTGAGTGAGGTGACAATCAAGAACAAATACCCACTGCCGATGATCAATGATTTGTTTGACCAGTTGCAAGGAGCTAAAGTTTTCTCCAAGATTGATCTTCGATCAGGTTGTCACCAGTTGAAGATCCGAGAGCAGGATATACCTAAGACAACTTTCACCACCAGGTATGGGCTATATGAGTATACCGTTATGTCATTTGGATTGACTAACTCACCTGCCTATTTCATGAATATGATGAACAAAGTGTTTATGGAGTTTTTGGACAAGTTCGTCATGGTGTTCATTGATGATATATTGCTCTACTCGAAGAATGAACAAGAGCATAAGGAGCATTTGTGTTTGGTTCTTGAGAAGCTCAGGGAACATCAGTTGTATGCCAAGTTCAGCAAATGTGAGTTTTGGTTAAAGGAAGTTGGATTTCTCAGACATGTTATATCCGAAGAAGGAATAGCAGTAGACCCTACTGTCGGTGTCAAAACCGGCAGATCTCAGGTAGGGGGTCCCGATGTGTGCGTCTAAGGCTAATGGTAATAGGAGGCAGGGGACACGATGTTTTACCCAGGTTCGGGCCCTCTCGATGGAGGTTAAACCCTACTTCTTGCTTGATTGATCTTGATGATATGAGTATTACAAGAGTTAATCTACCACGAGATCGTAGAGGCTAAAACCTAGAAGCTAGCCTATGATGATTATGATTGTTCTCGTCCTATGGACTAAAACCTCCGGCTTATATAGACACCGGAGGAGGTTGGGGTTACACAGAGTCGGTTGTAAAGAAGGAGATCTAACATCCAGATCGCCAAGCTTGTCTTCCACGTAAAGGAGAGTCCCATCCGGACACGGGACGAAGTCTTGAGTCTTGTATCTTCATGGTCCATTAGTACGGCCAAAGTATATAGTCCGGCCGTCCGGATACCCCCTTATCCAGGACTCCGTCAGTAGGCCTTGAACCAGGCTTCAATGACGATGAGTCCGGCGTGTAGATTGTCTTCGGCATTGCAAGGCGGGTTCCATCCCAGAATACTCCAAAGCAGATTAAGGATTGTGTCCGGCTCTGTGAGATAATTTCCACACACCACCGTAGAGAGGATAACACTTTACAAATCTAATCTGCTGACAATTTTTCTTTTCACGGTGTGCCCTTACACCGTGGCCCGGATTAATACGAACCGGTTTTTCTCGGCCCGCCTCGACACGTGTTGTGAGGCTATTTTATTGGCACACCTTGTCAAAGCAGAGATCGTGTTCCTCTTATTGCGGGATCCTCCATCAATACGGGAACGTGCAACCCCACAACGCCTGTTGGTATGACTCTGTGTTTTTAGGTAAGTTCCAAGCGGTTACGCCGAGGACGCTTGATATTCACCCCCTTTATAGAGGGAATGAGGCCTATCCCTCTACCACGCTTGCGCCTACCCGCATCTCGAGTTCCAACACCCGAAGCCCAAGCTTAGGCACTTCGGATCTTCAATCATGTCCGTGTCCAACCTTCAAGGCCGGTGGATGGCCTCCTCCGTCACAGAGGAGGACATTGCGAAGCTTAGGAAGGTCAGATATCTGACCGCTGACATCAAGCACAGGCTTCCTGCCCCAGGGCAGGTCATCCCTACTCCCGAGCCCAACGAGAGCGTCGTATTTGTTTTTCACTTCCTCCGCACTTTGACTTCACCCTTGATCCCTTTGTGAGAGGGCTCATGTTCTATTACGGGCTAGATTTTCATGATCTAGCTCCGGACTCCATCCTTCACATCTCGTAGTTCATCATTGTGTGCGAAGCCTTCCTCCACATCACCCCGCACTTCTGCTTATTGCTTAAGACCTTCAATGTGAAGCCGAAGATGATTGAGGGGCGACACACGGAGTGTGGAGGTGCTGCAATAAGTAGGAATGCCGACGCCCCATGGCCAGAGGGCTTCTTCCCGGAGGTGTCCGATCTATGGCAGCGGAGGTGGTTTTACGTCACGGCTCCTAGAGGCACAAAGTGGGTGACTGCCCCCGACTTCCGTTCGGGCCCTTCGCCTCAACTGGCGCCATGAGCCAATGTGGGACTGGATTGGGGGCCTGCTAATGACGTTCCAACATTGCAGAGCCCCATTCGGGAGCTTCTTGAGAGGGACACTACTCTTGTCAGTGTAATTTAGGTAATGCTAGTCCGACGGATCTTGCCGTGCATGCGTCGTCCTCTCCGAATGTGGGAGTTCAACCCAGAAGGTCCGCGGACTATTCTGCACTTCTTCGACATGACGCTCGAAGGGATGTGTGATACGTCTCCAACCTATGTATAATTTTTGATTGTTCCATGCTATTATATTACCCCTTTTGGATGTTTATGGGGTTTATTTTATACATTTATACCATTTTTTGGACTAACCTTCTAACCGAAGGCCCAGCCCGTATTGCTGTTTTTTTTGCCTATTTCAGTATTTCGAAGAAAAGGAATATCAAACGGAGTCCAAATGGAATGAAACCTTCGGGAGCGTGATTTTTGGAACGAACGTGATCCATAGGACTTGGAGTGCAAGTCAAGAAGCAGCCGAAGCTTCGACGAGATAGGAGGGCGCCCCCCCCTTATAGGGCGCCCCCTGTCTCGTGGGCCCCCCGGGCGTCCACCGACGTACTTCTTCCTCCTATATAAGCCTACGTACCCCGAAAACATCCAGGGAGCCAACGAAACGCAATTTCCACCACCGTAACCTTCTGTATTCGCGAGATCTCATATTGGAGCCTTCGCCGGCACTCTGCCGGAGGGGGAATCGACCATGGAGGGCTTCTACATCAACATCCTTGCCCCTTAGATGAGTTGTGAGTAGTCTACCACAGACCTATGGGTCCATAGTTATTATCTAGATGGCTTCTTCTCTCTTTTTTGATCTCAATACAATGTTCTCCCCCTCTCTTGTGGAGATCTATTCGATGTAAACTCTTTTTGCGGTGTGTTTGTCGAGATCCGATGAATTGTGGTTTTATGATCAATTTTATCTATGAATAATATTTGAATCTTCTCTGAATTCTTTTATGTATGATTGAGTTATCTTTGCAAGTCTCTTTAAATTATCAGTTTGGTTTGGCCTACTAGATTGATCTTTCTTGCCATGGGATAAGTGCTTAGCTTTGGGTTCAATCTTGCGGTGTCCTTACCCAGTGACGGAAAGGGTTGCAAGGCACGTATTGTATTGTTGCCATCGAGGATGACAAGATGGGGTTTATATCATATTGCTTGAGTTTATCCCTCTACATCATGTCATCTTGTTTAATGCGTTACTCTATTCTTATGAACTTAATACTCTAGATGCAGGAAGGAGTCGGTCGATGTGTGGAGTAATAGTAGTAGATGCAGGCAGGAGTCGGTCTACTTGTTGCGGACGTGATGCCTATGTACATGATCATGCCTAGATAATCTCATAATTATTCGCTTTTCTATCAATAGCTCGACAGTAATTTGTTCTCCCACCGTAATACTTATGCTATCTTGAGAGAAGCCTCTAGTGAAACCTATGCCCCCTGGGTCTATCTCTTATCATATTTGCCTCCAATCTACTTTTATTTGCATCTTTACTTTTTGCATTTATATTACAAAATACCAAAAATATATTTATCTTATCATACTATCTTTATTAGATCTCACTTTCGCAAGTGGTTGTGAAGGGATTGACAACCCCTTTATTGCGTTGGTTGCGAGTTATTTGTTTGTTTGTGTAGGTGCATGGGACTTTTGAGGAGCCTCCTACTAGATTGATACCTTGGTTCTCAAAAACTGAGGGAAATACTTAGGCTACTATTGCTGCATCACCCTTTCCTCTTCAAGGAAAACCAACGCAAGCTCAAGACGTAGCAAGAAGGATTTCTGGCGCCGTTGCCGGGGAGGTCTTCGCTCAAGTCAAGACATACCAAGTACCCATCACAAACTCATCTCCCTCGCATTTACATTATTTGCCATTTGCCTCTCGTTTTCCTCTCGCCTACTTCACCCTTGTCGTTTTATTTGCCCTCTCTTTCCCAATCTTCTCCTCTCTTTTCGCTTGCCTTTTTATGTTTGCCGTGTGTTAGTTCGCTCACCTTGTCACCATGGCTAGTCCTCCTATCCTTATTATCACTCCCGAACAAGAAATTCTCAATTTTAAGCAAAGGGAGGGAGAAAATTTAAAAGATGCTTGGCTTAGAATTTGCAATGCCCAATATAAATCTTCTAGGGAGCTTTCCACTTCCGTTCTTCTCTGCAATTTTTATGTAGGCATCACTCCTTGGAATAGATGTGTTCTTGATATTGCTACCGGAGGTGATTTCATGAGTAGCCATACGTTTGATGCTTATAATGCTATGTTAGATTTGTTTGGCCCACCACCTCTTTTGGTCAATGGAACTGTTTTAACTTTAGAACACGTTATGCAACGGCTTGAGAATATTGCAAATAAAATTGCCACTGTTGAGTTGATTGAAAATTTGGATAAAAAGATTAATAATCACATTACCCAATATGGATCTAGGGTTGGAGTTACTTTGAAAAATCTTAAAGAAAAAGAACCTATATTCAATGAAGAAATAGATCTAGACTCTGCTAGAATCGGTAATCTTGAGGATATCATTACAAACTTAGGTTCCGCGTTTTCCTCCATGAAAAACACTCCAAAAACCCCTACTAAAACTGCCAAGTTTATTAATGTTCCTAAAAATAAGGGTGAATCTTCTAGTAAGGGAGACGCGGATCTCAAATCCATAAGTGTTCATCCTAATTATCTCTCTATCGTTAAGGAACCTTTTGCTACCAATGAATTTCTTGAATTTTTCCCTAAAGGTTTAGCCATTGCTAAAAGGGGAGAAAAGTCCCTAGAGATCACAAGCGCTCTATTTATGAATTTAGTGCCAAAGATGGCACTCGTTAGATCTATCTTCGCTTTTATGCCAAGCTAGGGGTGTTAAACGATAGCGCTAGTTGGGAGGCAACCCAATTTTCTTTCTGTTTTTTGTTTTTGCTCCAGTTTAGTAATAAATCTTGCATCTATCTTCTGTTTAGATGTGTTTTTATCTTTTAATTAGTGTTTGTGCCAAGTAGAACCTATAGGACAACCTATGATGATAGTTGATCTGATTCTGCTGAAAAACAGAAAATTTGCACGCACGAATTAGGTTTGTTAAATCACGGAAACGTGATTTTGCATTTATTCTTTTTTCTGATGATCAATAAATAAATTTTCCCGGACTTCCTATTTTGGTATGATTTTTAGAGTTGCATAAGTTTGCGTTAGTTACAGATTACTACAGACTATTCTGTTTTTGACAGATTCTATTTTTTGTGTGTTGTTTGCTTATTTTGATGCATCTATGGCTAGTAAAATAGTTTATAAACCATAGAGAAATTGGAATACAGTATATTTAACACGAAAATAAATAAAGAATGAGTTCATTTCAGTACCTTATGTGGTGGTTTTGTTTTCTTTCACTAACGGAGCTTATAAGATTTCCTGTTGAGTTTTGTGTTGTGAAGTTTTGAAGTTTTGGGTAAAGCTTTTATGGAATATGGAATAAGGATTGGCAAGAGCCTAAGCTTGGGGATGCCCAAAGCACAACAAGATATTCATGAATAGCCAAAAGCCTAAGCTTGGGGATGCCCCGGGAAGGCATCCCCTCTTTCGTCTTCGTTCATTGGTAACTTTACTTGGCGCTATATTTTTATTCGCCACATGATATGTGTTTTGTTTGGAGCGTCGTGTATTATATTAGTATTTGATTTTTAGTTTACCACAATCATCCTAGATGTTCACACCTTTTGGGAGAAGCCTATTTGATTAGAATTTTCTAGAATACTCTATGTGCTTCACTTATATCTTTCGAGCTTAATAGTTTTTGCTCTATTGCTTCACTTATATCTTTTAGAGCACGGCTGTGACTTATTTTTGTAGAAATTGCTAGTATCTCATGCTTCACTTATATCTTTTTGAGAGTCTTTTAGAACAGCATGGTATTTTCTATGGTTATAAAGTTGGTCCTAGAATGGTAGGCGTCCAAGTTGGGTATAATAAAAACTATCATAGGAAGTGAACTGGATGCTATGATAAATTTGATACTTGATAATTGTTTTGAGATAGGGAGGTAGTGATATGAAAGTCATGATAGTTGGGTGATTATGAATTTAAAGAATGCTTGTGTTGAAATTAGCGAGTCCCATAGCATGCATGTATGGTTAAAGTTGTGTAACAAATTTGATATATGATGTGTACCTGGCTTGTGCATCCTTATGAGTGGCGGTCGGGGACGAGCGATGGTCTTTTCCTACCAATCTATCCCCCTAGGATCCTGCGCGTAGTACTTGATTTTTGATGACTTCGAAATTTTTGCAATAAGTATATGAGTTCTTTCGACTAATGTCGAGTCCATGGATTATACCCACTTTTACCTTTCCGCCATTGATAGCCTCTTCGGTACCATGCATTGCCCTTTCTCACCTTGAGAGTTGGTGCAAACTTCGCCTGTGCATCCAAACCCCGTGATACGATACGCTCTATCACACATAAACCTCCTTATATCTTCCTCAAAACAGCCACCATACCTACCTATTATGGCATTTCCATAGCCATTCCGAGATATATTGCCATGCAACTTTCCACCATTCCGTTTATCATCATCATGACATACTTTACTTTTGTCATATTGCCATTGCATGATCATGTAGTTGACATCGTATTTTTGGCAAAGCCACCATGCATTATTTTTCATACATGTCACACTTGATTCATTGTACCATCCCGGTACACCGCCGGAGGCATTCATATAGAGTCATATCTTGTTCTAGCTTCGAGTTTTAATTGATATGTTGTAATTAATGAAAGTTTGATGATCATTATTATTAGAGCATTGCCCAAAAAGAAAAAAGGCCAAAAGAAAAAAAAGGCCCAAAAGAAAAAAAGAAAAGAAAAAAAAAGAAAAAAGAAAATAAATAAATAAAAAGGGCAATGATACTATCTCTTTTTCCACACTTGTGCTTCAAAGTAGCACCTTGTTCTTCATGTAGTGAGTCTCATAAGTTGTCTTTTCCATACTAGTGGGAATTTTTCATTATAGAACTTCGCTTGTATATTCCTACGATGGGCTTCCTCAAATTCCCTAGGTCTTCGTGAGCAAGCAAGTTGGATGCACACCCACTAGTTTTCTTTTGTTGAGCATTCATTTATAGCTCTAGTGCATCCGTTGCATGGCAATCCCTACTCCTCATGTTGACATCAATTGATGGGCATCTCCATAGCCCGTTGATTATCCTCGTTAATGTGAGACTTTCTCCTTTTTTGTCTTCTCCACACAGTCCCCATCATCATATTCTATTCCACCCATAGTGCTATATCCATGGCTCACGCTCATGTATTGCATGAAGGTTGAAGTTTGAGATTATTTAAGTATGAAACAATTGCTTGGCTTGTCATCGGGGGTATAGAAGTTGGGAACATCTTTGTGTGACGAAAATGAAGCATAGCCTAACTATATGATTTTGTAGGGATGAACTTTCTTTTGCCATGTTATTTTGAGAAGACATGATTACTTTGATTAGTATGCTTGAAGTGTTACTATTTCTTCTATCAATATGAACTTTTATTTAGAATCATTTGGATCTGAACATTCATGCCTCAATAAAGAAAATTACATTGAGAATTATGCTAGGTTGCATTCCACATCAAAAATTCTCTTTTTATCATTTACCTACTCGAGAACGAGCAGAAATTAAGTTTGGGGATGCTTGATATGTCTCGAACGTATCAACAATTTTTGATTGTTCCATGCTATTATATTACCCCTTTTGGATGTTTATGGGCTTTATTTTATACATTTATATCATTTTTGGGACTAACCTACTAATCGGAGGCCCAGCCCGTATTGCTATTTTTTTGCCTATTTCAGTATTTCGAAGAAAAGGAATATCAAACGGAGTCCAAACAGAATGAAACCTTCGGGAGCGTGATTTTTGGAACGAACGTGATCTACAGGAGTTGGAGTGCAAGTCAAGAAGCAGCCGAAGCTTCCATGAGATAGGAGGGCACGCCCCCTGAGGGAGTCCTGGACTAGGGGGTGTCCGGACAGCCGGACTATCATCGTCTGCCGGACTCCAAGACTACGAAGATACAAGATTGAAGACTCCGTCCCGTGTCCGGATGGGACTTTCCTTGGCGTGGAAGGCAAGCTTGGCGATACGGATATGTAGGTCTCCTACCAATGTAACCGACTCTGTGTAACCCTAGCCTTCTCCGGTGTCTATATAAACCGGAGGGCTTTAGTCTGTAGGACACAACATACATTACAACAATCATACCATATGCTAGCTTTAGGGTTTAGCCTCCTTGATCTCGTGGTAGATCCACTCTTGTACTACTCATATCATCAATATTAATCAAGCAGGACGTAGGGTTTTACCTCCATCAAGAGGGCCTGAACCTGGGTAAAACATCGTGTCCCTTGTCTCCTGTTACCATCCGCCTAGACGCACAGTTCGGGACCCCCTACCCGAGATCCGCCGGTTTTGACACCGACATTGGTGCTTTCATTGAGAGTTCCTCTGTGTCATCACCGATAGGCTCGATGGCTTCTTCAATCAACAACGCTGTCCAGGGTGAGACTTTTCTCCCCGGACAGATCTTCGTATTCGGCGGCCTCGCACTGCGGGCTAATTCACTTGGCCATCTGGAGCAGATCGAAAGCTACGCCCCTGGCCATCAGGTCAGATTTGGAAGCCTAGACTTCACGGCCGACATCCGCGGGGACTTGATCTTCGACGGGCTCGAGCCACAGCCAAGCGTGCCGCACTGTTACGATGGGCATGATCTAGCTCTGCCGCCGAACAGTGCCTTGGTGGCCGCACAAGAATCCGCTCCGGCCCTTAGACCGGAGCCGATCGCCCAGATTGAGGACCGGTGGTTGGACACTGCCTCGGGGGCTTCAACTTTCACGGCGATGGAGCCGAACACTAACCTTGTCCCTCGCGAAGCTCATGACTCCGAGGTGCCGGACTCCTTGCCGGACTCCGGACCTCCCACGCCCCTGCCAATCGAATCTGATTGGGCGCCGGTTATGGAATTCACCGCCGCGGACATCTTCCAACACTCGCCCTTTGGCGACATCCTGAATTCGCTAAAACATCTCTCGCTATCCGGAGAGTCCTGGCCGGATTATGGCCAGGATGGTTGGGATACGGACGACGAAGAAATTCAGAGCCCACCCACCACCCACTTTGTAGCCACTGTCGACGATCTAACCGATATGCTAGACTACGACTCCAAAGACATCGACGCTATGGACGACGATGCCGGAGACGAATAGGAACCAGCGCCTACGGGGCACTGGAAGACCACCTCGTCATACGACATATACATGGTGGACACCCCAAAAGATGGGGACGGCGAAGAAGCAGCGGAGGCAGATTCCTTAAAGAAACAGCCCAAATGCCGGCATCAGCGGCGCCGCTCTAAATCCCGCGACAGCAAGAATGGAAATTCTGGCACAGGACATAATAATACCCCAGAGAGTGCCGAAGATAATCCCCTCCATCAGGACTCAGCGCAGGAGGATGCATAAGCAAGCCCTCACGAGATGGCGGCAGACGAAGAGGTCGAGGAATATAACTATATACCTCCCTCCGAAGACGAGGCAAGCCTCAACGACAACGAATTCGTCGTGCCCGAGGATCCCGTCGAACAAGAGCGTTTCAAACGCAGGCTTACCGCCACGGCAAATAGCCTAAAGAAAAAGCAGCAGCAGCTTCAAGCTGATCAGGACCTACTGGCCGATCGATGGACCGAGGTCCTCGCGGCCGAAGAGTATAAACTCGAACGCCCCTCCAAAAGCTACCCAAGACGCAAGTTGCTCCCCCGATTAGAGGAGGAAGCATACATACCTTCATCACCAGCGCACGATACGGCAGACCGACCACCCCGTGGTCGCGACAGAGAGGCATCCAGGCCCTCCACCAAGACCGTACCCCGGCATCGCTCCAAAAGCGCGAAGCCAAGAGGGAACATGCCGGACTTGCGAGATATATTGGAGGATAAAGCAAGGCAATCCAGATCCATCTACGGATCACGGGGGCGCCCCACGATCCACGACGAATACCGTCGCGCCAAATACAATAACTCCGGCCGGGCCGAACACAGCAGACAACGCTCTCTCGAGCTACGTCGTGATATTGCTCAATATAGAGGCGCCGCACACCCTCTATGCTTCACTGACGAAGTAATGGATCATCAAATCCCTGAAGGGTTTTAACCCGTAAACATCGAATCCTACGATGGCACAACAGACCCCGCGGTTTGGATCGAAGATTATCTCCTTCACATCCATATGGCCCGCGGCGATGATCTCCATGCCATCAAGTATCTCCCACTCAAGCTTAAAGGACTAGCTCGGCATTGGCTTAACAGCTTGCCCGCAGAGTCAATTGGGTGTTGGGAAGACCTGGAAGCCGCATTCCTCGACAACTTCCAAGGCACGTATGTGCGGCCACCAGACGCCGATGACCTAAGCCACATAATTCAGCAGCCAGACGAATCGGCCAGACAATTCTGGACACGGTTCTTGACAAAGAAAAACCAAATCATTGACTGTCCGGATGCAGAGGCCCTCGCAGCCATCAAACATAACATCCGCGATGAGTGGCTAGCCCGGCACCTGGGACAGGAAAAGCCGAAATTTATGGCAGCCCTCACATCATTAATGACCCGCTTCTGCGCGGGAGAGGATAGCTGGCTAGCTCGCAGCAACAACCTCAGTAAAAATTCTGGCAGTCCGGATACTAAGGACCACAATGGCAGGTCGCGTCGAAGCAAAAATAAACGCCGCATTGACGGCGATGATAAGGAGGATACGGCAGTCAACGCCGGATTCCGAGGCTCTAAACCCGGTCAACGGAAGAAGCCATTCAAAAGAACCACTCCGGGTCCGTCCAATTTGGACCGAATACTCGACCGCTTATGCCAGATACACGGCACCCCTGAAAAGCCAGCTAATCACACCAACAGAGATTGCTGGGTGTTCAAGAAGGCAGGCAAGTTCATTGCCGAAAACAACGACAAGGGGCTAAACAGCGACGACGAGGATGAGACCCGACCGCCGAACAATAGAGGACAGAAGGGTTTCCCCCGACAAGTCCGGACGGTGAACATGATTTACGCAACCCATATACCCAAGAGGGAGTGGAAGCATGCACTAAGGGACGTATACGCGATGGAGCCAATCGCCCCGAAGTTCAATCCATGGTCCTCTTGTCCGATCACTTTCGATCAAAGAGACCATCCGACCAGCATCCGCCATGGCGGATTCACCGCATTGGTTTTAGACCCAATCGTCGATGGATTTCACCTCACGAGAGTCCTGATGGACGGCGGCAGTAGCCTAAACCTGCTTTATTAGGATACAGTGCGCAAGATGGGCATAGACCCCTCAAGGATTAAACCTACAAAGACAACCTTTAAAGGCGTCATACCAGGTGTGGAGGCCAACTGTACAGGCTCAGTCACACTGGAAGTGGTCTTCGGATCCCCGGATAATTTCCGGAGCGAGGAGTTAATCTTCGACATAGTCCCATTTCGCAGCGGCTATCACGCTCTGCTCGGACGAACCGCGTTTGCAAAGTTCAACGCGGTGCCGCATTATGCATACCTCAAGCTCAAGATGCCAGGCCCTCGTGGAGTCATCACGGTCAACGGAAATACGGAACGCTCCCTCCGAACGGAGGAACATACAGCGGCGCTCGCGGCACAGGTACAGAGCAGCCTTTTAAGGCAATTTCCGAGTCCGGCCGTTAAACGGCCGGATACAACCAAACACGCCCGAAGCAACACCAACCAAGACCACCTGGCACGATCCGAGCACGCGTAGCAATGCGGCCCTAATCCCCGCCCTCGCATGATCGCAAGGACAACCCTCCACGTACATCATTACGCTTTGGAGATACCATGGGCGTAGGGGAAGGGGCACGATCGCAATAGACCCAGAGTGCGGCTCGACCGCACCAGTGGCTCGCAAGTGCGCCACTCTTTTTTATTATTATTATTATTCCTTCTTTGTATACACAGGACTCCGTTAGCCAGAGGCCCTGTCCGGCGGTGAACCTGCCGAACTCATGATGCAACAGCCGGGGAAGAAAGAATGCGACGACTAACACTCAGGTGGTCTCAATTACGAGCATTAAATTTGATTATATACACCAAGTCCGCAGCCCATCCCTGGAGGGGGACATGTTTAACTAGTCCAAAACCCTTGCTTACCGCACTATTTGTATCAGTCCGCACTCATAGCAGACTTCCTTTAATAAATGACGCAACACTTTTTTGCCTGTTATTACATATATATGTTCATTACATGACATCTTGCACCCGTATATTTTGGTACGGCCTAATACACCAGGGGCTTACGTTCCCCACGTTATGGTGTAATAAGTCTGAACACTTTCACAAGTGCGGCACCCCGAACTTATAACATTATATGAATCGGCTCTGAATCATGTCTTGGGTCAATAGTTGGGTTTGCCCGGCTCCCACATTTTGGTGCCTTACGTTCCGTTCCGTCGGCTAAGGTGGCACTGGGAGAACCACTGCGATTGCGCCCCGGTTGAGCTGGGCGAGCGCCTCAGTGGAGAAAGCTAAAACTGACCGGCATGATAAGGCGAGAGACTGGTCGCTGTTCGAGAGGTCTTTTCGGGTCCTTAAAGACTCACGCCGCTTCGAGCGAAGTTTCGAATAATGTCCGACGAAGGCGTGGATAGCGCCCCAAATTCGTTCTTCCGAATACTAGGGGCTTCGCCGAAATTTAAAATTATAGAATTCTATGGCTAAGTGAGAGTGTTCAAGCATTATAAGTCCGGTTGCCTTGTTCGTTGTGTTGAGCGCCTCCCTAGATGGACCCAAAAATGGGAACAAGAGTGCTCAAGTTATCCCGAACACCCCAGCACTTGCGGCTTGGGGGCTGAAGCCAACGACTTGCCATCTCTCAGATTTCATAAATGGCCGCACAGAAGGTAATATTTTAAATTAAACAAGCGTTGCTTAAAGCGCACATGAACATAGTTTTCAGCGGATAGGATAATACATAGCGAGTTTACTCAAAAATTACATCTCTAGGGCATTCATCCGCAATATCGCGGGCTCCCTTCAGGACAGTTTTATAATACATTTCGGGCGTACGATACTCCTTGCCCGGTGGCGGCAGATCAATAAGAAGCTTCTCCGCATCCAGCCTGCCCCAATGCACCTTTGTGCGGGCAAGGGCCCGACGAGCACCTTCAATACAGGCGGAGCGCTTGATGACCTCCACCCAGGGGCATGCATCCACCAGCCACCGCACGAGGCCGAAGTAGCTCCCAGGCACGGCCTGTCCAGGCCACAGCCGGACTATAAGGCCCTTCATGGCCTCCTCAGCTACCTTGTGGAGTTCGACCAGCTGCTTCAGCTGGTCGCTTGGGGGCACCGGATGGCCGGCCTCAGCATACTGAGACCAGAAGACCTTCTCCGTTGAGCTCCCCTCGTTGCCACGGTAGAAAGCGGTGGCATCGGACACACTACGCGGCAGATCTGCAAACACCCCTGGAGAGCTCCGAATGCGGGTAAGTATCAGGTAGTTTACATTGACATGCTTGCTTTGCATGAAAAATGCCTTACCCGCCGCTATCTTCTTCACATCTTCAACCTCCTGAAGGGCCTTACGGGCCTTGGCCTTGGCGGACTTGGCACTTTCAAGAGCCGAGGCGAGCTCGGACTCTCGAGTCTTGGAGTCGCGCTCCAAACTCTCATGCTTTTCCATGAGAGCCTGGAGCTCTTGCCGCACTTCCGCCACCCGCGCCTCTTGCTTCTCTCGCTCGGCCCGTTCCGCAGCCGCAGTGCGTTCGGCCGCGGACATAGCCTCTTTCAGGGCTGCCACCTCGTCAGTGGCCCCTGCAGTACCAACGTTATCCTTGTCATTTTTATTTGCAACCTAAATCCTTTTCTGTAAGGTAAATCTTCAAAGTGGTGTTACTCACCTCCTTTGTCCTCGAGCTGCTTCTTGGCATGGCCGAGCTCTTGCTCGGACCGCTCGAGATCCTGTTTTAAGGCACCGACCTCCGCAGTCAGTGCGGCAGAGGTCAGCAGCGCAGCCTGCAAACCCATATTGACATATTTTAAGCAACCCTGCGTATATCTTTTAAGATCCTCAGTCCGGCTTTTCTTTCCGAACGCCGAACTGAGCATCAGGGGCTACTGTCTATGCGTATTACATTACGTAATTTTAACTTCTTACCTCAAAGCCTGTTAGAAGGCTGCTGCAGGCTTCGGTCAGCCTGCTCTTGGCGAGCTGAACCTTCTGAATCACCACACTCATAATAGTGCGGTGTTCTTCCGCGATGGAAGCGCCTTTGAGCGCTTCCAACAAGTTGTCCGGCGCCTCCGGTTGGACGGGGGCCGCCGGTGGCACGGTCTTGTCCTTCTTGCGAAGGGGCCGCCGGCCGGACTCTGGAACCATTGCAGGTTCCGGCGTAGAGTCCGGCGCATAGTCCGGGAGGCTGCCTTGCGGCGCCTCCGGGGCCTCCTCCTGATGGGTCCCTTTCTGGGATCCCACCTCGGCGTCCTCGTCGGCGCGAGGGGTGGAGGCAGTCGGGATGGACTACAGATCTGACGCTGCCAATGACCCGCTCGATGAAGCAGGGAGATCATCGTCGGCCGGACTATAGGAAGTATGCGGCATTAGAAAGACACTATGTGGCACACAAGGAATTTCAGGTTATACAGGGATCCGGATACTCACGATCTCGCCTGAGGCCTGGCCCTTGAGGGCCATTCTTCTTCGCCAACGTTGGTGTTGGCGAAGCTGTCCGGGGGAATAGTTCTTCCCCTCTTGGACCCTTCGGCCCCCCTTGTAGGGGAGGCCTTCCTCTTTCTCTCTCCCTCCTCTGGGAGAGAGTCTTCTTCCTCCTCCTCATCTTCGGGGGAGGAATCCACCTCATCATCGGACACCGGAAAACGGGTACTCTTCCAAGTACCCGTGGCCACCTTCTTGGCCTTCTTCTCCAGCACCACGTGCGGTGCCGGAACCAGCAACCCCGCTAGACGGGCATCCACTAGGTCTTCCAGCATGGGAGCCGGGCAGCTGAGCTGCTCGGCCTTCTTCATCCATTCCTGTCAAAGGAAAAGGGAGATTGAAACCCTCTTAGAATCAATCTATTTACCACAAGTGTCCCGTAAAGGGGTAGAATCACTTACCTCATCAGCCGGATGCTGCGAGTGGAATCCGTGATCTTTTGTCGCGGATGTGGGGGCTTCGGCGCCCTTAAATAGCACCCTCCAGGCGCCTTCGTACGTCGTATCGAAGAGCTCGCTCAGCGCCTGGTGCTATTCCAGATCAAACTCCCACAGATTGAATGCCCGCTCTTGGCATGGGAGAATCCGGCGAACGAGCATGACTTGGACTACGTCAACCAAACTGAGCTTCTTATCCACTAGCTTCCGGATACAGGCTTGGAGTCCCGTCACCTCCTTCGAATTACCCCACCGTAAGCCCTTCTCTTTCCAGGAGGTGAGCTGTGTGGGGATACCAGATCTGAACTCGGGGGCCGCCGCCCATGTAGCGTCGCGCGGCTCAGTGATATAGAACCACCCCGATTGCCACCCCTTGACGGAGTCCACGAAGGCCCCTTTGAACCAAAGGACGTTGGGCATCTTGCCCAACATGGCGCCTCCGCACTCCGCTTGCGTGCCCTTTACTACCTTCGGCTTGACATTGAAGGTCTTGAGCCACAGGCCGAAGTGGGGCTGGATGCAGAGGAAGGCCTCACACACGACGATAAACGCCGAGATGTTGAGGATGAAGTTCGGCGCCAGATCGTGGAAATCCAGGCCGTAGTAGAACATGAGCCCCCGGACAAAGGGGTGAAGTGGAAAGCCCAGTACGCGGAGGAAGTGGGGGAGATAAACGACCCTCTCATGGGGCCCGGGGGTGGGGATGAGATGCCCCTCGTCGGGCAGCCGATGCGCGACGTCGCCGGAAAGGTATCCGGCGCTACGCAGCTTGATGATGTGCTCCTCCTTAAAGGTGGAGGCCAACCATTTGCCTCCCGCTCCGGACATGGTCGGAGAAGGTCGAGGCGAGATGCGCGAACTTGGGTGCTGGAGCTCGAGTGTGCGGAGACGGATAAGCAAAGGAGGAAGAAGGCGTAGGTGAGGAGGTAAATCATTATCCCTTATATAGGGGCGGACGAAGACTATGCGTCCCCCACCAGCCTGGTAAAACTCGCTTATCTCCCAAGCGCCACCATCAATGGCGCGGTTGGGTTACCCACGTCCGTATTGATGAGAATCCCGGAATAAGGGGAACACAATCTCTGCTTCGACAAGACGTGCGAAGGAAATCGCTTCGCTAAACGCGCTAAGGTGGTATAATAAAAAACGATTCAAGTAAAGGCTTGGTAGTGGTGTGACGTCACGCCGCAAAGTACGTCAGCAGATTGAGCATGTGTACATTTTATTCTCTCTACGATGGAATGTGGAATTTGTTTTGCAGAGCCGGACACTATCCGGGTGTTCACAATCTTCTCTGGATTATTCAAGGGAGGAACCCGCCTTGCAATGTTGAACATTATGCGCGCCGGACTCATCGTCATTGAAGCCAGGTTCAGGGGCTACTGAGGGAGTCCTGGACTAGGGGGTGTCCGGACAGCCGGACTATCATCGTCCGCCGGACTCCAAGACTACGAAGATACAAGATTGAAGACTCTGTCCCCTGTCCGGATGGGACTTTCCTGGGCAGGGAAGGCAAGCTTGGCGATACGGATATGTAGATCTCCTAGCAATGTAACCGACTCTGTGTAACCCTAGCCTTCTTCGGTGTCTATATAAACCGGAGGGCTTTAGTCCGTAGGACACAACATACATTACAACAATCATACCATAGGCTAGCTTTAGGGTTTAGCCTCCTTGATCTCGTGGTAGATCCACTCTTGTACTACTCATATCATCAATATTAATCAAGCAGGACGTAGGGTTTTACCTCCGTCAAGAGGGCCCGAACCTGGGTAAAACATCGTGTCCCTTGTCTCCTGTTACCATCCGCCTAGACGCACAGTTCGGGACCCCCTACCCGAGATCCGCCGGTTTTGACACCGACACCCCCCCTATAGGATGCGCCCCCTGTCTCGTGGGCCCCTCAGGCGTCCACCAACGTACTTCTTCCTCCTATATAAGCCTACGTACCCCAAAAACATCCAGGGAGCCAACGAAACACAATTTCCACCGCCGTAACCTTCTGTATCCGCGAGATCTCATCTCGGAGCCTTCACCGGCACGCTGCCGGAGGGGGAATCGACCGGAGGGCTTCTACATCAACATCCTTGCCCCTCCGATGAGTTGTGAGTAGTTTACCACAGACCTACGGGTCCATGGTTATTAGCTAGATAGCTTCTTCTCTCTTTTTGGATCTCAATACAATGTTCTCCCCCTCTCATGTGGAGATCTATTCGATGTAAACTCTTTTTGCGGTGTGTTTGTCGAGATCCGATGAATTGTGGATTTATGATCAAGTTTATCTATGAATAATATTTGAATCTTCTCTGAATTCTTTTATGTATGATTGAGTTATATTTGCAAGTCTCTTCGAATTATCAGTTTGGTTTGGCCTACTAGATTGACCTTTCTTGGCATGGGAGAAGTGCTTAGCTTTGGGTTCAATCTTGCGGTGTCCTTAACTAGTGACAGAAAGGGTTGCAAGGCACGGATTGTATTGTTGCCATCGAGGATAACAAGATGGGGTTTATATCATATTGCTTGAGTTTATCCCTCTACATCATGTCATCTTGCTTAATGCGTTACTCTGTTCTTATGAACTTAATACTCTAGATGCAGGCAGGAGTCGGTCGATGTGTGGAGTAATAGTAGTAGATGTAGGCAGGAGTCGGTCTACTTGTTGTGGACGTGATGCCTATATACATGATCATGCCTAGATAATCACATAATTATTCGCTTTTCTATCAATTGCTCGACAGTAATTTGTTCACCCACCGTAATACTTATGCTATCTTGAGAGAAACCTCTAGTGAAACCTATGGCCCCCGGGTCTATCTCTTATCATATTTGCTTCCAATCTACTTTTATTTGCATCTTTACTTTTTGCATCTATATTACAAAATACCAAAAATATATTTACCTTATCATACTATCTTTATTAGATCTCACTTTTGCAAGTGGCCGTGAAGGGATTGACTACCCCTTTATTGCATTGGTTGCGAGTTCTTTGTTTGTTTGTGTAGGTGCGTGGGACTTTTGAGGAGCCTCCTACTAGATTGATACCTTGGTTCTCAAAAACTAAGGGAAATACTTATGCTACTATTGCTACATCACCCTTTCCTCTTCAAGGAAAACCAAAGCAAGCTCAAAACGTAGCAATGTGTATGTTATTCTTCGGTCCACAAGTAAAGTGTCCGGACAACACCGAGGATGCGGGCCTGAGCTGCAACCGCCCAGATACCCAAGTAAGTAACCCAGAAACCAAACACTTGGTTTATATTTATCATAACATTATTCTGAAAACCATCCGCGGCCAGGAATGGCTCAGCAAGGCGGAGAGAATCATGTGTCCGGCACCGCTTCCCGAAGGCTCGCCTAGTCCTGCCATAGCCAGGATGCTTAGTCGTGTGCTAAGTCAAGTGCCCTCGGGGAAAGATGAAGGGAAGAACAGAGAAGCAGAGCTTCACACGTTGCACATCCAAATCGGGGGAATTACTACCTCCGCGAAGGAGGATAGTCGGGGAGGGGAATCTACAGTCGCCTCCCCCCGCGGGAAGAAGTGGGACGCCTCCAAACCTTGGAGACAGAGGTGCCTAGACAAGGGAAGAAAAATTCACCAGGGGGGCCCTGCCCCGAAGGGCGTCCTCACCGTTCCATGCCCGCAGACGGGCCAGCCTTCAGCCGAGCTGTAAGTTAATCGTAAATACAAAGCTACTGCTTCCTCCTCCGAGAATAATAACCAGGATCCATTCTTTGCAGTCCGGCTAGCAACTCTTCTCGACAGATTTTGTCTTCGGGGGATCTTCTTCCGGAGATGATGGAGACTGAAACCCCACTAGCCTCGTCCGGGATGGTTGGAGCTCATAAAGGATTATGATATGAGATTGCACTATCATCTCGGAAAAACTAATGTCGTTTTGGCTTTTGTATGGGGGTTTTATCCTCCGTTTTGTCGCCATCGTCCTCCTTAGGCGTGTCCACCATGTATATATCATATGGTGAGGTGGTAGTCCAGCGCCCTCTGGACGGTGGTTCTGAATCGTCCCCTGCATCGACATCCATACCGTCGGTGTCATCGGAGTCGAAGTCAAGCATGTCTGTTATGTCATTGACAGTGGCTATGAAGTGGGTGGTGGGTGGGCAACGAATTTCTTCGTCGCCTTCTTCCCCCTCGAGCCGGACATAGTTCAGCCAAGAGTCTCTTGACAAAGAGGGAGACCTTAATGAATTCAGCCTGTCGCTGAAGGGCGAGTGCTGGAAGATATCCGCAGCGGTGAACTCCATTACCGAAGCCCAACCAGATTCGGCGGGCTCGTGGGCGCGCGGTCTGGAACCTACAGCCGGACACGAGTCCAGGGGTCCGGTGACACATGCTTCCTTGGGGGTGGAGTCTGTGTTCGGCTCTACCGCCAAAGAGTGTGCGGCCTCTGAGGCGGAGTCCATCCACCCGTCCGTAGACGAGACGATCGGCCCAGGATTTAGGTTCGGAGCTCCTATAGGTGCGATATCCCGAGTATTGTCCGATAGCAGGTCTAAGACATGCTCTTCGTGACTGTTCGGCGCTCCTGGCGTAGGCCCGAATCCATCGAAGATCAAGTCTCCGCAGATATCGGCCATGTAGCTCAAGTTTCTGAACCCGACCTAATGGCCAGGGGCGTAGCTATCGATCTGCTCTAGTGGCCAAGCGAATTGGCCCGCAGTGCGAAGCCGCCAAACACGAAGATCTGTCTGGGGAGAAAAGTCTCACCCTGGACCGCGTTGTTGTTGATGATTGAAGGATCCATCGAGCCTTGCAGCGATGACACAAAGGAACTCTCAATTAAAGCACCAATGTCGGTGTCAAAACCGGCGGATCTCGGGTAGGGGGTCCCGATCTGTGCGTCTAAGGCTAATGGTAAATGGATGCAGAGGACACGATGTTTTACCCAGGTTCGGGCCCTCTCGATGGAGGTAAAACCCTACTTCCTGCGTGATTGATCTTGATGATATGAGTATTACAAGAGTTGATCTACCACGAGATCGTAGAGGCTAAACCCTAGAAGCTAGCCTATGATGATTATGATTGTTCTTGTCCTACGGACTGAACCCTCCGGTTTATATAGACACCGGAGGAGGTTAGGGTTACACAGAGTCAATTACAAAGGAGATCTAATATCCGGATCGCCAAGCTTGTCTTCCACGTAAAGGAGAGTCCCATCCGGACACGGGACGAAGTCTTGAGTCTTGTATCTTCATGGTCCATCAGTCTGGCCAAAGTATATAGTCCGTCTATCCGGATACCCCCTAATCCAGGACTCCCTCACCTACCAAGGTTGCTTATGTCACTAAATGGTTGGCATCCACATCAGTTGGAGAGATCAGAAGTTTTCTTGGACTCGAAGGTTATTACCGGAGATTTATTGAGAATTTTTCCAAGATTGCAAAACCCATGACGGTGTTATTGAAGAAGGACACCAAGTTTAAATGGACTGAGGATTGTGAGGCCAGTTTTCAGGAGTTGAAGAAATGTTTGGTTACAACCCCAGTGCTGATGCTCCCAAACCAACGTAAGGATTACCAAGTATATTGCGACGCTTCATGTCGAGGACTTGGAGGTGTGCTTATGAAAGAAGGAAGAGTTGTTTCATATGCCTCACGATAGCTTCGACCTCATGAGTTGAATTATGCTACGCATGATTTGGAGTTAGCAACCGTAGTGCATGCGCTGAAGACATGGAGACACTTTCTCATCGGAAACCACTGTCATATATACACGAATCATAAGAGTTTGAAATACATCTTCACACCTAAGGAGTTGAACCTCAGGTAAAGGAGATGGTTGGAGCTCATAAAGGATTATGATATGAGATTGCACTATCATCTCGGAAAGGCCAATGGTTGGAGCTCATAAAGCCGCAAGAGTTATGTTAACACACTCATCACTGGAGGATTACCAAAGGAGTTAGGAGATGATTTTTGAGAGCTATGCATGGAGATAGTTCCGAGAGGTTATGTTGCAGCATTGGAAATTCAGTCCAGTTTGTTGGGTTAGATCAGAGAAGTCCAGAAGACTGACAAGGAGATTGCCGAGATAAAGGGAATGATGAGTAAAGGAAAAGCTAAAGGATTTCGTGAGGATGAGCACGACACTTTATGGTTCGAAGATCGCGTTTATGTGCCTAATGGCCCCTTCATTAGGAAGTTGATTCTGCATGAGGCCCATGACTCAACGTACTCGATTCACCCATGCAACACTAAGATGTATTTGGATTTGAAGGAAAGTTTCTGGTGGACATGAATGAAGAAAGATATTACCGAGTATGTAGCAGTATGTGATGTATGTCAGAGAGTCAAGGCAGAGCATCAGAAGCCAGCAGGGTTGCTACAGCCATTGCCGATACCCGAATGGAAGTGGGATAAACTTGGCATGGATTTTGTCACTGGATTACCCAGGACTCGTTCAGGATATGACTCTATCTGGGTCGTAGTCGATCGTTTGACGAAAGTAGCTCATTTCATCCCGGTGAAGACAAATTATATGAGTGCTAAGTTGGCAAAGATATACATGACCAGGATAGTATGTCTACATGGAGTTCCGAGGACCATTGTCTCAGATAGAGGAACCCAGTTTTCTTCAAAGTTTTGGAATCAGTTACATGAAACTTTGGGTACCAGGCTAGAGTTCAGTACAGCCTTTCATCCACAGACGGATGGACAGACCGAGAGAGTCAATTAGATTCTGGAGGAGATGTTGAGAGCTTGTGCGCTAGATTATGGATCTAGTTGGGACGACAATTTGCCATATGCAGATTTATCTTATAACAACAGTTATCAAGCCAGTTTGAAGATGGCCCCTTTCAAAGCTTTGTATGGAAGGAGGTGCAGGACACCATTATCGTGGGATGAAGTTGGAGATCGACAGTTGTTCAGACCAGACTTAATAAAAGACTCTGAAGAGAAGGTTAAGTTGATTCGTGACAGACTCAAGGTAGCCCAGTGTAGGCAGAAGAGTTATGCGGATACTAAACACAAGGAGATAGTTTACGTAGTCGGAGACAGAGCATATCTTCGTGTGTCCCCACTTCGAGGAGTTAAACATTTTGGAGTCAAGGGAAAGCTAGCACCATGTTTTGTGGGACCATACAGAGTTTTGGAACGCATGGGAGAAGTTGCATACAAGCTGGAATGGCCAGAAGGATTGTCAGGAGTTCATGATGTGTTTCACGTTTCCCAGTTGAAGAAGTGCCATGCAGAGATGGCCGATATTCCTCTAAGAGATATAGTGCCACTGGAAGCAACTCAGTTAGATAGTGATTTGACCTATGAAGAGAAGTCAGCAAAGATTCTCGGGTTTTCCAGCCGAGTTACCAGCAACAAGGTTATTAAGTTTCGCAAAGTTCAGTGGAGCCGCCGTACCGAGGAGGAAGCCACCTGGGAGCGAGAAGAAGAACTTCGCAAGGACCACCCAAACCTTTTTGCTGACCCGAGATTCATCTTAAGGGGGGGTAGGTTTGTAACATCCCAATTTTCAATTAGGATGTTATACATAGATCATCATATGCATATCATATTTGTTCTTGCATTTTGTTGTGCTCCTGGAAATCTTAAGCAACTCAAGGACCCAAGGAGAGAGTTGGGGGTTCCACAAAATTCATATTTGAATTTATTTCAAATTTGAAGAAAGGATCAATTTGATTTTTATTATTTTTCTCTCCAATTATTTCCAATATATTAAAAATAAAAGAAAGAAGATAATATGACTTCTTCAACCTAAGAGAAATATAGGAGAAAGAATTTTAAAATAAAATTACTGTTTTATTGGTATTTTATATGCTATTTTACTTGAATTAGAAAATATTATATTTTTGAAAATTGCATCTTAGTCGAGAAAAATGTTCACCTTGTCCTAAATATGAGGTTTGGACGGTGAAAATTGTTTCTAGAATTTTTTATTTTTATATAGGATTTTTCCTTCGCGGTGAAATTATTAAAAGAAAAATAATAATAAGTTTCGGACCGAATGGGCCGAAGCCCAGCCGGCCCAGCCGTCGTGCCGCCACCTCCTCCGAGCGGGAGGAGTCCCGCTCGTCGTCGACGCCGCCAGGGAGTCCGGCTCAGACTCTCGTAGCCGCCGCCTCGCCCAAGGCACCCCCGTCCCCTTTATATGCGTCGCCAACCCCGCCTCCAACCCCGCCCCGCCTCGCCTCTCCGCAACAGCACCGCAGCAGCGCCGCCGCCGCCGCACGCTACCGCCCACCGCCGCCGCACGTAGCCGGCGCCGCGCCGCCTCCAACATCCCGGGCCGTCGCCCCGCGCAGCCCGACGCCACCACCCGCCGCCGCCGCCGCCGGATCTTGCAGTCGGGCTCACCTCGGTTAACGGTATAAAGTCGTTCAGTTTATTTTCGGTTTTTGCGATTTAGTTTGGTTCGGTAGATTAGATTGGTTTTTTAGGTTTATTTATTTAACGAACGTTCATTTGTTCATTCATTTTAGGAGACAGTTTTCATCAGATTAGTTCTGTTAGCGAACGTTCGCACCGTAGTCTTTTTCTTTTTAGTTTATTTTCGGCCAGGGACCTATCCGAATAGTTTTATCGCGATTTAGCCCCTGATCTTAAAACTAGCATAACTGATTACTCGTTTATCCAAATTAGATGAAACCTGCGCCTAAATCTTCGTTTTGTTCTGTTCTTTCCAGTTAATTAACTTCAACATTACTTTGGTACTGTAAAATTTGAGTTTAGGTCAGATTAGTAAATGATCTTGTTTCATTCGTATTTTGAGTTCGTTTCCCGTTTGAGTTGTTTCTTTTTGCAAATCGTAACTAATCACTTGTACCAACTGTTAAGATCTAATTCACATGAAAATAATGCTGTTAGGTTTTACTTTTGTTAGTCTAAGCCGTTTTCTTGTTTCATGTTTGATTTGGATCTTTTCTCGATTTTGTCGTTGTTTCGTTTGAGTGATTGCTTATGTATGCTATTGTTTGTCTACACTAGATTACCCGGAGTGCGAAGCTTGTTACTATGAATCTCTAGAGTTTGCAGATAGTCAGCAAGGCAAGTTACACTTTGATCATAGTCTTTTATACCCAGTTTTTACTATGCATTAGTATTACCCCTCAAATATTTGCATGAGTAGGATTGGGAACATGTGGTTTGGTTGTAGTGCTTGAGGTAGGAACCTAATACCTTTTTGATCATCCCGAGAATATAGTTTATGCTTATCTGTTGCTTAGCCATGCTCATAGACGGGGATTGGTTCATGATTCACACATGGAAGTTGAGAGTTATGAATCATGGATAACATGAAGGTGGCAACTTTAATATACATCTAGGTGGATTGGTTGAGGCACCTGGGGAACCCAGTGTTGCATATTTAAGGAAATCCCGGAGTACCCGTGTGATTTTTCCTACGGTTCGCCACCCAGGCTCAAAGGGATCATATCATTATTCATGCTAGAAACTTCCATGTGCCGCCACAAGCCATTATGGGCTCTGTCATAGTTGAGTAAGTTGCGTGAGCTCTTGAAGAGGTGGACTAGCAGATGTAGGGGGAAGTATGTGTACCGGTCCGCCCAGAGTAGAGAGTTAATGTTTTAGAAAGACTATGTCTCGATCATCCGATCATGGATGCGGTCGTGTCTTATGGGGAAAAGTGCAAAAACCTCTATGGAGTGTATAAACTAATCATGGTTAGTCGTGTCCCCTGTTATGGACATCTTGAGTATCTTGTACTTGAATTATTGATTTGATCTCATCACTCTTTAATTAATTGAATTTGTTGGGTTTAATGGTGATACTTTTAATTGGGATTTGAGTTGGGGTTACCCTTCTCAAATATTGGCAACTTGGGAGTAGTTAAATAAATTTATTCCTTTGTTGTAGGAAAAAACTAGCTTGATGCAAAAAATCATAAACTTGCATCCTCCACCAGCCAAATATTGCACGTAGATATAGTTCTTGCATTTCATTGCTTTACAGTGTAACTCTGCCAGCATATTTAATGCGCTGACCTACACGGCTGCAATGTCTCATGTTGCACACTACTTAGACGATGAATAAGGTGCGATTGGTCGTTGTTTTGCACTCAGCTATGCCGTTGGACTTGATGGACTCATTTACCTTTGAAGCTTCCACAATTATTTAGTTTAGATGGCGTTCAGCCCTGATTATTTTGTGTATTCATACTCTTTATGAGGACTCGATGTAATAATTGTGCGATTGAACTCTGTTATAATTCCTCCAGTACTGTGCGTGTCAGCATTACCGATCCAGGGATGACACTGATGCACAGAGACTTCGGTCCATTCGGATCGTGGTCGCTATAGTCATAATAAACGGAACGGTGGAAAGTTGCATAGCAATATATCTCGGAATGGATATGGGAATGCCATCATAGGTAGGTATGGAAGCTATTTTGAGGAAGCTAATAGGTGGGTGTATGGCACCGGCAAAAGTTGTGTGGTACTAGAGAGGCTAGCAATGATTGAAGGGTGAGAGTCCGTATAATCCATGGACTCAACATTAGTCATAAAGAACTCACATACTTATTGCAAAACTCTATTAGTTATCAAAACGTAGTACTACGCGCGTGCTCCTAGGGGGTTAGATTGGTAGGAAAAGACCATCGCTCGTCCCCGACCGCCACTCATAAGGAAGATAATCAATAAATAAATCATGCTCTGACTTCATCACATAACGGTTCACCATACAATCCACAATTACTCACTAGCATGACTCTAATATCGCCATCTTTATATCTCAAAACAATCATAACGAATCAAACTTCTCATAGTATTCAATGGACTTTATATGAATGTTTTTACTATATCCCTCCTGGATGCCCATCATATTAGGAATAAATTCATAACCAAAGCAAATTACCATGTTGTTTAAGACTCTCAAAATAATATAATTTAAGTAGGAGAGTTCAATAATTTCTTCAAAAAAAACTACTGTCGTGCTCTAAAAAGATATAAGTGAAGCACTAGAGCAAATGACAAACTACTCCAAAAGATGTAAGTGAAGATCAATCAGTAGTTGAATAATTATGTAACTATGTGAAGACTCTCTAACATATAAGAATTTTAGATCTTGGGACATTATTCAAATAGCAAGCAAAACAAAATAAAATAAAATTGCAAGGATAGCACATATCATGTGAAGAAGCAAAAACTTAGGTTCAACCACAACTGACCGATCATTGTTCAAGAAGAAAGGTGGGATGCCAACCGGGGCATCCCAAGCTTAGATGCTTGAGACTTCTTGAAATATTAATTAGGAATGCCTTGGGCATCCCCAAGCTTGAGCTTTTGTGTCTCCTTAATTCCTTTCATATAGCATTTTCCCTAAATCTTAAAAACTCCATTCGCACAAAACTCAACAAGAACTCGTGAGATACGTTAGTACAAATCGACGCATAAATCTTATCATTATCTATATTAGCAAATCCACTACTAGAAGAAAGGTTGTTAGTGGCGCACCTGTTTTTGCTATTAATGGCGTACCCATGGTGCGCCACTATTATCACGCCACTAGTAACAAATAGTAATGGCGCACCTCTGGTGCGCCATTAGTAATCCAGATAGTAGTGGCGCACCACCTGGTGCGCCATTACTAACCATACATGTGCACCACTGGTAAGATGAACAGGTGCACCACTGGTAAGATGAACAGGTGCGCCACTACTATAATTTTGAAATCTGTATATGGATTTGGGCTGATTTTTTTTTTGCAATTTTTTTTGAATTTTGTTCTGGATCTGGTACGATGTTTGTGCCAGGGAGCTCCACATGTGGCTGGAAGTAGAGGAGGGAGGAGGAG
>NC_041391.1:271431323-271434383 GCF_002162155.2 Triticum dicoccoides
GAGCCGTGAGGAGGAGGGAGGAGGAGGTCATCGGAGAGCCGTGAGGAGGAGGGAGGAGGAGGTCGTCTGAGAGCCGTGAGGAGGAGGGAGTGGCATGGAGGAGGGGAGGAGGAATAAGAGGTAGATAAAAAAGGGAAGAAGTGATGGAGGGGAGGAGGAAAAGGGAAGAAATTTCAAAACTAGTAATGGCGCACCACACCCATGGTGCGCCCTACTAACTTTGTTTATTTTTTTGAATTTAGAAGGCGGGAAAATTACTAATGGCGCAGCACACCCACGGTGCGCCACTACTATTTTTTCGATTTTTTTGTCTCCAAATCTTAAAAGCATTGTAACTTTTTTTCTGTTAGGTTTTTGAGGATCCTAGAAAATCGATAACTGGCATTGCCTATCAAGTTCGGATGTAACTTGTCGAGTAGATGATTTTTCATAAAAAACTTTTTCATCACAGGTCGTATGCAAAAGTTACGGCCAATATACCAAAACACGGCGGCCTTTTGCAAAAAAAATTCAAAATTCATGTTTGTTAATTTTCCTAACAACTAGAACACATAACAATTACTAACCTCACACACAAATGCTGGCACACCCCCACCAGACATAGCAATGGCGCACCACACCTAGGTGCACCACTCACTACAAAACAAGACACATCCGTGACATTTTGGGCCGAACGAAATTTTTTTCTGTCATACTTATGACACTTCTATGACGATAATTGTGACAAAACCAGGTATCATCATAGATGTGGTGGGATCCTACTTCTATGAAAAAAAATCATGACAGAAAATGGGCTTTTCGTCCTGGGCGGGGCGGAGACGCAGCTGCATGACATTCTTTGGGCCGTCCATGACGGAAAAAACCGTGGTAGAAGCGAGGGCGAGGAAAATTTCGGCAAGTTCCCGGTTATGGTGGGAGGTCAGGGGCCGAGCGATGCACATTTCTCTTGTACACGTACGCGCGTGTGTGCGAGGCGTTGGCTTTAACTGAACCCGAGCGAGGCATTGGGCTCTAACTGAACCCGAGCGATTGCATGCAGGCTACACGTTACTAAACCCGAGCGATCGATCGATGGCTGTTAACTGAACCCAATCGAGCGATTCCTTCGCTACTGCTGCTAACTAAAGCCGATTGATGCTGCCTCTCTAGAGGAACAGTGAGCCGTGGGGGTGGATGAACAGGACCCTGTGGCATTGCCTCATGATGAATAGGACCCCGATCGATCGAGCCAGTTGGAGATGGATGAACAAGACCCCGTGGAGGGCTGGATGAATAGGACGACCCCGTGGAGGGCTGGATGAACAATAGATGGTGGAGGAGTGCCGTGGAGGGGTGGTTGAACAGTAGCCGGTGGAGTAGCGCGCTGTGGAGGCTGGATGAACAGGAGCCCGTGGAGGCTAGAGGAGGTCGACGGTAGCCCGTGGAGGCTGGAGGAGGTCGACGGTGGAGATGAACAGTATCTCGTGGAGTCCCGTTTGGCGGTACGCCACACCCCTCCCGATGAACAGGACCCCCGTTTCGACCGTAGCGCTCCAACACAAGTCCGTTTCATCCGTTTTGCTGTACGCCACACCCCTCCCGATCAACAGGACCCCCGTTTCGACCGTAGGAGGTCCGTTTCCTTCGTTTTGAGGTACGCCAGACCCCTCCCGATGAATAGGATCCCGTTTCGAACGTGGCCGGTCGAACACAAGGTCGTTTCCTCTGTTCTGTGGTACGCCAGGCCTCGTTTCCATCCCCTGTTCCGTCCAAGTCGGTTGGCTCCCACGCGTTCCGTTGCCTCCTATTGAACACGATGCATTCCGTTGCCTCCCCATGAACACGACACATTCTGTTGTCTCCCCGTGAACACGACGACGATGCAGTTTTTCTGTTCCGACCCAGCCATGTATATGCGCCCTAGCCGTACGTATGCGCGAGTAGGCGTTCGAGACCCCGCCCGTATGTACGTATGTGTCCGTGTTTACTTTCTTGCACCCTGGACGTTGTACGTATGTGTACATGCTACGTGCGCGCCTCTACTACAACACGTGCGCGCCTCTACATCGACTAGTATGTACGTACATGTTCGCGACCAGAATGACAAAACTATGTACGCTTCGACCAGGTGGGTCCCGACTATCAGGCCCTTCCTTGCATGCGAAGATGTAGCTGGTGGGTCCCAGCAGTCAGGGGGGCGAATCGTTTTTTTTCTAGATGCACTTCCTTGCGTGCGAAGATGTAGCTGGTGGGTCCAAGCAGTCAGGGGGGAGAATCATTTTTTCTCCGGACGCACTTCCTTGCGTGTGAAGATGTAGCTGGTGGGTCCCAGAAGTCAGGGGGAAAACGTTTTTTTCGTGAAGTACAGTGGCCCGTCCGGTGGGTCCCTGCTGTAAGGTGGAGGTATCATTATTTACCGCGTAATAAGGATGCACTTCCTTGCTGCGGCCGTGGACCCAGCTGTCAGCCTCTCCTCGTACAGTACACGTCAGATGGAAGTTGTTCCTTGACCATGTTGACCACGCCGCGCCAAGAGCACCAGGGCGGTGGACGACGGCGAGGCCTAGGAAGGGGACGACGCGGTGCCGGGGAAGACGCGGCAGTGGAAGCCCTGTTGGGGATCGTTACAGAAATTAAAATGTTTCTACGCATCACCAAGATCAATCTATGGTGTAACTAGCAATGAGAGAGAAAGGGGGGAGTGCATCTTCATACCCTTGAAGATCGCAAGACGGAAGCGTTACAAGAACGCGGATGAAGGAGTCGTACTCGTACCGATTCAGATTGCAGTGGATTCCGATCTAAGTGCCGAACAACGGCACCTCCACGTTCAACACACGTGCAGCCCGGTGACGTCTCCCGCGCCTTGATCCGGCAAGGAGGAGGGAGAGGTTGAGGAAGAAGGCTCCAGTAGCAGCACGACGGCGTGGTGGTGATGGAGTGGCAGTTCTTCGGCAGGGCTTCGCCAAGATCACGCGGAGGAGGAGAGGTGTTGGGGAGGGGAGGGGCTGCGCCTTGGATGTGGTGATGCAGCCCTCCCTCCACCCCTCTAATTATAGGGAGAAGGGGGAAGGGGGCTGT
>NC_041391.1:271434659-271443634 GCF_002162155.2 Triticum dicoccoides
TCCCCCCCAACCCCAGGCGCATGGGCCCTAGGGGGGATGGCCCCAGCCCACTTAGGGGCTGGTTCCCTTCCACCTACAGCCCATAAGGCCCTCCGGGGCAGGTGGACCCTCCCGGTGTACCCCTGGAACCCCTCCGGTGGTCCCTGTACAATACCGGTATACCCCTGAATATTTCCGGTGACCGTATGATGACTTCCCATATATAAATCTTCAACTCCGGACCATTCCGGAACTCCTCGTGACATCCAGGATCTTTTCCGGGACTCCAAACAACATTCGGTAATCACATACAAATCTTCCTTATAACCCTAGCGTCATCGAACCTTAAATGTATAGACCATACGGGTTCGGGAATCATGTAGACATGACCGAGACAGCTCTCCGGCCAATAACCAACAGCGGGATCTGGATACCCATGATTTCTCCCACAAGTTCCACGATGATCTCATCGGATGAACCACGATGTCGAGGATTCAAGTAATCCTATATACAATTCCCTTCGTCAATCGGTACGTTACTTGCCCGAGATTCGATTGTCGGTATCCCAACACCTCCTTCAATCTCGTTACCGACAAGTCACTTTACTCGTTCCGTAATGCATGATCCCGTGACCAACTACTTAGTCACATTGAGCTCATTATGATGATGCATTACTGCGTGGGCTCAGAGATACCTCTCCGTCATACGGAGTGACAAATCCCAGTCTCGATTCGTGCCATCCCAACAGACACTTTTAGAGATACCTGTCGTGGTTCTAAGCCTGACAGTAGAGTGGGGGGTAGGTATGGAGAGGCAAGGTCCTAGCTATGGAGAGGTTGTAAGCACAAAGGATGTACGAGTTCAGGCCCTTCTCGGAAGAAGTAACAGCCCTACGTCTCGGAGCCCGGAGGCGGTCGAGTGGATTATGAATGTATGGATTACAAGGTGCCGAACCCCTCTGCCTGTGGAGGGGGGTGGCTTATATAGAGTGTGCCAGGACCCCAGCCAGCCCACGTAGGAGAGGGTTTAAGGTGAGTTAAGTCTGGGGCGTTACTGGTAACGCCCCACATAAAGTGCCTTTACTATCATAAAGTCTACTTAATTACAGGCCGTTGCGGTGCAGAGTGCCTCTTGACCTCCTGGTGGTCGAGTGAGTCTTCGTGGTCGAGTCCTTCAGGCCAGTCGAGTGAATCCTCGTTGGTCGACTGGAAGGCGACCTCTTCTAGGGATGTCCTAGGGTAAGTTACTTGGAACAGGTCCATGACCCTACCCTAGGTACATAACCACATCATTAGCCCCCGAATGGATTGAGGCTTCGAGTGAAGAAGGAGTTGATGTCGTTTCCGATTAACCTTTGCGCTCTAGTTGTGCGCTGTTCTGGATCAAAGAATCTCTTCGTTGACAGGGAGCAATTTGTCTTCGGTCGACTCGATCCATTCTATTTTTGCGTCGAGTGATCTTTCGAGCTTCGACAATCTCCGAGCGACGGATCGCCGGTAACACCGTGTCTGACAGACTGATTTGTTGCCCGCGGATTCCGCGGGGTGCGAAATTTGGGGGTGCGCGCGAAGCGGGGCAAACCGCGGCGTTCGGATGGGACGGGGCATAGACGCCTCGATCTCCGCGCCGCCTTTTTCGCCACGTATCCAGTCCTCATAACTGCTCCCAGATATGATTAGATCGACCGGGCCCACATGTCAGCCACTCGGAAGGGACCTTATAAATGTGCCCGGCGAGGATTTCTGTGCTGCGCCCCAGCATTCCCCCTCTCTCCCTCTGCTTCCTTCCTCCCTGCTCGGCGCGCTTGCTCTCGCTCCCGCACCACTTCCCTTCGTGCATCTCACCGGCGACCATGGCCAAGGAGAAGACGGCGGCGCTGGAGCGTGCCAAGAAGGCGTCGGCATCGGAGAAGGCGAAGGGGAGATCCACCAGCCGTAGAGGGTCCTCGTCCAGATCCCGCCTGCCAAAGGGCTGGGTCCAAGGAGACTGGATCCAGTCGACCATCACGGAGAAGGACCTCCTCAACATGGCCAACGAGGGCTTGATCCCTCACGGAGCTGCGAGGTTGCCGGGGAAGGAGTGGCAGCCACAACCAGAAGAGGGTGAGTGTGTGCTTCTGGCCACTCATGTTGATCGTGGGTTTTCCTTGCCGCCAAGCATTTTCTTCCGTGGCTTCTTGAATTTCTTTGGAGCGCAGCTCCACCACTTTACCCCAAACTCCATTGCCTACCTTGCTGCATTCGTGTCCATGTGTGAGGGTTTCTTGGGCTATCGACCGCACTGGGGTTTGTTCAAACGTATCTTCACGTGTCGCTCTCAGACCGTGAAGAAGGCGAGCCCAGGTGACGAGAAGACCCGAGTCGTCCAAATGTGTGGGGGCCTGGGGATTCAGGTGAGGAATAATAGCACCTTCCCGCCCATGTCCTTTCCCGAGTCCGTCAGAGGCTGGCAGTCGACTTGGTTCTACTGCCAGGTCCAGTCGACGCCAGGGCAGTCGAGTGGACTCCCTCCGTTCACCATGGACCGAGTGAACAAGCCCTCCCCTCTGAAGCTGATTCCGGAGGAGAAAGCCGACGTGAAGATGTTGATGGAGCGCGTGGTGCAGCTGGTTCGGGAGGGTGTGACAGGCATGGACCTCTTGGAGGTTTTCCTCAAGCGTCGCATCCAGCCTCTCCAGTTCCGGAGCCACTGCATGTGGTTGTACTGTGGGCCCGAAGACGAGACTAGAGTCCATCCAGAAGAAGTCGACGACGCCACTCTGGAAAGGTGGATGGTAGCCGTTACTGGGAACAGGGACAACCCGCGCGGAGCCAGAAGGATTCCTCCACTCGACCACGACAGCGTCCCAAACAAGGTACACTTGCTCTGCTTTCCATTGTGTCCTTGTTGTATTCATTTCTGCTAACCCTGCCGACTGGTCGACTGACCCTTGTTTGGGCATCTGCTAGGCCTTCACCGAGCTGTACTCGATGCCCAATGGGGCACAAGCTCCGACTGAGGAAGGCGAGGCGAGCGGGGGCGAGGCGAGCGGGGGCGAGGCGAGCGGGGGCGAGAGCCAGGAAGAGGAGGAATGGGACTCGGATGCTGCAGGGGATGACGATGACGATGATGATGATGAAGGTGACGAAGATAACATCGAGGACGAGGAAGAAGAGGAGGAGGAGGTCGTTCCACCGCGCTCAGAAAGGCGGTCGAAGCTTGTCCATGACCCTTCGACAGAACGTGGTAAGGGGGTTGCGACTGCCACTCAGTCGACAAAGCGCCCTCGGACCACCTCTCCGGCGCCGACTGAAAAGGCGCCGAAGCAGCCCAGGGCGGCCTCCTCGAAGCCGACCAAGCTCCTGCCGAAGATGAAGGTGTCCATCCCCACCATATCAGGGTAATTGTGTTGCTCATATTTTCTTATTCTTGTGCGAACTTTATCTCTGGTCGACGCTGAAGTTAGTCGACTGATCCTTTGGAGTTGCAGTGCCAGGCTTCGACGCGCGATCCATTATCGTGCAAGGATTGGTCGACCGGAACAGAGCCCATCGAGGTGCACTCGACAGAGATGTGCCCACGAGCAGTCGAGTACATGTTTCTGGTCCTGAATGTTTCAGCAGAGCTATCAGAGCTGCTGTTATTCCCCCCAATTTCAGGCTGGCAACAGGAGTCAGCAAGTTCACTGGTGAGTCTAAGCCTGAAACTTGGCTTGAAGACTACCGAGTGGCAGTTCAGATCGGTGGTGGGAACGACGAGGTGGCCATGAAGCATTTGCCCCTCATGTTGGAAGGTTCTGCCAGGGCATGGTTGACTCAATTGCCTCCTAGCAGCATTTACACTTGGGAAGATCTGTCCCGAGTGTTCGTCAGAACGTTCGAAGGGACTTGCAAGCGACCAGCGGGATTGACAGAGTTGCAAGTCTGCGTGCAGAAAACCAATGAGACTCTCAGAGAGTATATTCAGAGGTGGATCACTTTGCACCACACTGTGGAAAATGTCTCTGACCATCAGGCAGTGTGCGCCTTCAAAGATGGTGTCAAGAACAGAGAACTGAGTTTGAAATTTGGTCGAACCGGTGATATGACCTTGAGTCGGATGATGGAGATTGCTACCAAGTACGCCAACGGCGAAGAAGAAGACCGACTCCGTAGCGGCAAGCACAAGCCGAGTCAGTCGGAAAAAGGAAATTCCAGTCGGAAACAGAAGCGGAAGGCTGAACCGGCAGCTCCTGGAGAGGCTCTGGCCGTGACTCAAGGAAAGTTTAAGGGGAAACCAAAAGGATCCTGGAACCCCAAGAAGGTGAAGGATAAAGAAGGGAACGACGTGATGGATATGCCGTGTCATATTCACACGAAGAAAGATGAAGAGGGAAATATCATTTACCCAAAGCACACCACTCGCCAATGTCGACTCCTGATCCAGCAGTTTCAGGGAAAACAGTCTAAGGACAAGGAGAAGGAGTCAGACAAAGCCGAAGACAAAGAGGACAGTGAGGGAGGATATCCACATATCAACTCCACTCTGATGATCTTCGCAGATGTGGAAAGCAGAAGTCGACTGAAAGTGATTAACCGAGAGGTTAACATGGTTGCCCCAGCAAAGGCAAATTATCTGAAGTGGTCTCAAACACCCATCACATTCGACCAATCTGATCACCCGACTCATATTGCCACCCCTGGGAGGCAAGCTTTGGTGGTCGATCCAGTTGTCGAAGGCACTCGACTTACAAAGGTGCTGATGGACGGTGGAAGTGGGCTGAATCTGTTATATGCAGACACGTTGAAAGGTATGGGCATTCCGATGTCCCGACTGAGCACTAGTAACATGAGCTTCCATGGAGTTATACCAGGGAAGAAGGCCGAGTCACTCGGCCAGATAGGTTTGGACGTAGTGTTTGGCGATTCAAAGCATTTTCGCAAAGAAAAGTTGACGTTTGAGGTCGTGGATTTTCAAAGTGCATATCATGCCATTTTGGGGAGACCAGCCTATGCACGGTTCATGGCTCGACCATGTTACGTGTACCTCAAATTGAAGATGCCCGGTCCCAAAGGTGTGATCACTGTCACCGGTGATAGGAAAAAGGCAGAGGAGTGCTTTCAGAAGGGCTCCAAAATTGCCGATTCCCAAGTGACAGCGGTCGAGTTCGAAGGATACAAGCAAAACGCAGATCCGAGTGACTTGCTGCGATCCAAGAAGCCCGCCACAGAATCTGCATTCCAGTCGTCCGGTGAGACGAAGCCTGTTCACATTCACCCGACCGACCCCGAAGCAGCTCCGACCCGCATCTCCACAACACTCGACCCAAAATAGGAAGAAGCGCTCATCCAGTTCCTCCGTGAGAACTGGGACATTTTTGCATGGAAGCCCGCTGACATGCCAGGTGTTCCCAGGGGACTGGCTGAGCATCGCCTAAGAGTCGACAAGTCTGCAAAGCCAGTCAAAGAACATCTTCGGCGGTCCGCCGTCCAGAAGAGAAAGGCCATTGGTGAAGAAGTGGCTCGACTGTTGGCGGCAGGATTTATCCGAGAGATATTCCACTCCGAGTGGCTCGCTAATGTCGTCATGGTTCCTAAGAAGGACAAGTCGCTCCGAATGTGCATTGATTTCAAGCACATCAACCGGGCCTGCCCGAAAGATCACTTTCCTCTCCCTCGCATAGATCAAATTGTTGACTCGACCGCGGGATGCGAGAGGTTGTCTATTTTAGATGCTTACTCCGGGTACCACCAGATCCGTCTGTATGGGCCCGATGAAGTAAAAACAGCTTTCATCACTCCATTCGGGTGCTTCTGCTATATCACCATGCCATTCGGCCTCAAGAATGCCGGAGCCACATTTATGCGAATGATCCAGAAGTGTCTACTCACTCAAATCAGTCGGAATGTGGAAGCTTATATGGATGATATTGTTGTCAAGTCACGAAAAGGTTCCGACCTGCTCGCTGACCTCGCCGAAACATTTGCCAACCTCAGAAGGTATGATATCAAGCTCAATACATCAAAGTGCACATTTGGAGTTCATGGTGGCAAGTTACTCGGTTTTCTCGTTTCCGAACGGGGAATCGACGCCAACCCAGAAAAGATTGGCACTATTCTCCGAATGAAACGCCCTGTGCGAGTGCACGATGTCCAGAAGCTTACTGGATGCTTGGCCGCATTAAGTCGATTCATCTCGCGACTCGGTGAAAAGGCATTGCCTCTTTACCGACTGATGAAGAAGGCTGACAAGTTCGAGTGGACTCCAGAAGCTGATGTAGCGTTTGCCGAGCTAAAAGCTCTGCTCTCCACCCAGCCGGTGCTTGCTGCTCCAATCAGCAAAGAGCCTTTGTTGCTCTACATCGCAGCCACAGGACAAGTCGTCAGTACTGTGCTAACGGTCGAGCGGGAAGAAGAAGGGAAAGCTCTCAAAGTTCAGCGTCCAGTGTATTATTTGTCTGAAGTCTTGACTCCATCCAAGCAGAGATATCCTCATTATCAGAAGCTTGTGTATGGAATATACATGACCACAAAGAAGGTTGCTCATTATTTCTCTGACCATTCAATCACAGTCGTCAGCGACGCCCCACTATCAGAGATTTTGCACAACAGAGATGCAACTGGTCGAGTGGCCAAATGGGCGATTGAACTTCTTCCCCTTGATATCAAGTTTGAGGCAAAGAAAGCCATTAAGTCCCAGGCAATAGCAGATTTCCTCGCCGAGTGGATCGAACAGCAGCAGCCGACTGAAGTTCACTCAGAGCATTGGACCATGTTTTTCGATGGTTCTAAGATGTTGAATGGTTCCGGTGCTGGGGTTGTCCTGGTTTCCCCCAGAGGAGATAAGCTCAGATATGTGCTCCAGATTCACTTTGATTCCTCCAACAATGAGGCAGAATATGAGGCCCTCCTATATGGGTTGCGCATGGCCATTTCACTCGGCGTCCGTCGCCTAATGGTCTATGGCAACTCGGATTTAGTGGTCAATCAGGTGATGAAAGAATGGGACGTGAGAAGCCCAGCCATGACTGGATACTGCAGTGCAGTGAGGAAGCTGGAGAAAAAGTTCGAGGGGTTGGAGCTCCATCATATACCCCGACTGAAAAATCAAGCAGCTGATGATCTAGCAAAGATAGGTTCCAAGAGAGAAGCCATTCCGAGTGGTGTGTTCTTGGAGCATATACATACTCCGTCAGTCAAAGAGGATCCTTTCACCGAAGAAACTCCGCAGCCCAAGAGTGCCACAGATCCGACTGAAGTTGAAGTCCCAGCGGTGGTCGACTTGATCATGGAGGTTTTGGTAGTCATTCCCGACTGGACGATTCCGTATGTCGCATATATCTTGAGGAAAGAGCTTCCGGAGGATGAGGAAGAGGCTCGACAGATCGTCCGTCGATCTAAGGCCTTTACCGTCATCAAAGGACAATTATACAGAGAGAGCACGACTGGAGTCGGTCAGAAGTGCATAACACCAGAAGAAGGTCGACTCATCCTCAATGATATTCACTCGGGGACCTGTGGTCATCATGCGTCCTCCCGGACCATCGTGGCCAAAGCATACCGAGCCGGATTTTACTGGCCCAAGGCGAATGAGATGGCAAAGGAGATAGTGGATAAGTGCGAGGGATGTCAGTTCTACTCGAATATGTCGCACAAACCTACGTCAGCTTTGAAGACCATCCCACTCGTCTGGCCTTTTGCAGTCTGGGGGCTGGACATGGTCGGCCCTTTGAGAACAGGACGAAGTGGCTTCACGCATGTACTGGTGGCAGTCAACAAGTTCACCAAGTGGATCGAGGCTAAACCAATCAAGAGCCTCGACACCGGTACTGCTGTTAGCTTCATCAGGGAACTAATATTCAGATATGGAGTCCCGCACAGCATCATTACGGATAATGGGTCGAACTTTGACTCAGAAGAATTCAGAACCTTCTGCAACTCCCAGGGAACACGGGTCGACTACGCATCAGTCGCCCATCCGCAGTCGAATGGACAAGCAGAGCGAGCTAATGGACTGATTCTCAAGGGACTGAAGCCGTGACTGATGCGAGATCTCAAACACGCGGCTGGAGCTTGGGTCGACGAACTTCCATCTGTACTCTGGGGACTGCGGACCACGCCCAATCGGTCGACCGGAAGAACTCCATTCTTCTTGGTCTATGGAGCCGAAGCAGTCTTGCCGAGTGATCTTCTCCACAATGCTCCTCGAGTCGAAATCTACAACGAAGCAGAAGCTGAACAAGCGCGGCAGGACGCAGTCGACCTTTTAGAGGAAGAAAGGGAGATGGCTCTGATCCGGTCGACCATTTACCAACAAGATCTGCGCCGTTTCCACGCCCGAAATGTGAGAGGTCGAGCCTTCCAGGAAGGGGATTTGGTTCTCCGAGTGGATCAGCACAAACCACACAAGCTTGCTCCTTCTTGGGAAGGCCCCTTCATCGTCACCAAGGTTCTCCACAACGGGGCGTACCGTCTTTACAACGTCGAGCATAATATCGACGAGCCCCGAGCTTGGAACGCGGAGCTACTCCGCCCATTTTACACTTAAGTTTTATCACTCGGATGAGTTGCAATAAAATACTTCTGTAGTTCATGGGTTTAGAAATAATTGTGTCATCACTTTTTATTTTTGCCCACATAAAAACTCCCCCTCAGTGGGTGACTTAGCCGCGAATCCGTTTCGCCTAAGTTTGTAAAAATCCTACCGAGTGGTGAGCCAGACTCCCACTCGGAGGCTTAGCTGCGAATCCGTTTCGCCTAAGTTATCAAAATCCTACCGAGTGAAGAGCAATCCTCTCACTCGGGGGCTTAGCTGCAGCTTCGTGCTCGCCTAAGTTTATCAAAATCCTACCGAGTGGTAAGCCAGCCTTCCACTCGGGGGCTTAGCTGCAGTCCAAGCACTCGCCTAAGTTTATCAAAATCCTACCGAGTGGTAAGCCAACCTTCCACTCGGGGGCTTAGCTGCAGTCCAAGCACTCGCCTAAGTTTATCAAAATCCTACCGAGTGGTAAGCCAGCCTTCCACTCGGGGGCTTAGCTG
>NC_041391.1:271443955-271444338 GCF_002162155.2 Triticum dicoccoides
TCCTCTCACTCGGGGGCTTAGCTGCAGTCCAAGCACTCGCCTAAGTTATAAAAATCCTACCGAGTGAAGAGCAATCCTCTCACTCGGGGGCTTAGCTGCAGTCCAAGCACTCGCCTAAGTTTATCAAAATCCTACCGAGTGGTAAGCCAGCCTTCCACTCGGAGGCTTAGCTGCAGTCCAAGCACTCGCCTAAGTTATAAAAATCCTACCGAGTGAAGAGCAATCCTCTCACTCGGGGGCTTAGCTGCAGCTTTGTGCTCGCCTAAGTTTATAAAAATCCTACCGAGTGAAGAGCAATCCTCTCACTCGGGGGCTTAGCTGCAGCTTCGTGCTCGCCTAAGTTATCAAAATCCTACCGAGTGGTAAGCCAGCCTTCCACTCGG
>NC_041391.1:271444416-271560454 GCF_002162155.2 Triticum dicoccoides
GTTGCAGCTTCGTGCTCGCCTAAGTTTATCAAAATCCTACCGAGTGAAGAGCGACCCTCTCACTCGGGGGCTTAGCTGCAGCTTCGTGCTCGCCTAAGTTTATCAAAATCCTACCGAGTGGTAAGCCAGCCTTCCACTCGGAGGCTTAGCTGCAGCCTCGTGCTCGCCTAAGTTACAAAAATCCTACCGAGTGGTAAGCCAGCCTTCCACTCGGAGGCTTAGCTGCAGCCTCGTGCTCGCCTAAGTTACAAAAATCCTACCGAGTGGTAAGCCAGCCTTCCACTCGGAGGCTTAGCTGCAGCCTCGTGCTCGCCTAAGTTACAAAAATCCTACCGAGTGAAGAGCGACCCTCTCACTCGGAGGCTTAGCTGCAGTCCAAGCGCTCGCCTAAAGCACATGCACCTTGCTTTGAACCTGCAAAAGACATTTTGAGCCGAAGGCAATCATATTCAAGCGCCAAATTCAAGTTTGAATCGATATCTAAAGGAACCGAAAGTGCTCAGGCGTCAAGCCTGTTAAGGTTTGTCGGTTACAATTCCACTCGGCATACCGAGGCAAATTTAAAGTGTCGAGCCAGAAGAAGTTTTTTACCCCTCCTGTGGAGGGCTGGAAGGTGCAACAAATTCATCAAGGTCAATTCCGTCGGCGATCCGAGTGGCAGCTGCCAGGAAAGTCTCCATAAAGGACCTGAAGTCGTGCTTCTTGGTATTGGCCACCCGAAGGGCCGCCAGCTTCTCCTCTCGTGCATCTTTGCAGTGGACTCGAGCCAGACACAGAGCGACATCTGCACCACACCGAGCCGAGGACTTCTTCCACTCCTGCACTCGACCAGGGATCGCGTTCAAGCGGGCCATCAGCGACTCAAGGTCATTCTGAAGTGTCTCCTCAGGCCAGAGCGTCGAGTCGATGCGAGATGTGGCGGCCTTCAGCCTTGCGAGATAGTCCACGACAGCTGCAACACGAGACTCCAGTCGGAAAACATCCATGGCAACTTCGTCATTCACCGGAGAATTGACGGGGTCAAGGTTTGGCTCCAGTCGGCTGGTTTCTTCTTCAAAGTTTTGACAAAATTCTGCAAGGGTGATCACTAAGTCAAGGGGATAGTCGAATGGAAGAAGCCACAGGTGGAAATATTTGCCAAACATGGAGGTTTACCTTCAAGCATAAGAAACAGCTTCTTGGCAAGGCCACTCAGGAAGGCCTCCAGTTCAGCTTTCTTCTCAGTCAATTTGCTGACTTGGTCGGTCAAGGCAGCTTTGTCAGTTCTCAGTCGACTGACTTCCTTGTTGGCAATCCCAAGGGCAGTTTTCAGATTGGTATTATCTTGTTCGAGCTTGGTGACTGAAGCTAACTTCTCGTCAGCAAGCTTGATCTTCTCAGCTAGCTCAAGGTCTTTCTTCTGCTGGGCCTCCCTTACCTTACCTGCAAGTTACAGCGAGTTCAGATGCCGAAACAAGCAAGGGGAAAAGCAGTCGTCAGGGTCTCACCAAACATACCTTCGGTCTCCTCCTTTGCCTTTGTCAGCTTCTCCTGAACCAGCTTCAAGCTCAGCTCGACTTGAGTATGTTTTTGTTCCAGCTCTGAGTAGCGAGCCACAAGATCACAGGAGTTCTGCGAAGAACCAATCGACTAAACGTCAAATGTAACTCACTTCCGAGTGAAAAAGGGAAAAACACAAGTTTCTAAGACTACAACCGAATACAAACATTCGACCGTAGTCTCGGGGACTACACCCAGTGGGTGCACTCAGCGTGCCCCCACTAATCCTGTTGAAGACAAAGTCGACCAGTCGACCTCAAAAAAAAAAAAAACAGTGTGCGAGACGCATTCTCTAAGACTGTGATCAACTGCAAGCAGTCGACCACAGTCTCGGGGACTACACCCAGTGGGTGCACTCAGCGTGCCCCCACTGGTTTGCGAAATCCAGTCGACCAGTCGACTGACAGAAAGATTGACATTATAAAGCCTAAGGCCGACTGCCAGCAGTCAACCTTAGCCTTCGGGACTACACCCAGCGGGTGCACTCAGCGTGCCCCCGCTAACACGGAGTTTATTCGACACACCCAGTGGGTGACTAATATAAATCCCGGAAAAGAAAAGTTTTTGGTAGCATATCCAACAGAACAAACAGCAGTCGACTGACCTGGACATTGCTTTGGAGGGCAGAGCTGGCGTCATAAGCTGCCTGGCTCGCATCCCGGATGGTCTTCAGCTGCTCCATCATGAGTCCCGCCTGGCGTATTGCCTCCTTCGCTGCACCAGCTTGGTCCTCTGGGACGTGGTGAGTCGTGAAGAGGGAGGGCTGCTGAGCACTCGTCAGTGGGGTCGCGAAGGTCACCGTGTGTCGAGTGGTGTTCTCTTCCTCCACAGTCAGAATTTCAGGTGCTGACACATCCTGAGGCACCTTACTGGCGGACGCTTTTCGACTCCTCCTGTGCTTCAGCGGCTCTTCATCCTCATCATCATCAGGAAGATCGATAACAGTGTTGGGTGGAGCTGCGGAGAAGGGTCAGGATCAGAGATAGCGAGTCAGTCGACTAAGAATGGTATTAAGAACACAGTACCTGGATTCGAAGTTGCTGCATCCTCCATCTCGTGGTCATCGGCCCGGGCCGAAGTCTCAGAAGTAGCAGCACTGCAACTCCAAAGGATCAGTCGACTAACTTCAGCGTCGACCAGAGATAAAGTTCGCACAAGAATAAGAAAATATGAGCAACACAATTACCCTGATATGGTGGGGATGGACACCTTCATCTTCGGCAGGAGCTTGGTCGGCTTCGAGGAGGCCGCCCTGGGCTGCTTCGGCGCCTTTTCAGTCGGCGCCGGAGAGGTGGTCCGAGGGCGCTTGGTCGACTGAGTGGCAGTCGCAACCCCCTTACCACATTCTGTCGAAGGGTCGTGGACAAGCTTCGACCGCCTTTCTGAGCGCGGTGGAACGACCTCCTCCTCCTCTTCTTCCTCGTCCTCGATGTTATCTTCGTCACCTTCATCATCATCATCGTCATCGTCATCCGCTGCAGCATCCGAGTCCCATTCCTCCTCTTCCTGGCTCTCGCCCCCGCTCGCCTCGCCCCCGCTCGCCTCGCCCCCGCTCGCCTCGCCTTCCTCAGTCGGAGCTTGTGCCCCATTGGGCATCGAGTACAGCTCGGTGAAGGCCTAGCAGATGCCCAAACAAGGGTCAGTCGACCAGTCGGCAGGGTTAGCAGAAATGAATACAACAAGGACACAATGGAAAGCAGAGCAAGTGTACCTTGTTTGGGACGCTGTCGTGGTCGAGTGGAGGAATCCTTCTGGCTCCGCGCGGGTTGTCCCTGTTCCCAGTAACGGCTACCATCCACCTTTCCAGAGTGGCGTCGTCGACTTCTTCTGGATGGACTCTAGTCTCGTCTTCGGGCCCACAGTACAACCACATGCAGTGGCTCCGGAACTGGAGAGGCTGGATGCGACGCTTGAGGAAAACCTCCAAGAGGTCCATGCCTGTCACACCCTCCCGAACCAGCTGCACCACGCGCTCCATCAACATCTTCACGTCGGCTTTCTCCTCCGGAATCAGCTTCAGAGGGGAGGGCTTGTTCACTCGGTCCATGGTGAACGGAGGGAGTCCACTCGACTGCCCTGGCGTCGACTGGACCTGGCAGTAGAACCAAGTCGACTGCCAGCCTCTGACGGACTCGGGAAAGGACATGGGCGGGAAGGTGCTATTATTCCTCACCTGAATCCCCAGGCCCCCACACATTTGGACGACTCGGGTCTTCTCGTCACCTGGGCTCGCCTTCTTCACGGTCTGAGAGCGACACGTGAAGATACGTTTGAACAAACCCCAGTGCGGTCGATAGCCCAAGAAACCCTCACACATGGACACGAATGCAGCAAGGTAGGCAATGGAGTTTGGGGTAAAGTGGTGGAGCTGCGCTCCAAAGAAATTCAAGAAGCCACGGAAGAAAATGCTTGGCGGCAAGGAAAACCCACGATCAACATGAGTGGCCAGAAGCACACACTCACCCTCTTCTGGTTGTGGCTGCCACTCCTTCCCCGGCAACCTCGCAGCTCCGTGAGGGATCAAGCCCTCGTTGGCCATGTCGAGGAGGTCCTTCTCCGTGATGGTCGACTGGATCCAGTCTCCTTGGACCCAGCCCTTTGGCAGGCGGGATCTGGACGAGGACCCTCTGCGGCTGGTGGATCTCCCCTTCGCCTTCTCCGATGCCGACGCCTTCTTGGCACGCTCCAGCGCCGCCGTCTTCTCCTTGGCCATGGTCGCCGGTGAGATGCACGAAGGGAAGTGGTGCGGGAGCGAGAGCAAGCGCGCCGAGCAGGGAGGAAGGAAGCAGAGGGAGAGAGGGGGAATGCTGGGGCGCAGCACAGAAATCCTCGCCGGGCACATTTATAAGGTCCCTTCCGAGTGGCTGACATGTGGGCCCGGTCGATCTAATCATATGTGGGAGCAGTTATGAGGACTGGATACGTGGCGAAAAAGGCGGCGCGGAGATCGAGGCGTCTATGCCCCGTCCCATCCGAACGCCGCGGTTTGCCCCGCTTCGCGCGCACCCCCAAATTTCGCACCCCGCGGAATCCGCGGGCAACAAATCAGTCTGTCAGACGCGGTGTTACCGGCGATCCGTCGCTCGGAGATTGTCGAAGCTCGAAAGATCACTCGACGCAAAAATAGAATGGATCGAGTCGACCGAAGACAAATTGCTCCCTGTCAACGAAGAGATTCTTTGATCCAGAACAGCGCACAACTAGAGCGCAAAGGTTAATCGGAAAGGACATCAACTCCTTCTTCACTCGAAGCCTCAATCCATTCGGGGGCTAATGATGTGGTTATGTACCTAGGGTAGGGTCATGGACCTGTTCCAAGTAACTTACCCTAGGACATCCCTAGAAGAGGTCGCCTTCCAGTCGACCAACGAGGATTCACTCGACTGGCCTGAAGGACTCGACCACGAAGACTCACTCGACCACCAGGAGGTCAAGAGGCACTCTGCACCGCAACGGCCTGTAATTAAGTAGACTTTATGATAGTAAAGGCACTTTATGTGGGGCGTTACCAGTAACGCCCCAGACTTAACTCACCTTAAACCCTCTCCTACGTGGGCTGGCTGGGGTCCTAGCACACTCTATATAAGCCACCCCCCTCCACAGGCAGAAGGGTTCGGCACCTTGTAATCCATACATTCATAATCCACTCGACCGCCTCCGGGCTCCGAGACGTAGGGCCGTTACTTCTTCCAAGAAGGGCCTGAACTCGTACATCCTTTGTGCTTACAACCTCTCCATAGCTAGGACCTTGCCTCTCCATACCTACCCCCCACTCTACTGTCAGGCTTAGAACCACGACAATACCTGTAGTGCACCTTTATAGCCACCCAGTTACGTTGTGATGTTTGGTACGCCCAAAGCATTCGTACGGTATCCAGGAGTTGCATGATCTCATGGTCTAAGGAAATGATACTTGAAATTAGACAAGCTTTAGCAAACAAACTACACGATCTTGTGCTATGCTTAGGACTGGGTCTTGTCCATCACATCATTCTCCTAATGATGTGATACCGTTATCAATGACATCCAATGTCCATAGTCAGGAAACCATGACCATCTGTTGATCAACGAGCTAGTCAACTAGAGGCTCACTAGGGACATGCGGTGGTCTATGTATTCACACATGTATTACTGTTTCCAGTCAATACAATTATAGCATGAACAATAGACAATTATCATGAACAAGGAAATACAATAATAACCATTTTATTATTGCCTCTAGGGAATCTTTCCAACAATCTCCCACTTTCACTAGAGTCAATAATCTATTTACATTGTGATGAATCGAACACCCATAGAGTTCTGGTGTTGATCATGTTTCGCTCGTGGAAGAGGTTTAGTCAACGGATCTGCGACATTCAGATTCGTATGCACTTTACAAATATCTACGTCTCCATCTTGAACATTTTCACGAATGGAGTTGAAGCGACGCTTGATGTGCCTGGTCTTCTTGTGAAACCTGGGCTCCTTGTCAAGGGCAATAGCTCGAGTTTTGTCATAGAAGAGAGTCATCGGGCCCGACACATTGGGAATAACTCCTAGGTCGGTAATGAACTCCTTCATCCAGATTACTTCATGCGCTGCTGTCGGTTCAATATCTGGCGTATCTCGTAGTAGGGGTCCTAAGCTAGGCGTCTTGGAGCGATGGTAACATGGACACGGATTTTACCCAGGTTCAGGCCTCTTGATAGAGGTAAAACCCTACATCCTTCTTTTGATTGTATTCATATGGGTGTAGTACAGAGAACATGTGTCTACCACGAGATTGTAGTAATGAATATGATATTGTCTATTGACTAGCCTGGCCTCAGTTTATATAAGATACCGGAGGCCTAGGATTCGTAAGATTCCTTGTCTTGGGTGCCAAATCTTGTGGATTCTTCCTTGTATGCGGCAGGGGTTGTCCGAACTGGCCCATGAGTATACGGCCATAGGGGTCCTCTGCCCAATCCAACTGATTGGGAGAAGACATGGTGAGTACCCCCTAGTCCAGGATACCGTTAGTAGCTCCCTGAATGGGTCTGCAAGTTGGGGACGCTCCTCGATTCTTCCGAAGTGTTCTTCATCTTCGGTCGTCAGTCTTGAAAACTGGTTCAACAAATCTTTCCATCTTCAATATTGAGGGTCGCCAAAGTGAATCCGAAGAGTTTACACATCGGTTATCCGAGGAGCCCCTTTAAGTTTCCATCCTTTATCAATGCCTTGTTATTTTTATGCCACACCTCAGGTTTAAAGTTGTTCCCGGGAGGCAGCGTCCTCTTGCGTCCGAGCTCCAATGCCGGACTGCATTCGAGGTATCTTTAGCAGCCGAACACCAATGCCGGACCGCTTCCGAGCTCCATCACCGGAATGTATACGAGCTCCAACGCCGGACTATGTCCAAGCTCCAATGCTGGACTGTGTCCAAGCTCCGACGCCAGACTGTATCCGATCTCCAACGCCGGACTACATTCGAGGTGTCATAGATCACCTTGGTTCAAAAAAGTTGAATGAGTTTAGCCGAGCTTAATGCCAGAAATGCCCTCTACGGAGCCAGCCACTAACGTCCGAGCTTTATGCCGGACTACTTCTAGGGTGTCTATTGTAGTAGAGCACCAACGCCGGACTGTATCCGAGGTGGTGCACCAACTCGGCCATGTGCTGATTTTTATGAATTTAATTTGGAATTGTGCAATGTAATCTCGCCCGAGATGTATAGCCAGTAGCCCTCAAGGTGCGTGTTGGCCTAATATCCGGGATGCACCTGAAGGAAAAATCAAACTGCTGACCCTAGTAGCCCCTGAGACTCAGGTCGATTCATAAAATCAGCCTAAGGATCAATTCCCAACTCGGCAGCATACTTAGTAATAGAAACGCGGTGTGCAAAGTCCTCGAGACTCAGGTTGGGTGCGGTCGACCAACCTGAGGATAATAATCTACTGGAAAACTATATTGCACTTTAAATTTTCTGCATTGGATTGTCAATGCAGTAGCCCCCAAGACACTGGTCGGGTGGCAACACCAGATTAGGAGATCGATGTGCCCTTTAAATATTTGTAAATAATAAGCCCAAAGCCTAGTAGCCCCGAGCCTTAATGCTGGCACAGGAGGCCGAATTAAGGATCGATATCCATAGTAAAATCACAAATTATATGTAATGACTCTATGTATCCAAGTACTTTATGTCATTAATGCTCGGATTCGCATTGTACAAAACTTTGTTGACCGACCATCGGCTTCAACCTCCTCGGACAGCAGCCGAGGGGTGTTTGTCGTACTTTATAAAGCCTTTATGAGGGCAAAGATTTACGGCAAACAAGGCAATCCGTCCATACGGTTTTATAAACAAAGGTACGCAGAGAGACATGTTATATTATTGTTTAACATAAGAAACATCGTCCAAAGAAAATAGTCCCAATATCGGTTCCTTTCTTTGGGTTGTCATGCTAAGCATGATCATTAAACCTCAGCTCCGATCAATGTGGGAGAAAATACTAAGGATTTAGTTCGGGGAAAGCTTCCAAACTCTGTGGTCTAAATGAACCCAAATTTTCACTTCTGTTGCAACCGTTTATAATCTGAAAGTGGCCCATCATCGGCTTCTACCCCCTTGTAGGTGCTTCGCAGGGTGTTTCCGAAATAACAAAACAACCCTTAGCCGATGTCTCAGTGCCCGAAGGCGGTTGTGTTGGCAGAAACGAGGCAATCAGATATGTGGGCTTTATAACTTTCATTTAGTCATAGGAGCATAAATTTGGGAGGCCAGCAAGTAGCCCCCCAGTTAGTGTTCAGTGACAGCCGAGGTCAAGCCGTAAACACTTCGGCCAATGTTATTAACGGCTTAATATAGAGGTGCTTAATAGTCAGTCATCGGACAGCTGACCAGTTTACGCTTATTGTGACGGTCAGTTTTCGGCTTTCTCCACTGAGGTGCTTAACCATGCGAGCTGGAAGCACAATTGCAGTGGTTCTCCCTTTGCACACCTAGCCGAACAAAGAAGAATGTAGGAGTCAAGTACAGGAGCCGGGCAACCCAACTATTGACCGAAGACACAATTTGAAACTGATGCATATATGGCAATATCCAAGAGTTTTTGCCAAATCTCTAAAGGTGTCCGGCGTTGCACTACGAGACTTATGCGGAAAACACACAAATAGTTGAAAAGTGCCATAGGATTGGAAAACCAAAAAACATCAGTAAAAACTCGACGTACGAACTAGATTAATTGTCCAGTGCCAATCAGAAAATTGGTCTTAGAAAAGAGAAAAAAGTGCTTCTGTCGTGCTTTAACATGACACATCCTATCTCAATACTTCAAGCGGGTCAGCCTATGGCTTCAACCTCCTATCCCGAAGGCGGAGTACTTCTTGTTAGGCCAGTTTAGCAAACTTTAGCGGCTTTGAGAGAGAAGTTAGGCTCCCCGGCTATTGACCACACACTCGCGTCGAAAAAAGGAGTGATAGAAAAAAGACTTTGCAACGACTAAGAAAAATAACACTTATTATAAAACAGGTCACATAAATTTAAGAGCCCCCAAGTGACTTGGGTAAAAGAATTTTATGTATAATGAATCTATGTACCGAAGTACTTATATCTTATTTGTGTTCACCCGAAATTTATACGCGTCTCAACCGACCGTCGTCTTCTCCCTCTTTCGTCAAGGACCGAAAAGTGTTATGTACTCCACCTGTCGAGAATATCGACGGTGTTTCCGATAACCAGGCAATCAGGCCATAAGTCTGTATCAGACAAAGTACGCTCAGGGAACTTATGCTATATTACTAACGAAGTGTAAGAAGCATCTTCGAAGAAAATAGTACCCCCACCCATTCCTTTCTTCGGTTGCTCATTGCTACTATGAGACTTGTGCAATAGATTTTTTGTACTCATGAGTTCCGTTGTGTGCTGACCATAATTGAAAACAATAAGAGCGCTAGCTTTCGGCTTCACCCAGTCTGAGGTCCGGCTCGGATGACCCGATCGTGACAATCGTCGAGGTGCTCCCTTTACACCCTAGTCGAACAATCAGGAACATAGGGGTAAACACAGGAGCAAGGCAACCTAGCTTGCAAATCGCTTACTCAACATGGTGCATATTGTGGCATAATACATGAACAAGGAACAAAGCTGTGCAAGTATAATCATATGCAAGAGGAAAAGCTTCATAAAGGAAGCCCCCAAGTAAACGGGGTATTCGAATTTGTGTGCCACCAACAAAGTTTCGACAAGGAAGTTTTTAACAAGCAACTTTTTGCCAAAAAGGTATAATGTTTGGTCCAATCGAACAAAATTTAAGACTGGGAGTTTTTTAGTGTCAAAGCGACTTAGCTGGTTAATGTGTTCGGCATCGATGATGCCGTCCGAGCTTGGTGCGGGACAATGTCTCAGGCCCCAAGCCCGATGTGGCCGAGCGAAGAGCTCGGCACTCCGAAGAGGTGAAGCCGCCAAGCCCGATTTATGGACTAGGTCCCCGGGTGACACTGGAATCTCCGGCCGAGTAGATTGATGAAGCGACGATATGGGGTTGCCAACATAGGGCATCACTCCAAGGCGACGACATAATTTAGTAGATGGAGGTGGGCGTCGAGGACACCACGCCGAGGGGATAGTGCCGCCTGATATAAGTCAATTTCCTGCACAGTTAAAATAGTGCAAACCAAAAAATAATAATGAAAAAAAGGCGCATAATTAATTTATGTGAAAAAGGTTTGGTAAATATGGCCTGAGCGTTGAGGCTAGCTCGATGGCATGACGACATTGTGGGGCGGGGATGTGGACACAGGTCGGCCAACCTTAGTGGCAGCGAGACGCCGGCTGGACCGACGTCATCCACAAGTGTCAACAAAATATCACTACAAAAATAATGCACTACAAAACAACAGAAAATATTTTGTGTGCGATAATTTTGGGAGCTAACCGAATTGTTAGGAAAAATAAAACTTGTTCGACGGTGATGACGGGGCTGGTTCAAATTACTAAAATTCGCTGACCAAAATTGGGGTACCGTGCTCAAGTGTGTTCGGACGTCCTCATCTCCATGTGGTCGCTCGGGACGTGCCGCCGCTCCATGCATGCGTTGTCGTGCGTGCACCTTTGAGAAGCCTATCAAGCCGGAGTTTGCTAGCTTGCGCGGGGATCATCGTCTCATGTGACTTTATGTCCGGATGGGGCCGCCGCGTCGACGGATCAAATTTTAGATCGGTCACTAAAGGTCTACACAGAAAAAAAAATCATGCAAACCAGCAGAACAATATCCAGTGCGTATTTAACATATACTGTGTAGGTAACTGGAAAAATAGAGCCTGATGTTCCTCCTTCAAACAACGAGGCATAAGAATTTGATGTAAAAAATGCAGGACTAGTACTTCCTTGTACGAAGACCGATTAATCCTTGATGAGCAAATAGTATTTTTGCATAGAGTCCTCAACGTACTACTGCTAGTGGATTAGTACTAATAGTCTCTGTGTATGTTGAGCTCCCCAAGGCGTTGTCCTTTTGCCGGTCTGCCGATCCTCCATGATTTAATCAAACTTCGCTGCAACCCGTCTATGCGCTGCTCGGGAAGGGTTTCCTCGGGCTTCTCAACCAGAGACTTAGGATTTCATGGGGGCACGAGGCCAGCGCTCTGCCGATCTGTTCGGATATTCTGTCCGTGTAGATTTTTTACGCCTAGCGGCCGCATACGCATAAATTCCATTGATCCGATCTGATATCAAAATCGATCTCGGACGAGCCTGCAAAGTATAACTACGATCTGATAATAATAATTCTCAAAGAAATCAATTCATGCAAAACAAATCTAATTAGAAAAATAGCACCTGATCATCCCATCACCGCGACGAACACCAAGCTGACTATCAATGAAAGCACCAATGTGGGTTCAATATCCGACGTATCTCGTAGTAGGGGTCCTAAGCTAGGCGTCTTGGAGTGATGAGAACATGGACACGGATTTTACCCAGGTTCGGGCCCTCTTGATGGAGGTAAAACCCTACGTCCTGCTTTTGATTGTATTCATATGGGTGTAGTACAGATTACATGTATCTACCACGAGATTGTAGTAATGAATATGATATTGTCTATTGACTAGCCTGGCCTCGGTTTATATAAGACACCGGAGGCCTAGGGTTCAGAAGAGTACTTGTCTTGGGCACCTAGTCTTGTGGATTCTTCCTTGTATGCTGTAGGGGTTGTGCGAAGTGGCCCATTAGTATACGGCCATAGGGGTCCTCGGCCCAATCTGACTGATATGTGGCGACGTGGTGAGTACCCTCTAGTCCAGGACACCGTCAGCTGCCTCCGAGGCTGCCATGTACTCCGCTTCACATGTAGATCCTGCCACGATGCTTTGCTTGCAACTCCACCAGCTTACTGCCCCACCATTCAAATATACATGTATCCTATTTGTGACTTGGAGTCATCCAGATCTGTGTCGAAGCTAGCATCGATGTAACCCTTTACGACGAGCTCTTCGTCACCTCCATAAATGAGAAACATATCCTTAGTCCATTTCAGGTACTTCAGGATATTCTTGACCGCCGTCCAGTGTTCCATGCCGGGATTACTTTGGTACCTTCCTACCAAACTTACGGCAAGGTTTACATCAGGTCTGGTACATAGCATGGCATACATAATAGACCCTATGGCTGAGGCATAGGGGATGGCACTTATCTTTTCTCTATCTTCTGCCATGGTCGGGCTTTGAGCCGAGCTCAATTTCACACCTTGCAATACAGGCAAGAACCCCTTCTTGGACGGATCCATATTGAACTTCTTCAATATCTTATCAAGGTATGTGCTTTGTGAAAGACCTATGAGGCATCTCGATCTATCTCTATAGATCTTGATGCCTAATATGTAAGTAGCTTCTCCAAGGTCGTTCATTGAAAAACACTTATTCAAGTAGGCCTTTATGCTTTCCAAAAGTTCTATATCATTTCCCATCAATAGTATGTCATCCACATATAATATGAGAAATGCTACAGAGCTCCCACTCACTTTCTTGTAAACGTAGGCTTCTCCATAAGTCTACATGCACCCAAACGCTTTGATCATTTCATCAAAGCGAATGTTCCAACTCCGAGATGCTTGCACCAGCCCATAGATGGAGCGCTGGAGCTTGCATACCTTGTTAGCATTCTCAGGATCGACAAAACCTTCCTGCTGCATCATATACAATTCTTCCTTAAGGAAGCCATTAAGGAGTGCCGTTTTGACGTCCATTTGCCATATCTCATAATCATAGAATGCGGCAATTGCTAACATGATTCGGACGGACTTCAGCTTTGCTACGAGTGAGAAGGTCTCATCTTAGTCAACCTCTTGAACTTGTCGATAACCCTTAGTGACAAGTCGAGCCTTATAGATGGTAACATTACCATCCGCGTCCGTCTTCTTCTTAAAGATCCATTTATTTTCTATCGCTCGCCGATCATCGGGCAAGTCTGTCAAAGTCCATACTTTGTTTTCATACATGGATCCTATCTCAGATTGCATGGCTTCAAGCCATTTGTTGGAATCTGGGCCCGCCATCGCTTCTTCATAGTTTGAAGGTTCATCGTTGTCTAACAACAGGATTTCCAGGACAGGGTTGCCATACCATTCTGGTGTGGAACGTGTCCTTGTGGACCTACGAAGTTCAGTAGCAACTTGATCCTAAGTACCTTGATCATCATCATTAACTTCCTCTCTAGTCGGTGCAGGCACCACAGAAACATCTTCCTGAGCTGCGCTACTTCCCACTTCAAGAGGCAGTACTTCATCAAGTTCTACTTTCCTCCCACTTACTTCTTTCGAGAGAAACTCTTTCTCCAGAAAGGACCCATTCTTGGCAACAAAGATCTTGCCTTTGGATCTGAGGTAGAAGGTATACCCAATGGTTTCCTTAGGGTATCCTATGAAGACGCATTTTTCTGACTTGGGTTCGAGCTTTTCAGTTTGAAGTTTCTTGACATAAGCATCGCATCCCCAAACTTTTAGAAATGACAGCTTAGGTTTCTTCCCAAACCATAATTTATACGGTGTCGTCACAATGGATTTAGACGGTGCTCTATTTAAAGTGAATGGAGTTGTCTCTAGAGCGTATCCCGAAAATGATAGCGGTAAATCAGGAAGAGACATCATAGATCGCACCATATCCAATAGAGTGCGATTACGACATTCAGACACACCGTAACGCTAAGGTGTTCCAGGCGGCGTGAGTTGTGAAACAATTCCACATTTCCTTAAGTGCGTACCAAATTCGTGACTCAAATATTCTCCCCCATGATCAGATCGTAAGAACTTTATCTTTCTGTCACATTGATTCTCTACCTCACTTTGAAATTCCTAGAACTTTTCAAAGGTCTCAAACTTGTGTTTCATCAAGTAGACATACCCATACCTACTTAAGTCATCAGTGAGGGTCAGAACATAACGATAGCCTCCGCGAGCCTCAACGCTCATTGGACCGCACACATCAATATGTATGATTTCCAATAAGTTGGTTGCCTGCTCCATTGTTCCGGAGAACAGAGTCTTGGTCATTTTGCCCATGAGGCATGGTTCGCATGTGTCAAATGGTTCGTAATCAAGAGACTCCAAAAGTCCATCTGCATGGAGCTTCTTCATGCGTTTGACACCAATGTGACCAAGGCGGTAGTGCCACAAGAATGTGGGACTATCATTATCAACCTTACATCTTTTGGTATTGACACTATGAATATGTGTAACATCACGTTCGAGATTCATTAAGAATAAACCATTGACCAGCGGGGCATGACCATAAAATATATCTCTCATATAAATAGAACAACCATTATTCTCGGATTTAAATGAGTAGCCATCTCGTATTAAGCGAGATCCAGATACAATGTTCATGCTCAAAGCTGGCACTAAATAACAATTATTGAGGTTTAAAACTAATCCCATAGGTAAATGTAGAGGTAGCGTGCCGACGGCGATCATATCGACCTTGGAACCATTCCCGACGCGCATCGTCACCTCGTCCTTCGCCAGTCACTGCTTATTTCGCAGCTCCTATTTTGAGTTACAAATATGAGCAACCGCACCAGTATCAAATACCCAGGAGCTACTATGAGTACTGGTAAGGTACACATCAATAACATGTATATCACATATACCTTTGGTGTTGCCGGCCTTCTTGTCCGCTAAGTACATGGGGCAGTTCCACTTCCAGTGTCTGTTTCCCTTGCAATAAAAGCACTCAGTCTCAGGTTTCGGTCCATGCTTTGGCTTCTTCCTGGCAACTGGCTTACCGGGCACGACAACTCCCTCGCCGTCCTTCTTGAAGTTCTTCTTACCCTTGCCTTTCTTGAAACTAGTGGTTTTATTGACCATCAACACTTGATGTTCCTTTTTGATCTCCATCTCCGCTTATTTCAGCATTGAATATACCTCAGGAATGGTTTTCACCATCCCCTGCATATTGAAATTCATCACAAAGAACTTGTAGCTAGGTGGGAGCGATTGGAGGATTCTGTCGACTACCGCGTCATCCGGGAGATTAACTCCCAGCTGAGATAAGCGGTTGTGCAACCCAGACATTTTGAGTATGTGCTCGCTGACAGAACCATTCTCCTCCATCTTACAACTGTAGAACTTGTCGGAGACTTCATATCTCTCAACCCGAGCATGATCTTGGAAAACCATTTTCAGGTCTTGGAACATCTCATATGCTTCGTGCTACTCAAAACACTTTTGGAGCACCGGTTCTAAGCTGTAAAGCATGCCGCACTGAACTAGGGAGTAATCATCACTACGTGACTGCCAAGCTTTCATAACATCTTGAGTTGCTGGGAAAACGGGTGCTTCACCTAGCGGTGCATCTAGGGCATATGCTTTGTTGGTAGCTATGAGGATGATCCTCAAGTTCTCGACCCAGTCCGTATAGTTACTGCCATCCTCTTTCAGCTTGGTTTTCTCTAGGAACGCGTTGAAGTTGAGGGCAACATTAGCGTGGGCCATTTGATCTACAAGACATATTGCAAAGATTTTAGACTAAGTTCATGATAATTAAGTTCATCTAATCAAATTATTTAATGAACTCCCACTCGGATAGACATCCCTCTAGTCATCTAAGTGACACATGATCCGAGTCAACTAGGCAGTGTCCGATCATCGCGTGAGACGGACTAGTCATCATCGCTGAACATCTTCATGTTGATCGTATCTTCTATAAGACTCGTGTTCGAACTTTCGGTCTCTTATGTTCTGAGGCCATGTCTATACACTAGGCTCGTCAAGTCAACCTAAGTGTTTTGCATGTGTAAATGTGCCTTACACCCATTGTATTCGAACATTAGAATCTATCGCATCCGATCATCATGTGGTGCTTCGAAACAACGAACCTTCGCAACGGTACACAGTTAGAGGGAACACTTTCTTGAAATTTTATGAGGGATCATCTTATTTATGCTACCGTCGTTCTAAGCAAATAAGATGCAAAAACATGATAAACATCTCATGCAATCAAATAGTGACATGATATGGACAATATTATTTTGCTCGTTTTGATCTCCATATTCGGGGCGCCATGATCATCATCGTCACCGGCATGACACCATGATCTCCATCATCATGATCTCCATCATCGTGTCTTCATGAAGTAGTCTCGCCAACTATTACTTCTACTACTATGGCTAACGGTTTAGCAATAAAGTAAAGTAATTACATGGCGATATTCATTGACATGCAAGTCATACAATAAATTAAGACAACTCCTATGGCTCCTTCCGGTTGCCATACTCATCGACATGCAAGTCGTGATTCCTATTACAAGAACATGATCAATCTCATACATCACATATATATCATTCATCACATCCTTTTGGCCATATCACATCACACAGCATATGCTGCAAGAACAAGTTAGACGTCCTCTAATTGTTGTTGCAAGTTTTTACGTGGCTGCTATAGGTTTCTAGCAAGAATGTTTCTTACCTACGCCAAAACCACAACGTGATATGCCAATTGCTATTTACCCTTCATAAGGACCCTTTTCATCGAATCCGATCCGACTAAAGTGGGAGAGACAGACACCCGCTAGCCACCTTATGCAACTAGTGCATGTCAGTCGGTGGAACCCGTCTCACGTAAGCATACATGTAAGGTCGGTCCGGGCCGCTTCATCCCACGATGCCGCCGAATCAAGATAAGACTAGTAGTGGCAAGTAAATTGACAAAATCGATGCCCACAACAACTTGTGTTCTACTCATGGATAGAAACTACGCATAGACCTAGCTCATGATGCCACTGTTGGGGATCGTTGCAGAAATTAAATTTTTTCTACGCATCACCAAGATCAATCTATGGAGTAACTAGAAATGAGAGAGAGAGGGGAGTGCATCTTCGTACCCTTGAAGATCGCGAGATGAAAGCGTTACAAGAACGCGGATGAAGGAGTCATACTCGTAGCGATTCATATAGCGGTGGATTCCGATCTAAGCGCCGAACAATGGCACCTCCGCGTTCAACACACGTGCAGCCCGGTGATGTCTCCCGCGCCTTGATCTAGCAAGGAGGGTGGAGAGGTTGAGGAAGAAGGCTCCAGTAGTAGCACGACGGCGTGGTGGTGATGGAGTGAGAGTTCTCCGGCAGGGCTTCGCCAAGCTCACGTGGAGGAGGAGAGGTGTTGGGGAGGGGAGGGGCTGCGCCTTGGATGTGATGATGCAGCCCTCCATCCACCACTCTATTTATAGGGAGAAGGGGGAAGGGGGCCGGCCCCTCTAGATGGAATCTAGAGGGGGGCGGCGGCCAAGGGGGAGGGCTTGCCCCCCAAGCATGGGGGCACCCCCTTTAGGGTTCCCCCAACCCTAGGAGCATGGGCCCTAGGGGGGATGGCGCCCATCCCACTTAGGGGCCGGTTCCCATCCACCTACAGCCCATATAACCCTACGGGGAAGGTGGACCCTCCCGGTAGACCCCCGGAACCCCTTCGGTGGTCCCGGTACATACCGGTATACCCCCAAATATTTCCGGTGAGCGTATGATGACTTCCCATATATAAATCTTCACCTCCGGACCATTCCGGAATTCCTCGTGATGTCCGGGATCTTATCCAAGACTCTGAACAACATTCGCTAATCACATACAAATCTTCCTTATAACCCTAGCATTATCGAACCTTAAGTGTGTAGACCCTATGGGTTCGCGAATCATGTAGACATGACCGAGACAGCTCTCTAGCCAATAACCAACAGCTGGATCTGGATACCCATGTTGGCTCCCAAATGTTCCACGATGATCTCATCTGATGAACCACAATGTCAAGGATTCAAGTAATCCCATATACAATTCCCTTCGTCAAATGGTACATTACTTGCCCGAGATTCAATCGTTAGTATACCAACACCTCGTTCAACCTCGTTACCGGCAAGTCACTTTACTCGTTCCGCAATGCATGATCCCGTGACCAACTACTTAGTCACATTGAGCTCATTATGATGATGCATTACCGAGTGGGCCCAGAGATACCTCTCTGTCATACAGAGTGACAAATCCCAGTCTAGATTTGTGCCAACCCAACAGTCACTTTTGGAGATACCTGTAATGCACGTTTATAGCCACCCAGTTACGTTTGATGTTTGGTATACCCAAAGCATTCCTACGGTATCCGGGAGTTGCACGATCTCATGGTCTAAGGAAATGATAGTTGGCATTAGAAAAGCTTTAGCAAACGAACTACACGATCTTGTGCTATGCTTAGGATTGGGTCTTGTCCATCACATCATTCTCCTAATGCTGTGATCCCATTATCAATGACATCCAATGTCCATAGTCAGGAAACCATGACCATCTGTTGATCAACGAGCTAGTCAACTGGAGGCTCACTAGGGACATGTGGTGGTCTATGTATTCAAACATGTATTACGGTTTCCGGTCAATACAATTATAGCATGAACAATAGACAATTATCATGAACAAGGAAATATAATAGTAACCATTTTATTATTGCCTCTAGGGCATATTTCCAACAAGCCCGCGCAGAGAGGAGTACGAGGGTTCACTGGTTCGGTTGTGGTGTGAGACTGCCGTTGCCGCAGGGCCTGGCCAGCGGTGGGAATAGTAGGGGGCAGTGAGGCCTCCGCGGCAGCACAGCCGTCCATGGGAGGCAGGAGCATGCGGCACGACCGACGCTGCTTTGGGTGGCTGAAGCAAGAAGACCAGAGGTTGAAGAAGCACTACGGCCATTGGATGGACATCGTACGGTCACTAGAGCTAGAATCGTTCATATTGACTAAGTTGACAAAGCCCTTCGTCCCCGTTAACTTAGTAGGCCCACAAGTCAGCCTCCCACCAAGGTGGGTCCCAGCTAGCAGGGGGAATATTCATTTTTTTGTTCGTAATAAGGAGGCACTTCCGGTGGGTCCGAGCTGATAGCAAGGGGAACGTTTTTTCGTGAAATACGTTGGCCCATCCGGTGGGTTCCAGCAGTCAGGGGGGAAACATTTTTTTGTGAAATAAGGTGGCCCGTCCGGTGGGTCCGTGCTATCAGGTGGAGGAATAATTATTTTGCGCGTAATAAGGAGGCACTTCCTTGCGGCCGCCGGTGACCCAACTGTCAGCCTCTCCACGTACAATACTCTTCCAATGGAAGTCTGTCATTGACCACGCCGCGCCGAGACCACCAGGGTGGTGGATGACGGTGAGGCCTAGGAAGGGGACAACGCAGAGCCGGGGTAGACGCAGCAGTGGAAGCCAATGCGGATAGGAGTACGAGGGTTCACTGGTTCGGCTATGGTGTGAGGCTGCGGTCGCCGCAAAATAACAGGGGGTGTGGGTGAGTAGAGGGATGGCTTGGCCAGAGGTGGGAGTAGTACGGGGCGGTGAGGCCTCCGCGGCATCACAGCTGGCCACGGGAGGCAGGAGCAGGCAGCACGACCGGCACTGCTTTGGGCGGCCGGAGAAAGAAGACCAGAGGTTGAAGAAGCACTACAGCCGTTGGATGGACATCGTACGATCACTACAGCTAGAATCGTTTATATTGACTAACACTACTAGGAAAAACCTTATACACAGAAATTTAGCAACAGCACGGGTCAAAAAACTGCGCTAGTGCTATATAGCAGTAGCGATCAAATAAAAACCGCGCTACAGACACAAACTTAGCAGTAGCGCTTGTGGTAAAGAAAGCGCTACTACTAATATTCCCATTGGCAGAATGCTAGGCTACGCATAGCAGTAGTGGGCTTCAAAGAAATGCGCTACTGCTAGAGCACAGTTAGCAGCGGGTTTCCTGAGAAGAGGGCTACTACTAACGGAAATAAAATAAGATGAAAAACAAATAGAAATTTAAATGAAAATGAAAGAAATAGAAAAAGGAGAAAGGGAAAAATAAAATGTAAAGCAAAATAAACGAAAAAGGAAAAAATCGGAGGAAGGCATAGCAGCAGCGTTTGTTTGTAAGAGGCGCTATAGCTAACGTAGCTGCAACGCGTGTCCTAGACCCCCGCTATAGAAACAGAATAGGAAATTAAAAAAGGAAGAAATTTACATAGCTATAGCAGCAGCGCGTTTTGAAGAAAGCGCTATAGCTATCTTAGCTATAGCGCGTTTTGCGAAACGCGCTACCGCTAAGTTTGACTTAGCCAAAAAACCGTTTCCCCCCGGCCACCACTTCCCCCAAATCCATCAAACCCACACCGCGTGCGCACCGCCGTCTCCCCGATTCACAGTCGCCCCACTTCGCCGCCGCCGACGACGCCACTAGAGCCGTGCGCCGTCGACGACACCGGAGCTGCCCCCAATGCCACGGAACCGCGCGGCCTCGTCAACACCACCGGAGCCGCCGTCGACGCCACCTTCCTCGCCGTCACCGGAGACGCCCCTGCCTTCCTCGCTGTCACCGGAGACGCCCCTGCCTCCCTCACCACCACTGCCTCCGTCGCCACCACCGGAGCCATCATCTGTAAGCCCCCACCCCCTCTCTCTCATGCATAGGTTAGCCAGTTTAATTAGGTTAATTATCTAGGTTAGGGCAAAAATTTAGTTAGGGCATTGACAGAGAAGTAGTTAGGTTAACTAGTTTAATTAGGTTAATTATCTAGGTTAGTGCAAAAACTTAGTTAGGGCTTTGACAGAGAACTAGTCAGGTTAACTAGTTTAACTAGGTTAATTATCCATGTTAATTAGTGCAAAAATTTATTTTAAGCTTTGACAGAGAACTAGCTGCGTTAACTAGTTTAATTAGGGTTAATTATCTAGGTAAACTAGATTAACTAACTAGGTTAAATAGGTAGGTTAATTAGGTTCGTTGGATTAACAAGCTAGGTTAAGTAGATTGGCAAAGGTTTTTGATTTTTGGAAAGACCACTATTTTTCAAGGAAAAGAATTTAGGCAAATTTTATTTTTCATTGATGTGGTCATGTTATATCTTTTCATTGAAGTTGTTCGATTGTGCCCAAGTGGCTTTGTTGTCTCCAGGGAATGATGCTGAGTGGCCTATGTTTTGCCAGAATGTTGATTCATTTCTGTTCCGGCAAATTTCAGGTTCTCGATTTGTCCACTTTTTAGCAAAGGTCATGCCGAAATTTCCCGTGAATTTCGGCATGACTTGTGCTACAAACTAGTTCATATCGAGTGACCGGGATTTGCCGCACCAGGAAGGAGTCAACATTCCTGCAAAACAATAGTCCTTTTATGTCATTATTCATTTTATTAGGTCTAGAATTAATTGACTAGATTTAATCATAGGAAACATGGCTAGCAACGATGAAGGACAGGGTTCTGGTGATTGCGATGACATCTACCGGGCGGCAGACGAATTTTTTAGCCTTACCGACGATCAACAGATGTTGTTGCTGGGCCCACCGGTGGCATCGGGGACTGAGACCGACACGCAGACCGGTGCTGAGACCGACACGCAGACCGGTGCTGAGACTGACACGCAGACCGGTGCTGAGACTGACACCGGCGCTGAGATTCAGACCGGCATCGAGACCGACGCTGAGACCGGTGCTGCCTTGGGGAGCGGAGCCGGTGTAGAACCGAAAGCAAAGAGGCAACGGGTTCCTAACAAACTAAGGACTACTAGACTGGTGGTCACGGAGGTGGACGACGGCAATTTTGAGCCAAAGGCGCCCGAGGAAGCGCGCGCGTGCTACGGCAATCAAATAGGCTACATCATACGGACAACTGCCACCATCAACGATGAGAATCTAAAGAAGATAGAAAATATGAGGAGCTCCCTCCTAAAGAAGTTTCACCAGATATTCTTGTTCCCGGGCCGGAATGAGAAGGATTATGAAGATCCAGACAATGACCCGGCAATGAAGAAGATAAACAAACACGCCATGACCAAGTTTAGCAACGCGTTGGCTGCCTGGAAAAATCGAGTGAAAGCAAAGATCAGCGACGGGGAACCCTACTCCGAGATTGTAAAGGAAAGTCCGACAATCATGGAAGAGCAGTTTCAAATATTCAAGGAGGCTTGCGAGGCCGAAGCTGCCAAAGAAAAGTCTAAGTACATGAAGGGGCTTCAAAAGAGGAACATTGGGACCCACCACCTCGGAAGCCGTGGTTACGGCGGAAAGAGGTCCAAATGGGCCAAGGAGGACGCGGAAGCCGCAAGTCTGGGCATCCCAGACCCCTTGGCGGATTTCACCGTCCCGCAGGAGCATGACGTCCTGAGGGCCCGCCACCGTTGGGACCCACTGAAGAAGGTTTATGAGACAACACCGATCATTACGGAGTTCATGAGACTGCTGGTAATTTTAGTTTCTGATCAATTCGACTGCACACGTTAGTCATATTTGTAAATGATCCTTGTGCCTTATCATCCCGTGTAAGTCATCCGCGCTGCTATCCTTCCTTTGATTTCAATAATTCATTTGCACGGTGGAGGCTAATTAATTTGAGGTGTACTTATTTTGCGCAATGGCGGGCGCGCCGTCCTCATCATCCTCTACCCCCGATTCTCCCATGCTCTTTACTTGGACTCGTCGAAGAACATTCACAAAAAGGATTACACCCACATCAAAGATGTTCTCGACAGTGCTATCTTTTACTACCAAGCAAGGGGTGGAGAGGTTAGGGACAAGAAGAGAAGGGGCGGCAGGGCCGCCTTCAGCCATAAGACCGACTTCTGTTGCATCTAGCAACCAAACGATTCTCTTAATGATGGATTCTATGTCCTACACCACATGCTGGAGTACCGACGGGATCACCAGAACCTTCACATGGCACCTAGATCTAGCGATGCCCATATTCTGAAATGGGCAAAGGACATAGGAGATATCGAGGATCATCGACTTCGAGCTGAGTTCTATAACATCCAGCGCGAACTTGCCCAAATCATCATGAATGAGGTCGTCGGAAAAACAGGGATGTTCCATGCAGAAGGACAAATGTCGCGGGAAGACGTCCGAACATGGATAGCCTCTCAGCGTCTCGACATGAAGCCTTTCACTAAGCTCGATGACTATCTCCCTGACTTGGATGGATGGCACGACATGATGGAGTGATTGTCGATATATGACAATGTGTCCGTTTAGTCCATACTTTCTTTTATGACAAAACTTTGAGTTATGCATGGTGAAACTTTATTTGTGATGTAATTAAACCGTCCTCCTCCTCGACTAGTACGATGAACTTTGTTATTTATGCTTATGATATGTTGTTTTTATTTTTGCCAAGTCTGTCTCTTTGTGTTGCTCAACTATATATGTTGCATATCATCGACTCATGTGACGATGCAGGTGCATAGATCAAAAATGGCGAAGAAGTGCTACGCCAGGAGTATATATACGACAAGTGGCCGGAGTGTCAGGCCCAGGTGTACCGGTTTTTGGTTTCCGAGCGACATGCAGTACTTAGTTTAGGTTCACGCTAATGCGAGAGAGGGATACGAACTCATGTACTCAAAGTGATAGCTATTCTCGTGTATATCATTGTTTAGATGGATGACGATGTATTTGCAAGTAATCGAGACTTGTATCGCTATTTTCGAGATTGATGACGAGAGACCACTTTGTGTTGGATGATGATTATGATGATGACATGATTTGATGAGACTAATTGTATGTATACGCTATGAATATATTTGTATGTGGATGATATGCTAAAGATTATTGTATAAAGCCTATTCAAATGCAAAACAAATATGCATGGAAAAAAACTAATAAAACTAGTAGTAGCGAGGGGGGGATTTAGCACTAGCGCCGACTTACCTGTAGCGCTTCCCTGTAAACGGCGCTGCAGATAATATCAGTAGCGTCCTTTTCTAAAGAGCGCTGCAGCTATTCATGTGTAGCAGTAGCGTGGGTCAACACGCGGTACTGCTATACGTTAGATGTAGCGCCTTATTAGTAGCGCCGGTACCCGCGCTACTGAGAGGGCCAAAACCCGCGCTGCTGCTAGGCTTTTCCCTAGTAGTGTAAGTTGACAAAGCCTTTGGTATGCGTCAACTTAGTAGGCCCACAGCTCAGATTTGGCAGAGAACATATAGCCCATTTGCGATTTGTAAGAATGTACAACCCATTTTTTAATTCTAATGAAATTTACTACAGCCAATTTACAGTTTGTTAAAAGTACAGCCCAACTTCTATCTAGGACAAAGATTAATAATATCAAACAACCGCTCAAAACAGAATTCAAAAAAAATCCCACATTTTGATGGGATCCGAAATATTTTTATCCAAAATTTCTAATGAGGTTAAATATAATTTCAAAATAAAGTTGTATTACATTAAAATCCAACGAAATATTGCGCGCGCAACAAGTAATGAAATTAAAAAATTTAAATTCCAAAAATAATATATTTTTTAAACTAATTACGCATTTGGTGCATAGTTACTGCCCAGTTATTATAATTACATCCCATTTATTATTTCTTAAATTCCATTTTCTTGTTAAGCCTAATGCATACCTCCTAGGAAAGTTTGCAGCCCAGCGGGGCGGAGAATCAAGTTGACCCGGATATTGTGTACAACTGTCGGCCCAGTTGCATTGCTGATGTTGAAAAAAAGGCATGTGTAGTACAATACAACCCTAACATGGCTACTCAGCCCACATTCAGCGACGCTGGAAAGGCCCAAACAAGGATTCTTTACAACTTTTTGAAGTCACCGAGCTCAATTAATAAGTTAAGAAAAAAGTTAGATTATAGTGGAACCTAATTAAAAGCTGTCACGAGCAAATAAATAATTCAACGGGTCCCACTTGTGCATGTGTGTGTGTGTGTGTGCGTGCGTGTGTGTGTGTGTGAGAGAGAGAGAGAGAGAGAGAGAGAGACCCATCGGTCGATGCTCGTAAATACACCTTTCAGCCATATGCATTGCTGATGCTCAGTAAAAACTTATATAGTTGACACAATCATATAGAACATCATAGCACACTGAACTTGCATATAAAAATTTCACGTAGGCGGCACAATCAGGATGGAAGTAGTGGATCGCTATGGGTAGGGCTATGTTGAAACCAACGAAGTCGTACATAACGGTTCATCGTCTTTATCAATGACGGGGAAATATCTTGAATGATGTGCAAAGAAAATAGACAGACAACACAATAAGTTCTGCTAGCACATTAAGTTGACGTACAACCCTTTCTAAAAAAAGTTCAGGTACAAAATTAGAACAGGTCACAATCAAATGTACTGGCATATCAGTGCTTCACACCCATAGCTCGGATTTAACTAGTATCTGACAAGATTCAGTTGTTACCTCAAATTAGAGCACATCTAGGCAGCCAGCCCTACCTCTTCTCACAAAGAAGCAGTGGCCTCCGTCGCGCGATGGAGTAGGCCCTGTGCCATCCATCGTTCCGAGCAACACGGGGAAAGTCTAACGTTGACTCCTGTAATGGACGTCGTTGACGGACCCTGGCACCAGCGGTGGCGGTAGGACTTCGATTGATGGATTGACCACTTCTACAACATGAACGAACACTCGATACAGGTACATCCCTAACATGGTCCGCGGCGTCCTTGGTGTTGATGAATAGTACAACCCCGGTTCCTGCACCAGTATCTCAACACCAATCACCTTCGGTATGGTGGACAGCTTCTTCATCCATGCCATAACCGTCAGAGCCCAGCTGTCTGGAGGAACAAACATACTTACAAGCACACCTCCAAGGTCGTTGATAAGCTCGTTCATGGACTCGCTGTTCCAAGCACGTCGAGGCATGTCGTGGAAGGTAAGCTTTGTTAAAAACTCAAGCTCACAGCGCACCGAGATCCATCCTAGGTGCCACCGATCAAAGCTCACCAGCGCGCCATCGCAGAACAAACGCCGGGAAGATTCGAGCACACGACTGTACTCGAAAGTTGTCCTGAACCTGACGAAGAAATCAGCCGGTAGCAGACAGACTTCGACGAGCAAGTAACTTATTTGGATGCCGTGTGCAATGCCAAGAGCTTTGACAAGGTCGTCCGGCGAGACGGGAGGCCGGTCACCGTTGATGGTTACGATCAGCACTTTGCTGGTAAACTGGTCGTCAAGCACTGCCATGCCACTGTTAAGCGACAGCACGCAGCGAACAAAGGCAGGACGGACCTCAGGATCTCCATCTCGGAGATCCGCGTTGACCGGCGACATGATAGTGAGCTTGAGTACAGGGAGTGCAGGAGGGGGATTTGGGGGAACTGGAGTAGGAATCAAGATTCCAGAGGTGGAGGAGGGGCGGGATACTGGGGATGAAAAGGTAGCATGAATTTTGAGAACGCACCAATATGCTCTCAGCGCGCAAGCGCACAAAAGCACCGGTGGCGCCCACATGTCGGCCTAATAGTCCTTATTCTTTCTTTTTTGGAGAGCCCGGCCTTTTTATTCAGGATCTTTTGAGAGCCTCACTTGAGAGTCATAACTGACCTGTTTGGCATTGCGTTACTACTCGGCCCATATTCAATGACACCTCACTGGCCCAAACAAGTGTACTATCAAAAAGACATTGAGATCAAATTATATAACTTGAAAAAAGCAGATATACTCTGAACACTAGAGAATGGTGATGCCCTCATTTATCCCACTAGTAGTTCGAGACAATAAACAATTCGAAACAACGATATATACAACATTCAAACACTGACTAGTGACTACTACTAACATAAACAACAAGACATGATAGTTCATAAGAAGTTATGCTACACCACCAAAATGCACCCATCTGCAGCGCTCAGACTCTCGTGATCCAGACGAGAATGACTTTCTAAACAGAAGCAACTATTACATAGTAAGAGTGACATAGATGAGAATGACCAAATGACAAGGAATATGCATACCAAAAGAAAGTACTACCCATCCAGAACCAGCAGCAAAGACAACAAAGTCATTCGAAGAGATGATCTAACACCATCATAATTTGCAGCCCTGCTTCAGCGACCAGTGATCCGGATACACCAATACTCCACCCTTTTGATGCAACAGCCCAATTACCTATCAACCTGAAGGCTTGAACCACATCACGGCCTGTCGTAATTGAGACATCCAAGGATCAAAGTTAATCCGGATGCCTTTCTCATTCTCACCTTCTTTTGGCTGCAGGCTGTATCGTTGACAATCAGGGGAGTTTCTCACGTACTCCTAGGGCTCGCCGTGTAGGCACATTTTTCCATAGCAAAAAGAGCCTCTCTACCATCAAGGTCCTTGTGAATGGTGATCTCCTGGTTAATCGGATAATTGAGTCCGAGAAATAGAGAGTGTGAACCAAGGCTGTTTACCCGCCTCCAACTAAAAAATCATAAAGGCCCCAACAAGCTGGTATCCTGCTCATAAAGGTAACAACCATTGTCCGGATACTCACGTATTACACGGTACTTGTATACAGTGGGGTTTTGCAATATAACTTTTCTGGCTCATGTGTCCGAATGATCATCAGTCTTTTGTCGTTGTCTGATCGAGCAAGGAACCAGTTGTGCTTCCCTGTTTTTGGCAAAGGTGGTGTGATTACAAAGGGCAGTAACTATAGGGACACTGCATCATATCAAAAAGGGAAGCATTGTTAATGTAAGATCAGCATTGTTCAGAGTATGAGTAGGATAATGCAAGAAACAACATTGATATGTCCCGGTTGGAACAGGGAGGAAAACAAAGGTGTTGGTGTCAAAACCATCGGATCTCGGGTAGGGGGTCCCGAACTGTGCGTCTAAGGCTAATGGTAATAGGAGGCAGGGGACACGATGTTTTACCTAGGTTCGGGCCCTCTCAATGGAGGTAATACCCTACTTCCTGCTTGATTGATATTGATGATATGAGTATTACAAGAGTTGATCTACCACGAGATTGTAGAGGCTAAACCCTAGAAGCTAGCATATGATTATGATTATTGTTGTCCTACGGACTAAACCCTCCGGTTTATATAGACACCGGAGGGGGCTAGGGTTACACAAAGTCGGTTATAGAGAAGGAAATCTACATATCCGAATATCCAAGCTTGCCTTCCACGCAAAGGAGAGTCCCATCCGGACACGGGACGAAGTCTTCAATCTTGTATCTTCATGGTCCAACAGTCCGGCCAAAATATATAGTCCGGCTGTCCGAGGACCCCTTAATCCAGGACTCCCTCAGTAGCCCCTGAACCGGGCTTCAATGATGAAGACTCCAACGAGCAGATTGTCTTCAGCATTGCAAGGCGGGTTCCTTCTCCGAATACTTCTTAAAAGATATAGAACACAATGATCGTGTCCGGCTCTACAAAACAAATTCCACATACCACCGTACAGAGTATAATATTCCACAAATCTAATCTGCTGACAGCTTTTACAGCATGACATCACGCCATGGTCCAGTCATTATTCGAACCGTTTTTCTCAAGACGCTACTGCATGTAATGCGAGGCGGTTTCCTTGACACGTCTTGTCGAAGCAGAGATTGTGTCCCCTTATCACAGGATTCACATCAATACGGGTATGGGTAATTCAACCGCGCCATCAATCGCGGCGCTTGGGAAATAAGCGATTTTAACGGGCAAGTGGGGAGGCACACAGTTTCTACCGCCTTTATAAAGATATAAGGATTCTCCTATTTCACCCACGCCTCCTTCCTTCTTTGCTCATCCATTCTCGCATGCTCGAGCTCCAGCGCCCCAGTTCTTACCTTCTCCGCACAGTCAAACATGTCCGGAGCAGGAGGCAAGTGGATGGCCTCCTCCGTCAAGGAGGAGGACATTACAAAGCTTCGGGCGGCCGGATACTTGGCCGCAGACATCGCGCACCGGCTTCCGGACGCAGGGCGGATCATCCCGACTCCGGGACTCCACGAGAGGGTCGTGTTCCTCGCCCACTTTGTCCGCGGACTGGGATTCCCCCTCCACCCATTTGTCGGCGGGCTCATGTTTTGTTACGGGCTGGATTTTCATGATCGGGCCACTAATTTCATCCTCAACATCTCGGCATTTATCGTCGTGTGCGAGGATTTTATCTGCATCAGGCCCCACTTCGGCATGTGGCTGAAGATCTTCAACGTGAAGCCGAAGATAGTGGTCGGCCAGCAGGCGAAGTGTGGAGGTGCTATGGTGGGCAAGATGCCCGTCGTCACCTGCCTTGAAGGCTCCTTTCCGGAGACCATGAAGGGGTGGCAATCGGGGTGGTTCTACATCACCGAGCCGCGCGACGACAACTGGGTGGCGGCCCCCGAATTCCGATCTGGCATCCCCGTGCGGCTCACCTCCTGGAAGAAGCAGGGCCTAGCCTGGGGCGCATCTGCAGAGCTGACCGGACTCCAGAACTGCGTCAAAAACATGATAACAAGGAAAATCAAGCTTGTCAATGTGGTCCAGTTCATGCTATTTCGCCGGATTCTCCCGTGTTAAAGATGGGCATTCAACCTATGGGAGTTCACCGCGGCCCAACACCAGACACTGCAAGAGCTCTTCGACACAATGCACAAAGACATCTGGAAGGTGTTGTTCAAGGCCAGCGAAGTTCCTCCTCCCACCTCTGAGGACCACGGAATCAGCGCCAAGCGCCACGCCAATGCGGTAAGCACTCTACATTTTGCCAGATGTGCCTTTCCTCAGTATATTCGTGGGAGGAACTTAAGCCACCATATTGATCTAACAGGAATGTGTGGCGACGGCGGAGCGGATCGACTGTCCGGCTCTGTTGCCTGAACATCCAGCAACCGCTCTACTGACGGAGATGCTGGTTCCGGCGCCCTATGAGGTGCCGGGGAAGAAGGCCAAGAAGAAGGCCACGGGGACCAGAAAAAGCCTCCGGCGCAAGGTTGTGCCGGACTCATTGTCCGAAGACACCGATGCGCACTCCTCCAATGCCAATGAGGAGGAGGCGGAGGAAATCCCTCTCCCCCAAACCGAGGGGGAGAAGAAAAGGAAGGCCCCCCTTCCGGGGAGGCCGAAGGGTCCAAGAAGGCAAGGACCCTCCCTCCGGGCCACTCCACAACTGCGGCATACAGCAAGGAGGAGTGGCTACGCAGGGCCAAGCCCCTGGCGAAGTTGTAAGTATTCGGATGCCATAATACCTCTTACACGTTTTTAGCTTTATGGCTTCTTATTATGTCAAGATTTTCTTGTGCAGTCCGTCCAAAGCCCATATCGACTCGTCCTCCTCGAATGGATCCTTGAGCTCGTCAGAGATGAACAGCTATTCGCTCTCGACGGCTTCTACTCCCTGTCCCGCGGATGACACCAAGGTGTTATCTCCGAGGATACCGGGCCAGGAGGAGGTAGTCCTGGAGACGCCCCAAGGCAAGACTCTCGATGCCGGGCTTATGGGGGGGAAGATCCCCATGGATTCGGATAAGGGGGACCGCAGCAAGCTTGGCCCGCAGCCGGATACTGCGCCGGAACCTCTGGTGGTTCCAGATTCAGCGACCCGTCTGTGCCGATGACCTCTGTCCATCCATAGGCATCGGATAACCTGGTGGAAGCGCTTCAGAGCGCTTCCCTTCATGAAAGACACCGTACTCTTATGAGTACGGTGATTGCGAAGGTTTAGTCCGCCAAAAGCGGATTGACCAAAGCCTGTGGTAGCCTCCTGACAGGCTTTGAGGTAAGTAATTTAAATTATGAGAAAGTATCACAGTGTAGACAGTAGCCCCTGATGCTCTGTTTGGTGTTCGGGAAGAGAAGCCGAAAAGAGGATCAAATATTATTTCCAGGAGTCTAATCATATTATGTTTATGTGAGTAAGGAGGCATCACTGCTGGCTGCCGCCGCCACTGCGGAGGTCTCCGGACTGAAGCAGAGCCTGGAGCGGGCCGAAGAAGAGCTCGGCCTCGTGAAGAGGCAGCTCGAGGAGAACAAAGGTAAGCAATACCCCGTCTAAATGTTATATAAAGGAAAAAATCGTGGATGCTAATAGAAGCATGATAAATTGTACTAGGGGCCACGACCGAAGTGGCGGCCCTTAAGAAGGCGTTGTTCGAGGCCGAAAACAAAGCGGCCAAGGGGCACACAGAGCGTGAAAAACAAGAGGCGCGAGTTGATGAGGTCCAGCAAGAGCTTCAGGACTTTGTCAAAAAATTCGAGTCCTTGGAGTGTGACTCCAAGACGCAAGAGTCGGAGCTTGTGATGGCCCGTCAGAGTGCAATAGACGCCAAGGCCGAAGCCCAAAAGGCCCTCCAGGAAATTGAGGTGGCCAAGAAGATAGCTGCGGGTAAGGCTTTCATTATGCAAAGCAAGCATGTGAAGGAGACTTTCCTTTTACTTACCTGAATTCGGAGCTCTCCGAGAGCATTCACAGATCTGTCGTGCAGCATCTCTGATGCCGCAGAGTTCTACCGGGCTGAGGAGGGGAGCTCGACGGAGAAGCTGTTTTGGTCCCAGTATATTGGGTCCGAACATCCGATGCCCTTGAGCGACTAGCTAAAGCAATTGGTCGAACTTCACAAGGCGGCCGAACTGGCCATGAAGGAGTTCATAGTCCGGCTGTGGCCTGGCGAGCCCCTGCCCAGTGCCTACTTCAGCTTTGTTAAACGGATGGTGAATGCCTGTCTGCGGCTTGAAGTCGTTAAGCGGTCCGTCTGCATTGAGGGTGCACGCAGGGCCTTGGCCCATGCAAAGGTGCACTGGGGGAAGATGGACGCCGAGAAGCTGGTGATAGAGGGGCTGCCGAAGGGCAAGTAGCATCGCCACCCCGAACAGTACTATGGCAATGTCATTAATGGTGCCCGCCTTGTGGCGGATGAATGTACTAAGGATGTGATATTTGAATGAATGTACTCATGTCATCCTGTATTATGAAAACCAGTTCATGTGCGCTATGTAGCGCTTGTTAATTTAGAATATTACCTTTTGTGCGGCCATTTAAAAAAAAATCTTGACAGTTGGCCAGTCGTCGGCTTCCGCCCCCATGCAACTAGTACTGGGGTGTTCGGTATAAATATAAACACTCTTTATCCAAGTTTTTGATCCTTTTAAAGAGGTGTTTAGTGCCACGAACGAGGCAATCGGACTATACGGCTTTATCGCCCTCACTTAGCCATAGAAGTCTACAATTTTAAATTTTGGCGAAGCCCCTAGTATCCGGAAAGCCGGATTCGTGGCGCTATACACGCCTAAATGGGATCAGGCCGATTCCTCACCTGAAGCGGAAAAAAACTTTAAGGATTTGGGACCTCTTGAACAGCGACCAGCTCTCGCCTTATCATGACAGTCAGTTTTCTGCTTTCTCTACTGAGGTGCTTGTCCTGAAGAACCGGGACACAATCACAGTAGTTCTCCCTGCGCTACCTTAGCCGATATAGCGGAACGTAAGGTACCAAAACGTAAGGTACCTGCGCAAACCCAACTATTGACCCAAGACATGATTCGGATCTGATGCATATAGTGATATAAGTTCGGGGTGCCGCACTGTCGAAAGTGTTCGGACTTGTCTTGCCAGGTTATGGGGTACTGAAGCAGTAAAGAAAAAAGGGGGTATAATACATAAGCAGTAAAGAAAAAAGGGGGTAAATAAACGTAATAACAAGTTGACGCTGTATTCTATTTTCTCTTGTTATTCAAATAATACGTCAAAGCGTATGTATAAAAGTAGTGCAGTAAGCAGAATAGGACTGTTTGACACATCCTGACAATGAGCGGGCGGTATGCGGGTATGTAAAACAGGTATAACGATTGTTATCAGAGACCACCTGAGGGTTCCCTCGTATGCCAAAGCTTCTTGTCCTCCTGGTGTGTTTGTCCTGCTATGTGTCCAATAGCCGTCTTTCGGAAGAGCCTCCTGAAGATAGGGACCTAAAAGAAAAAGGGGTGCAGGGATGTGTGGGTCCTGGTGTGGTGGAACCGCATTGTGGACCATGTCATTGCCATGCCTCCGCCTATGTCCAGGGTATTTTAAGTGCGTAGTTGTGTACGCGTGACATGAATGTCGCTGCTTGACTGGGACTAGGGCGGAGGCCGAATTTCTAGTCGAGCTCTGGACGTGCCGGACGATCCTGTTGTGGAGTACTCCGGACTCGCTTGACGGTATCCGAGTTCTTTATCGCCGAATTGGCTATTTGCCTAAGAAGGCTGTTTTGTACTTCCGCCGCGAGGGCTGCAGTGTGCTCCTCTGTGCGAAGCGAGCGATCTGTGTTTCCATTAACTATAATAACCCCGCAAGGTCCCGGCATATTGAGCTTGAGGTATGCATAATGCGATACCGTATTGATTTTGGTGAATGCGGTTCATCCGAGCAGTCCATGATAGCCATTGCAGAAGGGGATGATGTCGAAGATTAACTCCTCGCTTCGGAAATTGTCCGGAGATCGAAGATCACTTCCAACGTGATTGAGCCCGTACAGCAGGCCTCCACACCGGGTATGACACCCTTGAAGGTGGTTTTTGTGGGCTTGATCCTTGAGGGGTCGATGCCCATTTTGCAGACTGTATCCTGATATATCAGGTTAAGGCTGCTGCCACCGTCCATGAGGACTCGTGTGAGATGGAATCTGTCATGGAATTAACACGTCAGATGTCCTCATGAAAGGACTTAGTTGCAGAGCCATCGCAACGGGTTAGCTTGAAGGGGTTAAACCGGACAAGGTACACGGGAGTTTATACTAGTTCGGCCCCCTTCGATGAAGGTAAAAGCCTACGTCTAGTTGTGATGGGATTGATTGGGTTTCGATGACGAGGGAGCAAATACGCTTTGCCTGAGTCTCGAGTTGTTGTTTTCTCTGTCCCTGAACCACCGCCGGGTCGTCTCTTTATATACATAGGTTGACGCCCGGCCGGTCTACAGAGTCCCGAGGCCGACTCATACAAGTGTCTGGCTCGGTCTCTCCCTTCCTAACTTACACTACAAGTTACATAACCATGGCGGTTTACCACTATGGCCCTTAAACCGCCCTTGGGCTCCGGGCCTCTAAGCTTCAGTAGTAAAATGCCATCTTCTGGATCTTCGTGAGCTTCAATATAATTGAGGGTTAACCGGGCCCTCCCGGCCGGTTTACACTCAGTAGTTATATCCCCAACATTAGGCCCCAGATTGATTTGAACCTGTTCATGTCAATCTTCAATACTTAGAAAAATCTTGTGAACATCTTCTTATATTCTCGTAAACCGCCATGTTGCCTTCTCCTGTAAACTTTGTTAAACCACCGTGACGTCACCCTCTGGACACAGCAATGGACCGTCATGACATCATCTCTGTATAAAAAGATTAAAAAGATTCCCTTCATTAATGGTATCCTGAAAATCGAGGCGACAGGCGCGCCCTCTTTGCCGCTACAGGCTCCTCGATTCTTGCGCCTGCCACTTATCCCTTTCTCCTTATAAATAAAGCCTGAAGGTCCTTTTCTTTCTTCCCCTTTCGTGCCTTCCTCTTCCTCCTCGCGACGCTCAAGCTCTGAAGCTCCGCGGCCGCCCTCGACCCTTGAGAACTGCATCAATAAAGGCCGCTGCATCAACCTAAATCGAACCAGAGTTCGCGGCATCCCTCCGCGGTAGATCTGTACTGGTAAGTTTTCCCTTTCCCACATTTTTAGTTCTGTGCTAGGGTTAACAAGTTCATCCGTGTTCATAAGTGTTCATCCTAGTTCTTCGTATCTTGCTTCTACCATAGCTTCCTTGATCCAATCAGTAGCGTAAATCTCGCGCGGTAGTTGCTCCGCATCCATTTTCAGTATTAGTAGATCTTCCTTCCCTGTAAAAGAATCCTCAGTAGAGCGCACGACCTTCTCTGTTCTGGTTAACACCATTACAGGTTGCAGAAATTTTTCTTTACTGAAGCATGGTAGATCCGAATAAATTTCATCATTGTGTGAAACCTGTTTCTGTCAACACTTAGCAGATTTTCATCTCTCTCTCCTCCACCTAAGGGCGGTTTAAACTTTTAGCAGTTGGTAATCCGCCATACATCATTAGCCCTCACTTTAAACCGCCATTGTGATCTGAATAGCAATTTCCGGTTTATCTCACACATATTCCTTGATCAAATTTTCCGGTTTAACACCAACTAATACTTCTTGAACCGTCAATTGTAAACCGGCCTTCATTTTACCTTTACAGTTTGCTGTCCAAGATGACCAAACAATTCGCGCTTGTGATGACCCACAAGCATAGGGGATCTATCGTAGTCCTTTAGATAAGTAAGAGTGTCGAACCCAACGAGGAGCAGAAGGAAATGATAAAGCGGTTTTCAGTAAGGTTTTCTCTGCAAGCACTGAAATAGTAGGTGATAGATAGTTTTGTGGTAAAGTAAATAGTAACGAGCAAAAAGTAAATAAAGTAAATAAAGTGCAGCAAGGTGGCCCAATCCTTTATGTATCAAAGAATAAGTCTGGACAAATTCTAATAATGAAGAAGGAGCTCCCGAGGACACATTGGGAATTATCGTCAAGCTAGTTTTCATCACGTTCATAAGATTCGCGTTCGGTACTTTGATAATTTGATATCTGGGTGGACGGGCACTTGGGTGCTTCCCTAACATGGACAAGCATCCCACTTATGATTAACCCCTAATGCAAGCATCCGCAACTACAAAAAGGAGTATTAAGGTAAACCTAACCACACATTAAACATATGAGTCCATATCAACCCCTAACGAAGCAACGCATAAACTAGGGTTTAAGCTTCTATCACTCTAGCAACCCATCATCTACTTATTACTTCCCTATGCCTTCCTCTAGGCCCAAACAATGGTGAAGTGTCATGTAGTCGACGTTCACATAACACCACTAGAAGAGAGGCAACATACATTTCATCAAAATATCGAATGAATACCAAATTCACATGACTACTAATAACGAGACTTCACCCATGTCCTCAGGAACAAAAGTAACTACTCACAAAGCTTATTCATCTTCATAATCAGAGGGGTAATAATATGCATAAAGGATCTGAACATATGATCTTCCACCAAGTAAACCAAATAGCATCAACTACAAGGACTAATCAACACTACTAGCAACCCACAGGTACCAATTTGTGGTTTTGATACAAGATTGGATACAAGAGATGAACTAGGGTTTTGAGATGAGATGGTGCTAGTGAAGATGTTGATGGAGATTGACCCCCTCCCGATGAGAGGATCGTTGGTGATGACGTTGGTGATGATTTCCCCCTCCCGGAGGGAAGTGTCCCCGGCAGAACAGCTCCGCCAGAGCCCTAGATTGATTCCGCCAAGGTTCCGCCTTGTGGCGGCAGAGTTTCATCCCGTAAGCTTTCCCACGATTTTTTCAGGTGAAAACCATTCATATAGCAGAAGATGGACATCGGAGGCCCACCAGAGAGCCCAGGAGATAGGGGGGCGCGCCCTACAGGGGGGACGCCCCATTGTCTCTTGGACAGGGTGTGGGCCCCTGTCCTATTTCTTTCGCCCAAAAATTATTATTAAATCTGAAAAGTTGTTTCGTGGAGTCTCAGGTCTTTTGGAGTTGTCCAGAATAAGTTTCCAACGTTTGCTCCTTTTCCAGCCAGAATTCCAGCTGTCGGCATTCCCCCTCTTCATGGTAAACCATGTAAAATAAGGGAGAATAGCCATAAGTATTCAGATATAATGTGTAATAACAGCCCATAATGCAATAAATATTGACATAAAAGCATGATGCAAAATGGACGTATCAACTCCTGCAAGCTTAGACCTCGCTTGTCCTCAAGCGGAAGCCGAAATCGAAAAATATGTCCACATGTTTAGAGATAGAGGTGTCGATAAAAATAAAATACGGACATGAGGGAATCATGATCATTCTAATAACAGCAACATATATGGATTTTGTCATATGATTTCTTATGTTCAAGTAATAAGCAATTCAGAATGTCAAGTATGGTTCAAAAACTTCATTGGGAACTAACAAACTATAATCTCAGTCATTTAAGCAATTGCAATTTATCGTAACATCAGAAAGAGTCAATAATAGAGCTTTTCAGCAAGCTCACATACTCAACTATCTCGTAGTCCCCTATAATTGTTAACACTCACGCAATACTTGTGGTTATAGAGTTTCAGCCGGACACTGAGAAAGATAGGGGCTTATTGTGTTGCCTCCCAACATACTCACCTTTAGGTGATGTCAACAATAATAGCCTATGCCAACTTACATCCAATTAGATATATGCATCATGATCTTTCAAACACGAGGAGCTTGCCAAAGGATAAAATGAAAAAGGGAAAGGTGAGGGTCACCTTGACTCAAGCATAAAGTGAAACATAAAGTAAAATATAGGCCCTTCACAGAGGGAAGCAGAGGTTGTCATGTGCGTTTAGGGTTGATGAGTGAAATCTTAATGCAAAAGAATGTCACTTTATATTGCCCCTTGTGGACCTTTATTATGCAATCCGTCGCTTTTACTACTTCCACAACAAGTTCGTACAAAGCTTATTTTCTCTGCACTAATAAGTCATACATATTAAGAGAGCAATTTTTATTGCTTTCACCGATGACAACTTACTTGAAGGATCTTACTCAATCCATAGGTAGGTATGGTGGACTCTCATGGCATAACTGGGTTTAAGGGTATTTGGAAGCACAAGTACTATCTCTACTTGGTGCAAGGAATTTGGCTAGTATGAGGGGGAAAGGCAAGCTCAACATGTTTGGAGCGTCAGTGAAAATATACTTTAACTGAGATGTCGGAAAACATAGACCATTACGTTGTCTTCCTTGTCCAACGTCAACTCTTTTGGCATTTCATACTTAATGAGTGCTTCACAATCATAAAAGATTTCCAAGATAATATATTTATATGTGAACCTCTCTTTCTTTATCACTTCCTATTAATTGCAACAATGACCAAGGCTACGTTCATCAACTCTCAACAATTTTTATGCCTCATACTTTCTATGCGTGAAGTTATCACTATCCATAAGATCAATATGAACTCTTTTGTTCTTTCTACTTTCTCAAGATCATAGCAACATAGGAAAGCCCTTGACTCAACACTAATCTTTATTATAGATGGCACACGGTCTCGATTACATAAAGAGATCACAATGAGAAACTCAAAACTACTTGATATTAAAACTTCAACTACTGATAGATCAAGATACTGCTAAAAGGATCGAACTAAATAAAACGGTAAAGATAGGAGTGTGATGGTGATACAATACCGGGGTACCTCCCCCAAGCTTGGCAGTTGCCAAGGGGAGTGCCCATACCAATGTGATTATTTCTTCAGAGGTGGTGAAGTAGGAGTTGTTGCACTTTTCTTCTCTAGCTTACGTCTGAGGCTAAAATTTTCCTCCCTCAGATCCTCATTCTCGAGCTCAAGTTTCATTATCTTTTTGCATAGTGTTGCCTTGCTGTACTGCAAAAAACTTGGTGGGATAGATTGGACCTTAGGGAGGCTTGACTTCTTGAACTCCACATGCATATCACCAGGTTGAGGCAGTGGATCGTCCTCTTCATCAGAGCTTGTCTCCTCCTTCCTCTTTGGATCATAGTCTTCTTCTTCCTCTGTGTTCCAGCCATAATGTTCCACATCCCCATATACCTTTGGGTTTGCAATATAGTCATCCATGTAGCTCTCTCCCTCCGAATCTTGGGACGACATCTTGTTCCAAATCTGCAACAGGAATAGCTCGAAACGAAAACAGAGGATAATTGCGTGATACGGTGGTCAAAACCTCTGGGAGTATATATAATGAATTTTTACCGAACAAAATATGTAACATACAAGAAAACGGAGTCCGGGAGGCACACGAGGTGCCCACGAGACAGGGGAGCGCGCCCTACAGGGGGGCGCGCCCCCCACTCTCGTGGGAGCCTCGTGCCCCTTTCAGACTACTTCTTTCTTCCTAAAATCCTTAAATAATCCAAAAATGATAAAAATTGCCATTAGAGTTGTTTTGGAGTCGGTTTACTTACCGTACCACGTACCTATGCCTGGAACATTCTGGAAAGTGTCTCTTATGTATTCCTTAGGAGTTATGGTTTCAATAATATTAGTTTCAACATTTATAGGATTACCTAAAATATAATGTTTAATTCTTTGACCATTTACCGCCCTCAGGTTTGTGCCTTCGAAGTTATTGATTTTTATTGCAGCATAACGATAGACCTCCTCGATAACATAGGGACCTTCCCATTTTGAGAAAAGTTTTCCTGCAAAAAATCTTAAACAAGAGTTGAACAATAACACATAATCTCCTACGTTAAACTCACGCTTTTGTATCCTCTTATCATGCCAGCGTTTGACTTTTTCTTTGAAAAATTTAGCATTCTCATATGCTTGGGTTCTCCATTCATCAAGTGAGCTAATATCAAACAACCTCTTCTCACCGGCAAGTTTGAAGTCATACTTGAGCTCTTTAATAGCCCAATATGCTTTATGTTCAAGTTCAAGAGGTAAATGACATGCTTTTCCATAAACCATCTTATATGGAGACATACCCATAGGATTTTTATATGCAGTTCTATAGGACCATAATGCATCATCAAGTTTTTTGGACCAATTCTTTCTAGATCTATTCACAATCTTTTGCAACATTAATTTGAGCTCTCTATTGCTCAACTCTACTTGACCACTAGACTGCGGGTGATAAGGAGATGTGATTCTACGATTGACATCATACTCAGCAAGCATCTTACGGAAAACACCATGAATAAAGTGTGAATCACCATCAGTCATAAGATCTCTAGGGACTCCGAACCTCAGAAAAATAACTTCTTTAAGCATTTTAATAGAGGTGTTATGATCAGCACTACTAGTTGGAATAGCTTCTACCCACTTAGTAACATAATCAACAGCAACTAAAATATGTGTATAACCATTGGAGGCAGGAAAAGGTCCCATATAATCAAAGGCCCAAACATCAAACGGTTCAATAACAAGAGAATAATTCATAGGCATTTCTTGATGTCTACTAATGTTACCTATTCTTTGACATTCATCACAAGATACGACAAACTTACGAGCATCTTTGAAAAGAGTAGGCCAATAAAAACCAGATTGTAGTACCTTGTGTGTAGTTCTATCTCCAGCGTGGTGTCCTCCATAGGATTCAGAGTGACACTTGCATAGGATTTGTTCGTGTTCATGCTCTGGCACACAACGTCTAATAATACCATCTACTCCTTCTTTATAAAGGTGTGGATCATCCTAGAAGTAATGTCTTAAATAATAAAAGAACTTTTTCTTTTGCTGGTATGTGAAACTAGGAGGTATATATTTAGCAACAATGTAATTACCATAATCAGCATACCAAGGAGCAGTACGAGAAGCATTGACAACCGCTAATTGTTCATCAGGAAAACTATCATTAATAGGCACTGGGTCATCAAGAACATTCTCTAGCCTAGACAAGTTGTCTGCAACGGGGTTCTCAGCTCCCTTTCTATCAATAATATGCAAGTCAAATTCTTGGAGCAAGAGAACCCATCTAATGAGTCTAGGCTTAGCATCTTTCTTTTCCATAAGATATTTAATAGCAGCATGATCAGTGTGAATAGTAACTTTGGAATCAACAATATAAGGTCTAAACTTATCACATGCAAACACAACTGCTAAGAATTCTTTTTCAGTGGTGGCATAATTTCTCTAGGCAGTATCAAGAGTCTTGCTAGCATAATGAATAACATTCAATTTCTTATCGACTCTTTGCCCTAAAACAGCCCCTACAACATAATCACTAGCATCGCACATAATTTCAAAAGGTAAATTCCAATCAGGTGGCTGAACAATAGGTGCAGTGATCAAAGCCTTATTAAGTGTTTCAAATGCTTCTACACAATCATCATCAAAGACAAAAGGAATATCTTTTTGCAATAAATTAGTCAGAGGCCTAGAGATTTTAGAAAAGTCCTTAATGAACCTCCTACAAAAACCGGCATGACCTAGGAAACTTCTTATACCTTTTATGTCCTTGGGACATGGCATCTTTTCAATAGCATCAACTTTGGCTTTATCAACTTCAATACCTCTCTCGGAGATCTTGTGCCCCAAGACAATGCCTTCATTAACCATAAAGTGACACTTTTCCCAATTCAGGACGAGACTAGTGTCTTCGCATCTCTGCAAAACTCGATCAAGGTTGCTCAAACAATCATCAAAAGAGGATCCATAGACGGAGAAGTCATCCATGAATACCTCACAAATCTTTTCACAAAAACCAGAAAATATAGCCATCATGCATCTTTGAAAGGTAGCAGGTGCATTACATAAACCAAAAGGCATACGTCTATAAGCAAAAGTGCCAAAAGGGCAAGTAAAAGTAGTTTTAGATTGATCCCCTGCTGAAACAGGTATCTGAGAGAAACCAGAATAACCATCTAGAAAGAAAAAATGTGTGTGTTTGGATAGCCTTTATAGCATTTGATCAATAAAAGGTAAAGGGTAATGATCTTTCTTAGTGGCTTTATTTAACTTACGGAAATCAATTACCATCCTATAACCTGTAATAATTCTTTGCGGGATCAATTCACCTTTATCATTAGGAACAATGGTAATACCTCCCTTTTTGGGGACACAATGGACATGGCTTACCCATTCACTATCAGCAACGGGATAAATAATACCTGCCTCAAGGAGTTTTAGTATCTCCTTTCTTACCACTTCCTTCATTTTGGGATTTAATCGTCTTTGAGGATCTCTAACTGGTTTGGCATCTTTCTCCACTGAAATTTTGTGTTTACATAATGTGGGACTAATGCCCTTAAGATCATCCAGAGTATATCCAATAGCAGCTCCGTGCTTCTTCTGAGTTTTCAATAATCTTTCTTCTTCTTTCTCTGAAAGGTTAGCACTAATAATAACAGGATATATTTGTTTTTCATCAAGATAAGCATACTCAAGATTATCAGGTAATGGTTTTAGTTCAAACACGGGATCACCCTTGGGTGGAGGGGGATCCCCAAGAATTTCAATGGGAGGATTATGTTTCAGCATAGGTTCTTGTTTAAGGAACACTTCATCTATTTCTTCCCATTCCTTCATAAACATATTATTTTCATGGTCTAGCAAATATTGTTCTAACGGATCAGTTGGAGGAACAACAATGGAAGCAAGACCAATAATTTCATCCTTACTAGATGGTTCCTCTTCACGATGTTGTCTACGAAATTTAGAAAAGTTAAATTCATGAGACGTATCACCTGGACCAATAGTAACTACATCTTTTTTTGCAATCTATCCTAGCATTAACGGTGTTCAAGAAGGGTCTAACAAATATAATGGGACAAAAGCTATCTTGTGGGGAGCCAAGAACAAGAAAATCAGCAGGATATTTAGTTTTCCCACACAAGACTTCAACATCTCTAACAATTCCCATTGGTGAAATAGTATCTCTATTGGCAAGTTCGATTGTGACATCAATATCTTCTAACTCAACAGGTGCAATATCGTGCTTAATTTCATTGTATAAGACAATAGGTATTGCACTAGCACTAGCACCCATATCACATAAGCCATGATACCAATGATCTCCTATTTTAACAGAAATAACAGGCATGCCTACCACAGGTCTATGTTTATCTTTAGCACAAGGTTTGGCAATTCTAACAGTTTCATCACAGAAATAAATAACATGCCCAACAATATTATCAGACAAGAGATCTTTAATAATAGCAACATTATGTTCAACTTTGATTTGCTCAGGAGGTGTATAAGTTCTAACATTGCTCTTACGAACAACAGTCGAAGCTTTAGCATGATCTTTTATCCTAACAGGAAAAGGAAGTTTTTCGACATAAGCAGTAGGAATAATAGGATCACTATATGTAATAGTCTTCTCTTCGACTGTAATAGGTGCAACTACTTTCACTTCAACGGGAGTATTATATTTAAACTACTTATCTTTAGGGAGATCAACGTGAGTAGCAAAAGTTTCACAAAAAGTAGCTACTATCTCAGAGTCAAGTCCATACTTAGAGCTAAATCCACGGAAAGCATCGGTATCCATAAAAGATTTAACACAATTAAACTTAGGTGTCATACCTGACTCCTTACCATCGTTGGAACCCCAATCTTCAGAGTTGCATTTAACTCTTTCCAATAAGTCCCATTTGAAATCAATATTCTTCAGCATATAGGAACCAACACAGGAAGTATCAAGCAGGTTGCGATTATCAAGAGAAAGCCGAGCATAAAATTTTTGAATAATCATTTCCCGAGAGAGCTCATGATTGGGGCATGAATACAACATTGACTTAAGCCTCCCCCAAGCTTGAGCGATGCTTTCTCCTTGACGAGGCCAGAAATTATATATGTAATTACGATCACGACGAACAACATGCATAGGATAGAACTTCTGGTGAAATTCCAACTTCAATCGCTTATAATTCCAATATCTCGTATCATCACATAGCCTACACCATGTTATTGCATCTACCTTCAAAGATAAAGGGAAGACCTCCCTTTTGACAACATCATCGGGAATACCTGCAAGCTTAAATAATCCACAAACTTCATCCACAAAGATGAGGTGTAAGTCGGGATGCAATGTTCCATCTCCTGCGAAAGGATTAGCTAGCAGTTTCTCTATCATACCCGAAGGAATCTCAAAGTGAATATTTTCATAAGGTTCGGTAGGTTTAGTAGGTTGAGGAGCATCTCTTTGGTCTTTTGGTTGGGGTTAAGATACCCCAAACAAGCCCCTCAAAGGATTAGTTTCCATAGTAACAAGTAACAAAAAATTTCAGCACACTATATAAATGTTTCCTTACCAAGTTCCACTCACCAAGAGCGCTACGCTCCCCGGCAACGGCGCCAGAAAAGAGTCTTGATGACCCACAAGTATAGGGGATGTACCGTAGTCCTTTCGATAAGTAAGAGTTTCGAACCCAACGAGGAGCAGAAGGAAATGATAAGCGGTTTTCAGTAAGGTTTTCTCTGCAAGCACTGAAATAGTAGGTGATAGATAGTTTTGTGGTAAAATAAATAATAACGAGAAAAAATTAAATAAAGTAAATAAAGTTCTGAAAGGTGGCCCAATCCTTTATGTAGCAAAGGATAAGCCTGGACAAATTCTAATAATGAAGAAGGAGCTCCCGAGGACACATTGGGAATTATCGTCAAGCTAGTTTTCATCACGTTCATAAGATTCGCGTTCGGTACTTTGATAATTTGATATGTGGGTGGACCGGCACTTGGGTACTTCCCTAACATGGACAAGCATCCCACTTATGATTAACCCCTATTGCAAGCATCCGCAACTACAAAAAGGAGTATTAAGATAAACCTAACCACATCATTAAACATATGAGTCCATATCAACCCCTAACGAAGCAACGCATAAACTAGGGTTTAAGCTTGTGTCACTCTAGCAACCCATCATCTACTTATTACTTCCCTATGCCTTCCTCTAGGCCCAAACAATGGTGAAGTGTCATGTAGTCGACGTTCACATAACAACACTAGAGGAGAGACAACATACATCTCATCAAAATATCGAACGAATACCAAATTCACATGACAACTAATAGCGAGACTTCACCCATGTCCTCAGGAACAAACGTAACTACTCACAAAGCATATTCATGTTCATAATCAGAGGGGTAATAATATGCATCAAGGATCTGAACATATGATCTTCCACCAAGTAAACCAAATAGCATCAACTACAAGGAGTAATCAACACTACTAGCAACCCACAGGTACCAATTTGTGGTTTTGATACAAGATTGGATACAAGAGATGAACTAGGGTTTTGAGATGAGATGGTGTTGGTGAAGACGTTGATGGAGATTGACCCCCTCCCGATGACAGGATCGTTGGTGATGAAGTTGGTGATTATTTCCCCCTCCCAGAGGGAAGTGTCCCCGGCAGAACAGCTCCGCCAGAGCCCTAGATTGATTCCGCCAAGGTTCCACCTCGTGGCGGCGGAGTTTCGTCCCGTAAGCTTTCCCACGCTTTTTTTCAGGTGAAAACCCTTCATATAGCAGAAGATGGACGTCGGAGGCCCACCAGGGAGCCCAGGAGATAGGGGGCACGCCCTACGGGGGGCGCGCCCCCCTGTCTCCTGGACAGGGTGTGGGCCCCCTGGCCTATTTCTTTTGCCCAAAAATTCTTATTAAATCTGAAAAGTTGTTTCTTGGAGTCTTAGATGTTTTGTAGTTGTGCAGAATAGGTTTCCAATGTTTGCTCCTTTTCCAGCCAGAATTCCAGCTGCCGGCATTCCCCCTCTTCATGGTAAACCTTGTAAAATAAGGGAGAATAGCCATAAGTATTGAGATATAATGTGTAATAACAGCCCTAATGCAATAAATATTGACATAAAAGCATGATGCAAAATGGATGTATCAGCTTGCAACTGGGTTCTGTCCCGGATCACGGAAACACAGATCAATGGATATGTAGTGACGGGCGCTTTAGCCTCAAAAAATGTCCTTCACTGGCGAGTTCCTGGCCCTGAGTGCCCTCCTGAGCCTCAGGATGGAAAAGTTATTGTTTTTATATATGCAGCACTTAGACCGAGGTTTCAGCCCTCCCGGTTCAAAAACTTTCCGGTATGTCCTTGCTAGCTTTCAACTCCATCCACAAGACATTGGACCAAATTCCGTGTCAAACATATGCAACTTTCAAGTATTTTGTGAAGTTTACCTTCAAGAGGAACCATCTGTCGAGCTGTTCTGGGACTTCTTCCATCTAAACCGCCGAACTGAATTTTCTGATGGTCCTAATACGGAACTTGGTGGGGTATCAATCTAGCAGAGGAAGGAAGTTGATTTCCCACATGCATCACACCACAGTCATCCCAAAGACTGGAACCAAACTTGGTTTTACTGTCACAACACTGCCCCTGCTGAAGAGAATCCCTTGCCGGGTTACCGCCTCACCGGCTTAGCAACGGCCACCCATTTCCTCGACGATTAACTGCCAAAGAGCGGCAAACTTATGCTCCTCTACTCGCCAAGCTCCGGGGTCTCTTGGCCAACGGTTTGACTGGTGTTGATCTCGTGCGCTGTTGGGTTAAATGGCACATCCTTCCCTTAAGTCGCCACTCCGGCTTAATGCATGAGTATACTGGCAGCGCCAACGATCCTCAACGGTTTAATGAAATAGAGGTTACTGATGACGAAGTCACCGAATCGGTGAAGAAGATGTTAGACAAACCAATCGCCGCATGCAGCCAAATCGGAATGGCCCCCTTTTATACCGCCAACAAACCACCAGCGGTAAATATGTTAACTTTGTACTTTCTTGATCCACCTCCGCTTTAACATTGTTCTAATAAATCTTTGTTTAATCTTTACAGCCCAACAACTCCTTTTGGAAAAGGAAAACTTCAGATAAACCGGCCAGAGCTCCTCGTGCCAAGAACAAAGCTACCAAGAATGCAGCCAAGAAGAAGACCGGCGAAGCTGCTGATCCGCCCGAAGATGCCGAAGATTCGAATCAAGAGGTAGAACTTGACTCCCTTGGTTCCTTTTTCATACATATTATTAACAATGATTATCATCAGGATGATGCAGAGGTCAGCCGTGTGGACCATGTTGAGGTAATCTCTCTTTCCTCCAATTCAGATCTCGTGCCGGTTCAAAGATTTCGCCATGCAGTTCGGAAAGTGAAATACTCTCACCTCTTGCTTATTTGGATCCAAAATTTACTTTAAAGAAACAGCAAACTAAAGGGCGCCGCACAACCCGACACAGTGGCTAGCAAGTCACCTCTTCCGGTTTACTGGATACACCAACCCGGAAGCGTCGTCCAGAGGTTACTTGCTCTCCCGAAAAACGGTATCCTTTGAAGGGTTTCTTCCGATAACCACTTAATCCGTCTGATCCGAATTACCAGGCGTCTTCCAATTCATCTGGCAGTTCATCAACTACTCAGCTGCCTCCCCTCAAGACCGTCGCTGGGTAAGTGCATTATTTTTCAGTTTGTCTCTTCATGCATTGGTTTATCATACTAATCTTTATTTTGATGTTGCAATGCCAAGGCCCGATTGAGCAAGAAAGCCAAGACCAGTGGCCCCTCTCACGATGTTAAACCGGAGAAGACCCCAGACAACGCTGGTGAAAATCCTGATATTGTCATGGATGACTCTGCCCCACAAGACCCAGCTACCGATGCCAATCCGCCGGAGGCTGACCCGGAAACACATGTTTAAACATCAAGTCCACATGCCACGCCTTCAAGTCCAGTTGCTGATCCGCTGAGGTCGGCTGCTGATCCGCCAAGCCATGCTGCCAATCCGCTAAACCCAGCCCAAGACAATGTCAATCCTCCGAGCCCAGCCAAAGATGATGATGATGTTGTTGTCACTGGTACTGCTTATACCGCCCCAGGCAATCCAGTTGGTTTATCGAAGCACATTGCCAAGGATGAATTTGCCGCTATGGGAAGGGAAAATGGAAGAGCGACTTGTCCGACTATGTTAATCTTTCTGTTCAAGATCTTCATTCCGGATTCTTGAACTGGCTTTACACCAGCCAAGATTATGAAGCCGGTTTGGTGAATCTGATGAAGGAACGCTATGAGGTAATCTTCAAAATACCATCTTTATTCTGTACATTCATTGTATTGTAGCCCCCAAGGGCCGGTTTATCTTTTAAAGATAAACCGGGTCTTTAAAGATAAAGAACACTTTGACTTCATAGCCCCCAAGGGCCAGTTTGTCTTGTGAAGACAAACCGGGACTTTTATATTCATACTGTACCTTGTTGACTTTCCTTGTGTATTTGTTGGATCAAACACACATTAGCCCCCAAGTGCCAAGATTAAAACTTGTATTGATCCTTGGGACTTTAAACAATTAGTAGTAAAGAAGCAATCCACATTAGCCCCCAAGTGCCAAGTGTATAACTGGTTCTATTCTTGGAACTTTGACAAAATATTTACATGCTCCTCCTCTGTCTGTAACAGGCTGACTTGAGCAACAAAGATTCCCAAATTGCCGATCTGCAAGAAAATATCAAGTCCCAACAAGCCGAAACTTCCAAGGCCAACGAAGAGCTCAAAACCGCTTTAGCAGCCATGGAGCAACTCAAAGAAGGATTCAAGACAGATCGTGTCAACTAGGAGACTGAGAAGAATGCATTGTTGAAGCGGTAAGAAGACGCCGAACCAACGCTTAAACCGGTGGCGGAAGAGCTATCTGGGTTGAAGCGGCAAGTGAATGCCATGACTTCTGCAGTGTTTTGTAAGTATTCTTACCAAGGCTTTAAGAACGACGGTTTTTTTTAATTTGCCGATTTAACATGAAATTCTTAAACCGTTTGTAGGTGGCCGCATTGCTCATCTGGGCTCTGACATGCGGATGAGGCTAAAGGCAACATATACTCTGATTGAGCAACTGTATACCGGTGCCCAACGGGTTATCTGTGCAGCCTCATACAATAATCCGGCCCCGTCATTGGTCAAGGATACTCTAGCAAGGCTATCCATGACACCAGCGCAGATAGAAGAGATGAAGCGATCCGCCGCTAGGGCTGGCGCTTTGTTGGCACTTACCCGAGCCAAAGCATGGATAGCTGATCTGGATCCGGTTGGTATCACCAAGGGCATTCCGAGCAAGAAAACGGGGCAGAGTTTGATAATGAAGCCCTCAAAATTGTGACAAGGGAGATGCGTCCTCTGGCGAGTCAACTGGCAGAAGAAGCTAATTTGACGGTTCACCGGTCCCTCTATGATGCCAACAACAAACGGGTTGACACTGTCATACCGGAAGTGCAAAATCTTATTCCGCCAATCCGTAAGAACACTTACGCCCCTGACGTTGATCTGGCTGAACTTATAAGTGAAGAGGATGTCTTTCAGGCTTTAACCCGGATTGACTGGACCATCACTGACTTCCAGCTACTGGATGAGGAGGAGGAGGCTGAACCGACGCCAGATGATTCATCAACATCACGTCAACCTGGTGATGAGTCCTGATCCGACAATCTGATTGATGCTTTATAAACTTTGTTCTGTGGAAAGAACAATTCCATATTTTGGGCCGTGAAGCGCCTTGTAATAGGCTAGTTAAAATACTTTGATCTGCCGTCATCTGGCACTGGGATACACTTTGTTTGATCTGCCATGCCAATTTCAGTGATGGCTTATATATCTTCATAATATGATGCAAATCCCCTGTCTGCAAAAAAAAGATCTGTCCCAGCGGTTCACCGCTGGACGGGTCATAATGCCCAAGGTAAAGCCTGGCTAATAACCAGAGTGGAACAAATATGAATAACTCATACCTGTGATATGAAATCACTGAGTAAGGGTGAAATCCCGAATCTTGAGCTGTTATACCCCTTACCCTATAATGATGTAATGAATAAGTCATGCCGGGTTATAATGAACACTAGATGATCATACAAGCGACAGATAGTCAAAGCCAGGCCGGGTTAACAAACACTGGTTTGATAAGATGGTCTAACAAATTATAGCTGAAAGCCAAGCCGGATTAACAAACACCGGGTTACCATGATGACTGAAAAGCCACACCGGGTCAAAGGTCACCAGTTCAAAATAAATTCATCAAGAAAGGTGAAAACTTGGCAAAAAAGCAAATAAGAAACCATGTAGTCAAGGCTTTTCAAGGGCTGCCAGGCCCAAATTCAAGGCTTTTCATCGGCTGCCAGGCCACTGAGTTAAACCATTTCACAAAGCCTTTTAAGATGGGCCTCCAACTAACCAATCATCATTTTAACTTTGACAAGTTCAGGGTCTGTATAAGATTGACTTGACAAACATTCGGCGGGTCGTGCCAGGATTACCTGGATAGGAGTGGCTTACTTGATGAAGGCAGGTTAACCCGGGTTTTAGGTGAATACACCAGGCTTCCAAGCCGTGGGTCGATACCCAATTACAAGGGTCCTTTCAAACTCTTTGTTGCTTTTGCACAAAAGAGCCCCCAAGTAACTTTGTGAGCTGTGCTCAATGGGTGCCTATGTTTTAGCTGTGTATAACATCTAGACTCTCTTTGGCCCCTTGGGTGTGAAGCTCCCAAGTTGTGTTGTGGCATGATAGCTGGTTTAATGGACAAGGTGAGTCATTGCTTTGAGAGCAGAAGCCCCCTTGTAACCAAGAAATATTGGAAGAATGGCAGAGGACCTCCTTGTAGCAAGGATGTCGGTTTATTATATTGATCATAATATATACACAGTCATAATATGTACATAAGAAAAGGTTATGCTCAGGTGTAGTCAGGTCGAAGGAGAGCTATGTTCCATGGCCGCCGGGTCTCCTCCTCAGAATTGCGTGAGTCTTCTCAAACGTCAATGAGGTAGTATGATCCGTTGTGTAGATTTTTGCTGACCACAAAAGGTCCTTCCCAAGGTGGGGATAACTTGTGCATATCGGACTGGTCCTGGATGAGCCGGAGCACTAAGTTGCCTTCTTGAAAGGTTCTTGTCTTAACCCGGCGGCTGTGATAACGCCGCAGGTCTTGTTGATAAATTGCCGATCGAGCCAGAGCCATGTCCCGTTTCTCATCTAACAGGTCCAGCGCCTCTTGGCGTGCTTGCTCATTATCCGCTTCAACATAATTGGCAACCCGTGGCGAGTCATGACGAATATCGCTTGGGAGGACGGCCTCATCCTCGTAAACCATGAAGAAAGGTGTATAACCCGTGGACCGGTTTGGGTGGTGTTTATACTCCATAACACAGATGGTAACTCTTCCACCCAACAACCCGGCGCCCGCTTCAAAGGAACCATAAGCCTGGGTTTAATACCCTTCAAGATCTCTTGATTTGCCCTCTCAGCTTGACCATTGGACTGGGGATGAGCCACGGACGCTACATCAAGCCGGATGTGCTCTCGTTGACAGAACTCCTCCATCTCACCTTTAGAAAGGTTTGTGCCATTATCTGTGATGATGCTGTGTGGAAACCCAAAACGGAAAATGATCATTTTGAGAAATTGAACCGCCGTGGCTGCATCAGACTTGCTGACGGGCTCCGCTTCAACCCATTTAGTGAACTTGTGAACCGCCACCAACATGTGGGTCTTCTTATCCTGGGAGCGTTTGAAAGGTCCCACCATATCAAGCACCCAAATGGCAAACGGCCAAGTGATAGGAATCATCCATAGCTCCTAAGCCGGAATATGAGCTCGACGTGAAAATTTCTGACAACCATCACACCGCTTTACCAGATCGTCCGCATCAGCATGAGCTGTCAACCAATAGAACCCATGACAAAAAGCTTTAGCCACCATGGACTTTGAACTGGCATGGTGACCACAATCCCCTTCATGGATTTCACGTAGAATCTCTTGTCCTTCTTCAGGAGAAATACAGCGTTGGAAAACGCCTGAAACACTGCAACGGTGTAACTCGCCATTGTGAATAACCATGGACTTGGACCGCCGTATTATCTGTCTGGCCAAGACCTCAGCATCTGGTAACTCGCCCCGGTTTAAATACGCCAAATATGGAACCATCCAATCCGGAGTGGTATGTAAAGCAGCCACTAATTGGGCCTCCGGATCAGGAACAACTAAATCCTCCTCTGTAAAGCAACTTAACAGACGGGTTATGCAAGATATCTAAAAAGGTATTGGGTGGTACTGGTTTACGCTGAGATCCCAGCCGGCTTAAAGCATTGGCTGCTTCGTTTTTGCGCCGGTCAATGTGGTCAACCTGATAACCCTTAAAATGACCTGCCACAATATCCACCTCGCGTCTGTAAGCCGCCATGAGTGGATCCTTAGAATCCCGAGTACCAGAAACTTGCTGAGCCACTAGGTCAGAATCTCCAAAATAGCGAACCCGGCTTAAGTTCATTTCCTTAGACACACGGAGACCGTGGGGTAAGGCCTCGTACTCAGCTGCATTATTAGTACAAGGAAACATTAGGCAGAGAACATAACAAATTTTATCACCTCGAGGGGAAGTAAGAACAACTCCATCCCCTGAGCCCTCCAATTGCCTGGATCCATCAAAGTGAATGGTCCAGTATGTATTATCCGGTTTGTTCTCTGGTACCTGTAACTCGGTCCAATCATTGATGAAGTCAACAAGCGCCTGTGGCTTAATTGATGTCCGAGGCATATACTTCAATCCGTGCGGGCCAAGCTCAATTGCCGACTTTGCAACCCGGCCAGTCGCCTCCCTGTTCTGAATTATATCGCCCAAAGGAGCTGAACTGACCACTGTAATGGGATGGCCTTGAAAGTACTGTTTGAGCTTCCGACTTGCCATAAAAACCCCATAAACCAGCTTCTGCCAATGCGGATACCATTGCTTTGACTCGATAAGTACTTTGCTGATGTAGTAAACCGGCCGTTGAACCGGATATTCCATACCAGCCTCCTTGCGCTCCACCACAATGGCCACACTGATAGCACGGGCATTAGCAGCCACGTACAATAACAAAGGCTCTTTGTCAATCGGAGCAGCAAGAACCGGCGGTTCAACCAACTGCCGCTTTAAGTCCTCAAATGTCGCATTGGCCGCATCACTCCAGACGAAATCGTCTGTCTTTTTCAACATCTGGTACAATGGAATCGCCTTCTCTCCCAAACGGCTGGTAAACCGGCTGAGGGCTGCAATTTGACCTGCCAAACACTGAACATCATTGATACACTTTGGTTTAGCCAAAGATGTAATTGCTTTGATTTTTTCCGGATTAGCCTCAATGCCTCTGTTGGACACCGGAAAGCCTAAGAGCTTGCCTGCGGGAACACCAAAAACACACTTATCCAGATTAAGCATCATTTTGTAAACCCGAAGATTGTCAAATGTTTCCTTGAGGTCATCTATCAAGGTTTCCTTCTTCCTGGATTTTACCACAATGTCATCCACATAGGCATGAACATTACACCCGTGAAGACAATTTTGCACACAACGCTGATAAGTTGCCTGGGCACTTTTTAGCCCAAAGGGCATAAAAACATAGCATAAGGCTCCAAAGGGAGTGATGAAGGCTGTCTTCTCCTGGTCCTTAACTGCCATTTTAATCTGATGGTAACATGAATAAGAATCCAAGAAACTCAGGCGCTCACAACCCGCCGTCGCATCAATAATCTGATCAATATGCGGGAGAGCAAAAGGATCTGCCGGACAAGCTTTATTCAAATATGTGTAGTCCACACACATACGCCAAGTGTCGTTTCTTAAGAACAAGCACCAGATTAGCCAACCACTCGGGGTGAAATACTTCGATGATAAAGCCAGCAGCCAACGGCCGGGCTACCTCTTAACCAATGGCCTTGTGTCTTTCCTCGTTAAACAGCCGAAGAAATTGCTTGACCGGTTTAAACTTGGGATCAATATTGAGAGTGTGCTCAGCGAGTTCCCTCGGTACACCTGGCATGTCAGAAGGCTTCCATGCAAAAATGTCCCGGTTCTCACGGATGAACTCGATGAGCACGCTTTCCTATTTCGGATCCAGATTGGTGCTGATGCTAAACTGTTTGGATGAATCGCCAGGAACAAAGTCAACAAGTTTAATCTCATCAGCTGGTTTGAACTTCAGGGTCAGGTCATGCTCAGTGGTGGGCTTCTTCAAAGGAGTCATATCTGCCGGATCAACATTGTCCTTATAAAACTTCAGCTCCTGTGTAGCACAAACCGACTCAGCGTAAGCCACATCACCTTCCTCACAATCCAAAGCGATCTTTCGACTTCCATGTATTGTTATAGTCCCCTTGTGACCCGGCATTTTGAGCTGTACATAGATATAGCAGGGCCTCGCCATGAATTTTGCATAAGTCGGCCGTCCAAACAGGGCGTGATACGGGCTCTAGATTTTCACTACTTCAAATGTCAATTTTTCGGACCTGGAATCATGGTCATCTCCAAACACAACCTCCAAAGAGATCTTGCCACCAGGATATGCCGATTTACCTGGTACTACACCATGGAAAACAGTGTTGGATGGTTTAAGACTCTTGTCTGTCAACCCCATGCGACGAAAAGTCTCATAGTACAAGATGTTGATACTGCTCCCTCCATCCATCAGGACTTTGGTAAATTTATAACCTCCCACCTAAGGTGCTACCACCAAAGCCAGTTGCCCCGGATTGTCAACCCGGGGCGGATGATCCTCTCTTCTCCACACAATGGGCTGCTCGGACCATCGTAAATAACGTGGTACTGCCGGTTCAACAGCGTTAACTGCCCTTTTGTGAAGCTTCTGACCGCGCTTACACAGGCTAGTAGTGAACACATGATACTGCCCACCATTCAACTGCTTGGGATGACTTTGATAACCTGACTGCTGTTGATTTGCTTGATTATTGTGTTGGCCATTACCACCTTGGTTATTCTGGTTGCCCTGATTATTCTAAAAGACTGAGCTTGAACCGCCGCCACCATGGAAACCTGGACCTGAACCGCCCGACGGACCCTAATCATACCGGAATACATCGGAATTCTTGAACTCCTTCATGATATAAAAATCTTTCCAAAGATGTGTAGAAGGGGCCTCCTTGGTCCCATGCTTTGGGCAGGGCTGGTTTAACAAACGCTCCAGATTCATCCCTCCATCGCGCTGGGGCGGTTTACCTTTACGACGCTGCATATTGGTGTTAGCCACAAGATCTGAACTATGTGCTTGCGCTTACCATTATTACCATGGCCTCCTTGGTTGTGATGTTGTCCCTTTGCACCGCCGTTCTTCTTTCCCTTCTCCGGTTTGTCCTCATCAGAATCGAGATCCTTGGTATTATCAAAATTGGCATACTTGACCAAGGCTGCCATAAGGGTTCCCATGTCATTGCAGTGGCGCTTGAGTCATCCCAACTTCATCTTCAGTGACTTAAACCGGCAATTACGCTCCAGCGTTATGATCGCTTGTCCAGCATTAATCCGGTCGGACGAATGCAAAACTTTTGAAACCCGGTGCACCCAATGAGTTGTTGACTCGTTCTCCCCATGGACACAAGCATCCAGATCCACGATGGACATAGGATGTTTGCATGTGTCTTCTAAATTGGCTATAAACCGGGCCTTCAGCTGATCCCATGACTGTATGGAGTTAGCTGGTAAATTTTTCAACCAAGTACGGGCTGTCCCTTCCAACATCATCGTGAAGTACTTTGCGCAGGCCGCTTCATCCACATCCAGCATCTCCATTGTCATCTCATAACTCTCGGTCCACGCCTCAGGTGGCTGATCCGCAGTGTAATTAGGTACCTTACGTGGACCCCTGAAATCCTTGGGCAGACGCACATTACGGAGAGCCGGAATGAGACATGGCACTCCCCAGGAACTAAAGGCAAGACCGGTGCCTCGGTCTACTGATGCCGCTGGCTAAACTGGGGCGGGTAGATAACAACCCACATGTAAAGCGGCCTCCCTTCATGCTCTGCCATTATCCACCATGTTATGAGCATTTGCTTCAACGCGCGCCGGATTGGGTCCATTACGGCGCGACGCGCTGCTAGACACTTTCGGTTCATCCACGTGCCTGCTATAGCTTGGGCTCGGACGGGGGGTTGAATGAATTCTATCTCGTCTATAGGAATAAGCCTACTGCTGCACCACGGCGGTTTGTAGAAGATCCCTAGCCCACCGCGTTTGAATCGCCGCCAGTGAATCACCCTCCATCGGAATGGCTTCCAGGTGAGATGGTGCGGCAATCATGTTATCCAAAGGGCTCGAGAAGTGACCCAGCGGTGTGGACACGTATTGCGGCGGGTTATCCGTTCGTCGAGGTGGTTCCGTCATCCATGGTTGATCCGGCACTGCCCTAGGCGCGTCGGTCCGGTTTGCAGCCACCAGATTGCTCGGCCTAGCGCCTGGTGTGTGAAACAGGTTTAGTCCTTCGTAGACCGGGGGCAGACGAGACCGGTACTTCCTTTGCATTACGTCATCTGATGCGGTCCGATTCTGCGCCTGTATCTGCTGTGATTGGGCATCCAAAGCGGCCAATTCTTCAGCCATCCTAGCATCCTCAATTGCCAGGTCCTCCTTAGCCTATGTTATCTGGTCCTTCAGTTTCGCAATGTCCGCATTGTGCTGATCCTGCTTCTCCGGGGTAACTGTCGTGGTTAACAAGGTCGCCCAGGCATCCATCAAGCCGGAGAGGACTTGAGCCGGTCGGCGCGCCGGGGCTCCTGACGCGGCCGCTGATCTGGTATTCATTGCCGCTGTAGATGAACACTGCAAAGTGGGCTGTGTTCTGGCCATGTAAATAGCAACCCGACTTGGCGGTTCAAGGAGGTCCGGAATACTGTTGCCATAGGAATATCCTTCTAGCACACCATCATGAATTTGGTATAGGGACTCGGTTTCGCCAGTGGATGACTCGCCGTCGGAATAAACAACCGTTTCGCCTTCAGACACCAGTTCAGATCCGATCCCATGAACACACCCTACGAACGCACGCTTCATGGCAGGCTTAACCTAGACAGGACTCGCACGCTGAGCTGTCTCGACGATGTCGGTGCAGATGTCCGGCTCAGGGCCCGGTTCGCCGATTTTGCCGATGAAGACATGAATTCCGCCAAAAGGGACCCGGTATCCATACTCGATTGAGCCGGCCTTGGGGCCCCATCCTTCGTCGTCGATATAAAGCTTGCCGTGACGACTCTTGGTCATCCGGCCAACCATGTACCCGTTGAGTCCTTCAGAGCTGCCCTTCAAGAACTCGAAACCATCATGCGATAGCCCCACAGTGGGCGCCAACTATCGTGGAATTAACACGTCAGATGTCCTCATGAAAGGACTTAGTCGCAGAGCCATCGCAACGGGTTATCTTGAAGGGGTTAAACCAGACAAGGGACATGGGAGTTTATACTAGTTGTGATGGGATTGATTGGGTTTCGATGACCAGGGAGCAAATACGCTTTGCCCGAGTCTCGAGTTGTTGTTTTCTCTATCCCTGAACAGCCGCCAGGTCGTCCCTTTATATACATAGGTTGACACCCGGCCGGTCTACAGAGTCCCGAGGCCTACTCATACAAGTGTCCGGCTTGGTCTCTCCCTTCCTAACTTACACCACAAGTTACATAACCATGGCGGTTTACCACTATGGGCCTTAAACCGCCCTTGGTCTCTGGGCCTCTAAGCTTCAGTAGTAAAACGCCATCTGCTGGATCTTCGTGGGCTTTGATATAATTGAGGGTGAACCGGGCCCTCCCGACTGGTTTACACTCAGTAGTTATATCCCCACCAGAATCCGTCGATCGAAAGTGATCGGACAAGAGGACCATGGGTTGAATTTTGGGGCGACTGGCTCCATCGCATAGACGTCCCTTAGTGCACACTTCCATTCCCGCTTGGGGATATGGGTTGCGTATATCATATTCACTATTTTCACCTGGGGAGGGAATTTCTTCTGTCCTCCCGTGATCGGCGGTCGGGGCTCCTCGTCGTCGTTGCTATGCAACCCCTTTTCCTTGTTTTTGACATTCAACTTGCCGGCCTGTTTAAACACCTTGCATTCCCTGTTGGTGTGGTTGGCTGGTTTATCGGGGGTGCCGTGAATTTGATATGAGCGATCGAGTATGTGGTCCAAACTGGACAAGCCCGGACTGTTTTTTTTGAATGGCTTTTTCTGCTGTCCGGTTTTAAAGCCTCTGAATCCGGCATTGACTGTCGTGTCTTCGGCGTTTATCACAACGCTTGTGTCTATTTCGTAGCAGCTTGCCATTTCTATCCCTGGCGTCTGAATCGCCTATGTTTTTGGGTGTGATGTCGCTGCGAGCCAGCCAGATGTCCTCGCCCGCGCAGAAGCGGGTCATGAGTGTTGTGAGGGCTGCCATGGACTTTGGCTTCTCTTGGCCGAGATGTCGGGCGAGCTATTCGTCGCGAATGTTGTGCTTGAAGGCCGCTAAGGGTTCGGCATCCGGACAGTCGACAATTTGGTTCTTTTTAGTTAGGAACCGAGTCCAGAATTTCCTGGCTGACTCTCCGGGCTGCTGGGTTATGTGACTTAAGTCATCAGCATCCGGTGGTTGCACGTAAGTGCCCTGGAAGTTATCGAGGAACGCGTCTTCCAGATCCTCCCAACTGCCAATGGAGCTTGCTGGCAATCTATTCAGCCAATGCCGAGCCGTTCCTTTGAGCTTAAGTTGTAGGTACTTTATGGCATATAAGTCATCGCCGCGGGCCATGTGGATGTGGAGAAGAAAATCTTCGATCCATACCGCGGGGTCTGTTGTGCCATCACATGATTCAATGTTTAAGGGTTTAAACCCTTCTGGAAATATGTGATCCATAACTTCATTAGTGAAGCATAGGGGGTGTGCGGCGCCTCTATGCCGGGCTACATCCTGATGTGGTTCAAATGAATCTGGTCTATTGTATTCGTCCCGGCCGGACTTTGGTTTATTGTATCCGGCATGTCGGTCATCGTCACGTCTTGTGGCGCGCCCCTGTGATACGTAGATCGATCTTGACTGTACTTCTTTGTTTTCCAATACATCTCGCAGGTCCTTCGTGTATCCCCGGGCCTTAGTGTTATTGTTTGATTAGCCATGGGGTGTGGTCTGGACTTCGGGCTGGTACGCCATTTTCTCGCGGCCACAGGGTGGCCGGTCAGCCGCATCATGCGCTGGTAGCGTGGGCTTCAAAGCCTCCTCCTCGAGTTGAGGTAGCAGCCTGCACTTTGGGTAGCTTTTGCTAGGGCGCTCGAGTCCGTATTCCTCGGCAGCCAGGACCTTGGTCCATCTGTCAGTTAGCATATCTTGATCAGCTTGAAGTTGTTGCTGCTTTTTCTTCGGGCTTTTTGCAGTGGCTATAAGCCGGCGTTTGAAGCGCTCCTGCTCGACGGGATCCTCAGGCACGATGAATTCTTCGTCCCCAAGGCTCACTCGTCTTCGGAGAGAGGCATGTAATTATCATCCTCTAATTCTCCGTTAGTTGCCTATTCTTTTGGGCTAGCTTGCCCATCCTCTTGCTCGGCCTGCTCGAAGCCTGGCTGGGCAGGATTGTCTTCGTCTTCGGCACCATCCGGATTGTTATCTCTTGTGCCGGTGTCACTATTTTTGCTATGGTGGGGCTTGGAGCGGCGCCGACGATGCCGGTGTCTAGACTGCTTCTCTAAGGGGTTATCGTCCGCTGCCTATCGCCATTGTTTTCTTTAGGGGTGTCCACCATATAAATATCATATGATGAGGTGGCTGTCGAGCGCCCTATAGGCAGTGGTTCCTGTTCTTCTCCTGCATCATCGTCCATACCATCGATGTCTTCGGAGTCGAAGTCAAGCACTTCGGTTAAGTCATTGATAGTGGCTATAAAGTGGGTGGTGGGTGTGATAACCCACAAGTATAGGGGATCGCAACAGCTTTCGATGGTAGAGTATTCAACCCAAATTTATTGATTCAACACAAGGGGAGCCAAAGAATATTCTTGAGTATTAGCAGTTGAGTTGTCAATTCAACCACACCTGGATAACTTAGTATCTATAGCCAAGTGTTTAGTAGCAAAAGTGGTATGATAATAATAGTAACGGTACCAAAAGTAAAGATAAATGTTTTTGGGGGTTTTGTAGTAGTTGTAACAGTAGCAACGAAAAAGTAAATAAGCGAAGAACAATATATAAAAAGCTCGTAGGCAATGGATCAGTGATAGATAATTATGCCGGATGCAATTCCTCATGCAATAGTTATAACATAGGGTGATATAGAACTAGCTCCAATTCATCAATGTAATGTAGGCATGTATTCCGTAAATAGTCATGCGTGCTTATGGAAAAGAACTTGCATGACATCTTTTGTCCTACCCTCCCGTTGCAGCGGGGTCCTTACGGAAACTAAAGGATATTAAGGCCTCGTTTTAGTAGAGAAGCGGAACAAAGCATTAGCACATAGTGAACACATCAACTCCTCAAACTACACTCATCACCGAGAAGTATCCCGATTATTGTCACTTAGGGGTTGTCGGATCATAACACATAATAGGTGACTATAGACTTGCAAGATAGGATCAAGAACACACATATATTCATGAAAACATAATTGGTTCAGATCTGAAATCATGGCACTCGGGCCCTAGTGACAACCATTAAGCATAGCAAAGTCATAGCAACATCAATCTCAGAACATAGTGGATACTAGGGATCAAACCCTAACAAAACTAACTTGATTACATTGTAAATCTCATCCAACCCATCACCGTCCAGCAGGCCTACGATGGAATTACTCACACACGGCGGTGAGCATCATGAAATTGGTGACGGAGGATGGTTGATGATGAAGACGGCGACAAATCCCCCTCTCCGGAGCTCCGAACGGACTCCATATCAGCCCTCCCGAGAGAGATTAGGGCTTGGCGGTGGCTTCGTGTCGTAAAACACGATGAAACTTTCTCCCTGATTTTTTCTCCCTGAGACGGTATATATGGAGTTGGAGTTGAGGTCGGAGGAGGTCCAGGGGGCCCACGAGATAGGAGGGCGCGCCCTAGGGAGGGCGCCCCCTGTCTCGTGGACAGCCCGTGGGCCCCCTGGCTTTGATTCTTTCACCAAAAATTCTTATTAATTCTGAAAAATGCCTCCGTGGATTTCTAGGACATTCCGAGAACTTTTCTTTTCTACACATAAAACAACATCATGGCAGTTCTGCTGAAAACAGCGTCAGTCCGGGTTAGTTTCATTCAAATCATGCAAGTTAGAGTCTAAAACAAGGATAAAAGTGTTTGGAAAAGTAGATACGTTGGAGACGTATCAACTCCCCCAAGCTTAAACCTTTGCTTGTCCTCAAGCAATTCAGTTGATAAACTGAAAGTGATAAAGAAAAACTTTTACAAACTCTGTTGCTCTTGTTGTTGTAAACATGAAAATCTAGCATTCAAGTTTCGGCAAGTATTATGAACTAACCATACTCACAATAACACCTAGGTCTCACAATTGCTCATATCAATAACATAATCAGCTAGCGATCCATAATAATAAAACTCGGATGACAACACTTTCCCAAAATAATCATAACATGATATAACAAAATGGTATCTCACTAGCCCTTTCTAAGACCGCAAAACATAAATGGAGAGCACCTTTAAAGATCAAGGACTGACTAAACATTGTAATTCATGGTAAAAGATATCAAGTCAAGTCATACCCAATATAAACCAATAATAATGAATGCAAACGACAGTGTGCTCTCCAGCGGGTGCTTTTTAATAAGAAGGGTGATGACTCAACATAAAAGTAAATAGATAAGCCCTTCGCAGAGGGAAGCATGGATTTGTAGAGGTGCCAGAGCTCGATTTTAAAATAGAGATTGAATAAAATTTTGAGTGGCATACTTTGCTATCAACGCTACAACTATGAGATGGCTTTATCTTCCATACTACATGCATTATAGGCAGTTCCCAAACAGAATGGTAAAGGTTATACTCCCCCAACCACCAACAAGCATCAATCCATGGCTTGCTCGAAACAACGAGTGCCTCGAACATACAACAACCCTGGGGGAGTTTTGTTTAATTATTTTGATTTGCTTTGGTCTTTTTGGATCAGGGGACTGGGCATCCCGATTACCGGCCCTTTCTCGTGAATGAGGAGCGGAGTCCACTCCTCTTGAGAATAACCCACCTAGCATGGAAGATATAGGCAGCCCTAGTTGAAACATGAGCTGCTCGAGCATACAAAACAGAATTTCATTTGGAGGTTTGGAGTTTGGTACATACAAATTTACTTGGAACGGTAGGTAAATACCGCATATAGGTAGGTATAGTGGACTCATAAGGTACAACTTTGGGGTTTAAGGAGTTTGGATGTACAAGCAGTATTCCCGCTTAGTACAGGTGAAGGCTAGCAAAACACTGGGAAGCGACCAACTAAGAGAGCGACAACAGTTGTAAACATGCATTAAAATTAATTCACATCAAGTACAAGCATGAGTAGGATAGAATCTACCATGAACATAAATATCATGAAGGCTATGTTGATTTGATTCAACTACATGCGTGAACATGTGCCAAGTCGAGTCACTTAATACATTCAAAGGAGGATACCATCCCATCATACCACATCATAATCATTCTAATAGCATGTTGGCACACAAGGTGAACCATTATAACTCATAGCTAATCAAGCATGGCACAAGTAACTATAATCTCTAAATGTCATTGAAAATATGTTTACTTCATAATAGCTGACTTAGGAACGATGAATCATCATATTTACAAAAACAAGAGAGGTCAAGTGCATACCAGCTTTTCTCATCCCAATAAGTCCATCATATATCATCATTATTGCCTTTCACTTGCACGACCGAACGATGTGTATAATAATAAGAGTGCACGTGCATTGGACTAAGCTAGAATCTGCAAGCATTCAACTCAAGAGAGAAGACAAGTAATATGGGCTCTAAATATAAATAAACAATCATGCATAAAAGAGCCACTAAGCATTTTCAATATGGTCTTCTCGCCCCCCAAAAGAAAGAAAAGAAAATAAAACTATTTACACGGGAAAGCTCCCAACAAGTAAAAGAAGAATGAGAAATCTTTCTGGGTTTTCATTTTAATTTCTACTACAAGCAAGGAAATTAAACTAACTAATTTTGTTGGTTTTTCTTAAGGTTTAACAAACACACAAGAAGAAAACTAGAAAAAGAAATTTAAACTAGCATGGATAATATAATGAAAGAGTATCAGCACCGACAACTAGTGTGTGAACATGAATGTAAAGTCGGTGAGAAATACGTACTCCCCCAAGCTTAGGATTTTGGCCTAAGTTGGTCTAATACCAGTGACCGCCTGGTTGATATCCATAAGTGAAACTGGGGTAGTACTGAGATGAAGAGGCGACAGCCTCCTGAGCAGCAGCGTGTTGGCGAGCTGCCTCCATTCCCCTCTCATATTCAGTTGCTTCTTCCTTGGTGACAACATATCTTCCTTTTGTCTGATAATCAAAAAGGTATGGAGTAGGAAGAGTAACAGGGACGACATTGCGTCTGTTATAGGTTAGTCAATAATGGAGGAATTGTTCATTCCTCTCAAGAAAATGATGGTCAAACATAGCTTCTTTATCCAAATAAACAGGAGGTACAATCATATCCCACTCTCGTGGAGCTATATTAAGAAAATTAGCCACACGGATTGCAAAAATTCCTCCAAAGAAATCTCCCCTTCTATTATTATTATGCAACCTACGTGCAACTATTTCCCCCCAAGTTATAACCTCTATAACTTGACACAGCACTCTTGAGGGCGCAAAGATCAGGGGCACACATGTGACATACTTCATCCTTACCGTTAATGCATCTACCAATAAAGAGAGCAAAGTAATGTATAGCAGGAAAATGAATGCTCCCTATGGTAGCTTGTGTTACGTCCCTAGATTCTCCCACAGTAATACTAGCAAGAAAATACTTCATATTTGGGAGGATCATTAATATTACCCCACTGCGGGAATTTGCAAGCAGTTGTGAAATCCTCTAAATCCATGGTATAAGATGTATCATAAATATCAAACATAACACTAGGAGAATTACGCGAAGAAATATATTCGAACCTCTGCACAAAGGAATCAGTCAATTGATAATATTGAGGACACTTATCTTGTAAGAAGTCCTCAAGCTCAGCATTACGCACATATGCGTCAAATTCCCCCTTGAAGCCTGCTTCAACCATAAAATCATTGGATAGCCACTCGCAAGCCCGTACATTTGCGTCCCTTGGCAAATTAACATCTTGTTCACGTATAGCAATACTTGGCCCTTTCTTTGCCGAGGAACCACCTTGGTACATTCTTCTAAGCATATTTCTTTTTCTGAAAATTTCTGAAATTTTAGTAACTTCAAAATAAAAGTTAAAATTAAACAAGATTGATAGCAACTACTCCTACAAGTGCCTAGAGCCTATATCATGCATTGGAATTGCTTGGGACCTCAAAAATTTAACATGCAAGCTCAAGAATAGGGTCACCTATGCAGCAAAAATTTACAATGAATAAAGCACTAGAACAAAAACTAATTGGACCAATGGACGAGTCACATACCAAGCAATAATCTCCCAAAGCAGTTTTGTGAATGGAGCTTTGAGCTAAGAGATCGAAAATCGCAGCAAAACGAGCTAGAACACGGGCTTGAGCTAGATGGGGATTTTTTTGGAGAGAAGATGAAGTGTGTGGGTGCTAGCATAAGTGGAGGGGAGCCACTAGGGGCCCACGAGACAGGGGGGCGCGCCCTACATGGGGGTGCCCTCCTCTCTCGTGGCCTGGTGCTTGCCCCTCCTACAGTGTTTTTAGTGCCTAAAATCCTCAAATATTCCAGAAAAAATCATACTAAATTTGCAGGGCATTTGGGGCACTTTTATTTTCGTACTATTTTTTAATGCACGGATAATTCAGAAAACAGACAGATAATTCTATTTTTGCTTTATTTATTCTAAATAACAGAAAGTAAAAGGAGGGTACAGAAGGTTGTGCCTTCTAGTTTGATCCATCTCGTGATCATCACAATGAATCCACTAACAAGGTTGATCAAGTCTTGTTAACAAACTCATTCGGAATAACATGGAACCGGAGAAATTTCGAATAACACTAAGTTACCTCAACGGGGATATGAAAATCCCCAACAATAAGAATATCATACTTTTTCTTGACAGTCGGGAGAGGAAATTCAAAACCTCCAAAAATGATAGTTGGATCTTTTTAAATAGAATTGATGCTATGAACATGAGATTGTTTCCTCGGAAAATGTACCGTATGCTCATTACCATTAACATGAAAAGTGACATTGCCTTTGTTGCAATCAATAACAGCCCTGCAGTATTAAGAAAAGGTCTACCAAGGATAATAGACATGCTATCGTCCTCGGGAATATCAAGAATAACAAAGTCCGTTAAGATAGTGACATTTGCAACCACAACAGGCACATCCTCACAAATACCGACAGGTATAGCAGTTGATTTATCAGCCATTTGCAAAGATATTCCAGTAGGTGTCAACTTATTCAATTCAAGTCTATGATATAAAGAGAGAGGCATAACACTAATACCGGCTCCAAGATCACATAAAGCAGTTCTAACATAATTTCTTTTAACAGAGCACGGTATAGTTGGAACACCCGGATCTCCAAGTTTCTTTGGTATTCCACCCTTAAAAGTGTAATTAGCAAGCATGGTGGAAATTTCAGCTTCTGGTATCTTTCTTTTATTTGTGATGATATCCTTCAAATACTTAGCGTAAGGATTTACTTTCAGCATATCAGTTAAGCGCATACATAAGAAAATAGGTCTAATCATTTCAGCAAAGCGCTCAAAATCCTCATCATCCTTTGACTTGGATGGTTTAGGAGGAAAGGGCATGGGTTTCTGAACCCATGGTTCTCTTTCTTTACCGTGCTTCCAAGCAACAAAATCTCTCTTATGATAACGTTGATTCTTTGATTATGGGTTATCAAGATCGACAGCAGGTTTAATCGCTACATCATTGTCTTTGCTAGGTTGAGCATCAACATGAACATTATCATTAACATTATCACTAGGTTCATGTTCATCACCTGATTGTGTTTCAGCATCAGAAATAGAAATATCATTGGGATTCTCAGGTGTGTCTACAGTAGGGTCACTAGAAGCATGCAAAGTTCTATCGTTTTTCTTTTTCTTCTTTTTAGAAGAACTAGGTGCCTCTAAATTATTTCTCTGAGAATCTTGCTCGATTCTCTTAGGGTGGCCTTCACGATACAAAGGTTCCTGAGTCATTCTACCAGTTCTAGTAGCCACTCTAACAGCAAAGTCATTTTTATTATTTAATTCATCAAGCAAATCATTTTGAGTTCTGAGTACTTGCTCAGCTTGAGTAGCAACCATAGAAGCATATTTGCTAACACGGTGAAGTTCATCTTTAACTCTAGCCAGATTATCACCTACGCGTCCTATCTCGAAAGCATTATTCTTTAACTCTCTACCAACATAAGCATTAAAACTTTCTTGTCTAGCCATAAAGTCATCAAATGCACCTAAGCATGGGCTATGAAATTTAGTAGAGGGTATTTCAACTTTGTCATATCTATTGAGAGAATTTACCTTTACTACCTGTGTCGGGTTATCAAGACAATGTGGTTCTTCAAGCGGTATATTAAGACCATGTATTCCTTCAATAGGTGGTAAATTCTTAGCATCTTGAGCTTTAATACCTTTTTCTTTCATTGATTTCTTTGCCTCTTGCATATCTTCAGGACTGAGAAATAAAACACCTCTCTTCTTTGGAGTGGGTTTAGGAATAGGCTCAGGAGTTGGCTCAATTGGTTCAGGAATTACTTCAGGAATTGGCTCAGGAAGAGTCCAATTATTTTCATTAGTCAACATATTATTCAATAATATTTCAGCTTCGTCGACTGTTCTTTCCCTGAAAACACAACCTGCACAACTATCCAAGTAGTCCTTGGAAGCATCGGTTAGTCCATTATAAAAGATATCAAGTATTTCATTTTTCTTAAGACGATGATCAGGCAAATCATTAAGTAACCGGAGAAGCCTCCCCCAAGCTTGTGGGAGACTCTCTTCTTTGATTTGCACAAAATTATATATTTCCCGCAAGGCAGCTTGTTTCTTATGAGCAGGGAAATATTTAGCAGACACATAATAAATCATATCCTGGGGACTACGCACACAACCAGGAGTAAGAGAATTACACCATGTCTTAGAATCACCCTTTAATGAGAAAGGAAATATCTTAAGTATATATAAATAGGAAGACTTCTCATCATGAGTGAACATGGTGGCTATATCATTCAACTTGGTAAGATGTGCCACAACAGTTTCAGATTCAAGGCCATAAAAAGGATCAGATTCAACTAAAGTAATAATATTAGGATCAATAGAGAATTCATAATCCTTATCAGTAACACACATAGGTGAAGTAGCAAAAGCAGGATCGGGTTTCATTCTAGCATTAAGAGACTGCTGCTTCCATTTAGCTAATAATTTCTTAAGATCATTTCTATCATTGCAAGCAAGAATTTCCATTGCAGCTTTTTCATTCATAAAATAACCCTTAGGAACAACAGGTAATATGTAATCATTGGGGGGACCTTCATCATCACTATCATCAGTAATAGGATCTTCAGTAATTTCATTCCCCCTAACTCTAGCAAGTTGTTCATCTAAAAATTCACCTAATGGCACAGTAGTATCACGCACAGAAGTAGTTTCATCATGCATAGCAGAAGTGACATCATCAATAACGTGCGACATATCAGAATTCATAGTAGTAGCAGCTTTAGGTGTCGCAAGCCTACTAATAACGGAAGGAGAATCTAGTGCAGAGCTAGATGGCAGTTCCTTACCTCCCCTCATAGTTGAGGGCAAAATAGTAGTTCGATTGTCTTTCAATTTCTTCATAGTGATCAACAGATATAAATCCCAAGTGACTCAGAGAATAGAGCTATGCTCCCCGGCAACGGCGCCAGAAATTACTCTTGATAACCCACAAGTATAGGGGATCGCAACAGCTTTCGAGGGTAGAGTATTCAACCCAAATTTATTGATTCGACACAAGGGGAGCCAAAGAATATTCTTGAGTATTAGCAGTTGAGTTGTCAATTCAACCACACCTAGATAACTTAGTATCTGCAGCAAAGTGTTTAGTAGCAAAAGTGGTATGATAATAATAGTAACGGTAGCAAAAGTAAAGATAAATGTTTTTGGGGTTTTGTAGTAGTTGTAACAGTAGCAACGGAAAAGTAAATAAGCGAAGAACAATATATGAAAAGCTCGTGGGCAATGGATTAGTGATGGATAACTATTCTGAATGCGATTCGTCATGCAATAGTTATAACATAGGGTGATATAGAACTAGCTCCAATTCATCAATGTAATGTAGGCATGTATTCCGTAAAGAGTCATGCGTGCTTATGGAAAAGAACTTGCATGAGATCTTTTGTCCTACCCTCCCGTTGCAGCGGGGTCCTTACGGAAACTAAGGGATATTAAGGCCTCCTTTTAATAGAGAACCGGAACAAAGAATTAGCACATAGTAAATACATGAACTCCTCAAACTACGGTCATCATCGAGAAGTATCCCGATTATTGTCACTTCGGGGTTGTCGGATCATAACACATAATAGGTGACTATAGACTTGCAAGGTAGGATCAAGAACACACATATATTCATGAAAACATAATAGGTTCAGATCTGAAATCATGGCACTCGGGCCCTAATGACAAGCATTAAGCATAGCAAAGTCATAGCAACATCAAACCCTAACAAAATTAACTTGATTACATGGTAAATCTCATCCAACCCATCACCGTCCAGCAAGCCTACGATGGAATTACTCACGCACGGCGGTGAGCATCATGAAATTGGTGATGGAGGATGGTTGATGATGACGGCGGTGTTGAATACCCCTCTCCGGAGCCCCGAACGGACTCCATATCAGCCCTCCCGAGAGAGATTAGGGCTTGGCGGCGGCTCCGTGTCGTAAAACGCGATGAAACTTTCTCCTTGATTTTTTTCTCCCCGAGACGGTATATATGGAGTTTGAGTTGAGGTCGGAGGAGGTCCAGGGGGGCCACGAGATAGGAGGGCACGCCCTAGGGGGGGCGCCCCCTGTCTCGTGGATAGCCCGTGGGCCCCCTGGCCTTGATTCTTTCGCCAAAAATTCTTATTAATTATGAAAAGTGCCTCCGTGGATTTCCATGACATTCCGAGAACTTTTCTTTTCTACACATAAAACAACATCATGGCAGTTCTGCTGAAAACAACGTCAGTCTGGGTTAGTTTCATTCAAATCATGCAAGTTAGAGTCTAAAACAAGGGCAAAAGTGTTTGGAAAAGTAGATACGTTGGAGACGTATCAGGGTGGGAGACGAATTTCTTCGTCGTCCGCTCCCCACTCGAGTCGAACATAGTTCGGACAAGAATCTCTTGACAAGGAAACAGACCTTAATGAGTTTAGCATGTACAAGGCGAGTGCTGAAAAATATTTGCGGCGGTGAACTCCATGACCGGTGCCCAATCAGATTCGATAGGCACGGACGCACGCAGTTTGGATCCTGTGGCCGGAGATGAGTCCCAGGGTCCGATGACACCACTCTCACAGGACGTGGAATCAGTGTTCGGCTCTGACACCAATGAGTGTGCGGCTTCCGTGACGGGGTCCATCCACCCACCCTCGGAAGGCACGATCTGCTCCAGATTGACTCCCGGTGCCCCCGCAGGCGCGATCTCCCGAATACTTTCCGACGGCAGATCAAGGTCATGCCCGTCGTGACCGTTTGGCGCACCTGTCATGGGCTCGAATCCGTCGAAGATCAAGTCTCCGCGGATGTCAGCAGTATAGTTCAAGCTTCCAAACCTAACCTGATGGCCAGGGGCGTAGCTATCGATCTGCTCCAGATGGCCAAGCGAGTTGGCCCGCAGTATGAAGCCGCCGAATACAAAGATCTGCCCGGGAAGGAAAACCTCCCCCTGGACTGCATCGTTGAAGATGATCGTCGCGATGACAGAGTGGAACTCTCAATGAAAGCACCAATGTCGGTGTCAAAACCGGCAGATCTCGGGTAGGGGGTCCCGAACTGTGTGTCTAAGGCTAATGGTAGCAGAAGGCAGGGGACACAATGTTTTACCCAGGTTCAGGACCTCTCGATGGAGGTAACACCCTACTTCCTACTTGATTGATCTTGGTGATATGAGTATTACAAGAGTTAATCTACCACGAGATCGTAGAGGCTAAACCCTAGAAGCTGGCCTATGATTATGATTGTTGTTGTCCTACGGACTAAACCCTATGGTTTATATAGACACCAGAGGGGGCTAGGGTTACACAGACTCGGTTATAGAGAAGGAAATCTACATATCCAAACATCCAAGCTTGCCTTCCACGCAAAGGAGAGTCCCATCCAGACACGGGACGAAGTCTTCCATCTTGTATCTTCATGGTCCAACAGTCCGGCAAAAGTATATAGTCCAGCAGTCCAAGGACCCCTTAATCCAGGACTCCCTCAACAGGGAAATGTATACTGGGTTTGAAAATATAGAAGTGCCATGCATGGTTATACTCATGTTATCTCCCAATCAATTCTTCACAGGAAACTACCATGTCATGCATGTTATGTAATCATGTTCTGTCCTCACAAACAAATTCTTCAAGGTAACTAACAGACCAAGCATTGTTCTATACTCGTGTTATGTGGGCAAATTTTTTGTGAGGATATTATTCTAGCCATTGATTGTTGAAGGGCGAATATAGGCATGTACACATGGTAAGCATTGCAGGATTTCACTACTTCCAAATATAGAGTTCTCCATATGCACATTTACTTCCCTAATATATGGTTAGATGAAACCAACAGTGTGGTGGATGTTTCTACATCATGAAAATGAGGAAACTAACATGGCCATTGATACACACTCATATTTAGTAGTAGTATATAGATTACAGTAAAATAAGGATAATATCCAATATTCCTAACCATTTAATTATTCAGGGTACAAATTGGCTGTAATGACATGGTCACAATCGCTTGAATTAACTCATTCCGAATATAGCTGATTTACGACGTCTCTAATACATTGCCATAGTTCTACTCAAATTCTGCTCAAATAGGGATATGCCATTCATCACAAAAAGTTCAAACAGTGTCATGGCGTCATCATTAACATGAGACGGAAACAACTTACACGCGCCATCCCAACAATACGTGGTGCCATCTGCTTTGTCGATCACGTAGATGATGCCATTGTGTTCAATAGCATCACAGAAGTGTGTATCAGCTTTGACGATGATCCACTGCGAGCTGAGTTGCTCCAGCTAAAGAAGGCACCGGCATAAAGATAGGCAAGTCCGCGGTCGAACAAGGCAATTAGCTTGAAGTCTGCGTAATTCGCATGTCGTGTGGGCACTTGGCAGATTACAATCTTCTGCAAAACAAGGTCCGTCCAACTGACGTGGTAATCTAGATGACTTGGACCGCGATGGTAATACTATATATAATCCAGCGGAGGAAGGATAATATCATGGGAGGTCTGGAAGTTCACGAGCACCAACTTTTTACCATCTTCTCTGAAGGCAGCCATCCAGTGGGAGTTCATGCCGACCCAGTATATACCTGCCAAGAAGTTTTGGGCGATGGTGATCGGATGGAAGTCGAGGGAAATGATGTACGGCGACCCACTACATACATGCAAAGAAGTTTCGGCTAATGGAGATCGGATTGAAGTAGAGGGGCATCATGTACGCCTCCGTATCATGGTGAGCCAATCTCGCAAGACCAGATAGCAGCAAGCAGGGTGTCTTGAAAAGCTTAGACCTCGCTTCAACGATGGTCGTGTGCATGTCCCTCGAGCATGCAGCCAGCCGCAGGATGCTGAACATATCCATACACGAACAACAGAGGTCAAGGATGTCACTAGGGAGATTGCTCCGATCGCGGCTCATATGGATGCTGCGCGGTTCGCATTCGGCCATGGTGGAGTTTGGAAGGTGGGTTTTTTGGGGGCTTGATTTACGGGGGAGAAGGCTGTCAGTGCTGGAGCGGCTAGCGAGGGAATAGTGGTACTAGGGGAGGCGAGCGAGGCGATGGTACACGGGGCATAGTGAGATGGAGACGGAGATAGAGAAGGAGATGGAGATGGAAGAGGTGCTATGGGAGGGGAGAGGGAGACGAGGCGAGGCGCCAATGTGCTGTACAGCAGCGGTGACAGACTGCACAGTTCATAGGGTGAAGCTGACTTTGGTAACCTGAACACGCCGCCTAGACTAGTGTCAGGCGCAAGGTGTTGTCACTTCACTGTGAGGACATGATGAATAGTATTTTGACCATCAAGTGTACCACAGTTGTACTACTACTACTACTACTACTACTACTACTACTACTAGTAGTAGGAACATGAGTACTCCAGTATCGTATAGCGGAAAATAGGTCTCCTGTGCTAGCATGCATGTTCACTTCATCGTTCAGGTATCATCCATATTGCGAGCAGAACCAAATTCTCGTGCATGCCCAATCAACACCCTCCCGCGATGCATGCGGTGGTCGTTCTGGTGCATCAAGGACGGCATGCAGATCCTTCCACACTTGAGAAGAGGAAAAATGGAAAGGTAGAACACGGTAGTAGAGGAAGAGAACGCTGGCTAACGAGGCTGGGAGGGAATCGAGCAGGAAGTTAATGCTCCACGCCTAAAGGTTTTGGGAAAACCTAATTTTCATAAGGTGACTTACTCACCTAAACGGAGGGAGTATTCCTTAACCAGAGAATGTTGTGTCTCCCACTCACGCGCCAATATCCATCTGAACCAGCTACGACACATTTTTTATCTATTAGCATAGGTCCCACCTATCAGGCAGGATGGGCACGTACACGAACATGTACGACTCATCAGTCTACCCGCATAGCCTTTCGTTTAGTCTACCTAGCCGTCTAATCAACTGCCTGCACACCACTTCTCCCATTTACTTCTCCATTAGGAACTGATTTTCCTCGGCTTCTTCACCTCCCCTTCGTCTTCATTTGCATCCAAAGCCCACTGTGTTCACATTGTTTTAACCTCTTTAAATAATCATCTACTACTTCAGTTAGACTAGCCATCTAATCCTAATTCTCCAAACCATAGCCCTCCATTCCAGCGGTTCCAAATAGCGAAAGAGATCGAGATGCAGGTTTTTGGCGTCCAACATGTCCTCGTCGAAGGCTTGATGAGCATAGTTGACACCGTCACCGTCCACCCAAGGGTTGTTCGGCAGTGGATCAACAATGTATCCAACTCCCTCGAAAAGGTAGAGACGAGGGTCATCGGTCTGGACGCAGAGTACATGAAGCGTGCCCCTGGGAACATCCAACGCGCCACCGTCCTTCAGCTGTGCCTTTAAGATGATGTTTTGGTGTACCACATCATACACTCGCCCTCCATACCAGGTGAGCTTCACGATTTCTTGTCTCGGGAGGATGTATACTTCTGTGGGGCAGCCATCAAAGGGGACAAACAGAAGATGGAGCTGTACAACCTTGATTTGAAAAGCATCGCTGACCTACAAACCATAATCAAAATTCCTATAGAAGATTGTGATAAACAGACACCATCCCTATTCGACGTAGCAAATTTTGTGCTCGGTACAAATCTTCAGAAGGGTGACGAGACGGTGGCATTAAGGTCGTCTGGATGGGAGAATCATCTCTTGACGGACGAGCGGATAAAAAAATGCTGCCCTTGATGTCCGTGTGAGTTTCGAGATAGCTGCATGGTCCAAAGAGCTTGTTGTGAAGCCGTCTCCCACAGAAAATGAGAACAAGAAGAAGAAGAAGAAGAAGAAGAAGAAGAAGAAGAAGAAGAAGAAGAAGAAGAAGAAGAAGAAGAAGAAGAATAAGAAAAGGCTGCACTAGCAGGAGGGCATTATACATGGATGAACTATTTCCTCTCTTGTAAAAAAAATTATTCCCTCTCCGTGTATATTGATATAGATGGACTATTTGGATGGTGTGCATGTCTTTGGAACAGAGTAGTAGCATGGGTCCGCTTGACTATAAGGAACTATTTATCTGCATATATAGCTTTCTCTGCTACTCCTTCCAGTGATCGGTATGCAGTGCATGTGTCCGTAGACATGACAGCTTGTCCATGGAAGTTCAACTACGGTGACCATCACGTTTCATCTCGCGATTCCCACGACGCCGCTCCAACCCACGGCACCACGTCCCCCGATGTGCGCCTCACCCCTCTCGGCCGCACCGCCCCTCTGCCTTTGTGTGCATGACATGTGGGCCACCTAAATGCGGCGAGCATCAAGTTTCTACCACAGCCACACACGATTCCCACGATGCCACTCGAACCCATGACACCACACGTCCCCCGACCTGCGGCTCACCCCTCTTGGCCCCACTGCCCCTCTGCCTTCGGGAGCATTACATGTGGACCAGTCACCTATCGGGTCCACATGTTATTACCTCAAAGGTAGGTGTAGTAAGGCGCTGAAGCTCAGTGCTGACGGCCCTGAGAGGGAAATGTAACTCCTACGCCAGGGCTTGTGGTGCTACCGCTACACGAACTCGTGCCAAACTCGAGATTTGTTTCTTTACTATACATGCACGCAACGATTTAATGGACATTGTATTCTCAACATGTGATGGGGAGCTCTAAATTTAAATTTGAAACTTGTAAAACGAAAAGATAGAAAACAAATAAATTCGGAGAGAGGGAGTATATCGTAGGATGTGTTCCATACAAAATAAGTCCCCTGGTTTGTCACCGCGAAGATGCGGTTAGAAAGGAGCACAGCGTCTTCGTACTTGTACGGCAAAAATCGGCCGCAGACAGCATGGTCCGCCTTTGACTGCCATGTGCAAGGTTCATGCTATCTTATTCAATCTCACCGTGGTTCCATCGTACCAATTCATGCGGTGGCCCGTTGCATGGCTGATCCCAATGTTGGACAAAGGTTCTACGGGAACGGTGTCACCGTTGTAAATGTTGTGCAAATTGATGTTGGTACCCTCCCGTACATATGCAAGCCAATCTCCACTCGCACGAAGCCTAACCTGTGAAACAGTGGGCAGGGGGAGAATTAGGAATTGGACATGGAAGTAGTCAAACTCATCTTACCTACTCATCGGTGGAAATCTGAGTGCCCCTCAATGTCGGCATCTCAAGGGGCGTCAACATGCAACTACGGCCACGCCGCGCTGGAGAGACCCCCAAGGAAACATCCTCGTGCGTTCCACGGAACATCAAGACGCATTTGTATGAGTAGTTTATCTTGTGAAAGAAAAGGATGAATGAGGGAAGGCCTCTAGAGATAGAGATAGACACTACTACTACCAATGTGCTGGCCCATGCGTTGCAATGGATCCAAAGTAGTAGAATAATACTTGTTCACGTGCTTTAAATATAAACACTGTAGTTTTGATATACATGTGTCAGCAGACATGACAGCTTATCCATGGAAGTTGAACCACGGCGACCATCACGTTTCTTGATTCTACCACTGCCACACCCACACGCGATTCCCACGACGCCGCTCCAACCCACGGCACGACGTCCACCCACGTGGACATGGATCCTCTGACGTGGCATCACTGCCTTGCCCTGCCTTTCCTTCGTTGATAGGTGGGACCCATGCTTGTGGGTCCCACATGTTAGTGACAGAATGGTAGGATTGTTCGCGTCATCCCTCTCGGCCCCACCTCTCCTCTGCCTTTGTGTGCATGACATGCGGGCCAGCTGAACTGCGGCGACCATCAACTTTCTACCATAGACACACCTGATTGGACGCGGTTTGCCTGCTCCGCTGCTGTGCTCCGATCCGTACTCCCGCACCATCGAATTTTCATCTAGCACCTATGACACATTTCGTCCCGGGCATCCATCCTCAGCTGGAGTACTTCTGTATTACAGGTAGTACCCACCGGTGTGGCCATCTACACCTCGTAACGCCCTGACGCCCAGCTGTGGCACCCTCGCCACCACAGGCCAGTTCATCTTGAACGAGTAAGTCGCGAACCACGCCACCACCATGAAAATGACATGTCGGCCAGCCGCATTTAAGGTCCGCATGTCATTGACTCATAGACCGGGCACTAAGCCACTTATAGCCAACCTTATAGCTAACCTTGTTGTAGTATGAGTGACTAAGTAATGACTATGTATGACATGCCAACATCAGATAGCCTAACGCATCGTGTTAAATATCCAAGGGCGACACCGCGCGAGCGACGCGACGCTCATGGTAGGCGTGACCATGATATGGGCTACTGGAAGCCCTTGGATCTGAGATCAAACGGTCTCATGCTAAGTTGCTGGAAATTTGTAGAATAACCCTCTAGGATAGGATATTCACCCATAGGTCTAGAATCACGCCATGCAACCGTTCGATCTCAGATCCAAGGGCTCTCAGAAGCCTGTATCATGGGAGAATGGAAAGCCACTACCCTGTCGTTCGCCCGCTGGCAGTTCTCTCCTACTCGTCCCCGCACGTCCTTTAATACTACGGCGGGTCGCTCCTAGTCCTCCCATCCTTTCACATTACTGCAGTTCCACTAATCCTAACCCTCCTCCAAAATCCATGGCGTCCCAAATCTCCATGATAGGTGGTGAGTACAAGGTTAGAACCATCACCGGCGATGAGTTCGACGTCATCTACACCCGTTCTTCCGCGACGGTGAAAGGATGGATTTCTCGCTTCAGACGCATGTTCGAAAACTCAGATGATGAGTGGGTCGCTGGGCTAGATGTTAAGCACACCACAGTCCTGGGACTAGAGAAGGATCTAAAGGACGAAGAGTGGAAGAAGCCTGCCGTGATCCAGGTTTGTGTGCAAGACTTTTGCTTGGTCTACCACATATGCCATGCCAACGTTGAATGCCTGGATTTTAAGAAATTCCTCGAGAGCAGCCTAGTCAAATTCGTTATTGTAGACTTTACGAACGACAAAGAAGTCCTGGGTCGGATATGCCTCATTGTAGGCAACCCCTTCGACCTCCAGAAGAGTCGGCTGCTGCCCTCTCGTCAGCCTTTAATGCTGACCGTGGCAGGAGCCATGGTTCATCCTTCGTACCGTAAACTGGAGAAACCTCCATACACGTTTCATTGTTATGCATGGCAGCGGAATGTACTAGATATGGACCACATCCACTACACTGCAATGGATGGCTACCATTGTTTCAATATCTACAAGGGTTGGATGAAGAGCATGAGCTAAGTGTGCGGTTCAAGCAAATTTGTTGGCTGCCGTTGGAGATGCTCTTATGCTGGAAATAATAGAGTGACATCCAATCCATTTGGGTTAATTGCCTATATGATTGTCCCTCTATAAAAAGTTAATTGCATGTACAGTGTACACGTGACTTGCAGGGTGGCTACAGCTTCATACAGAAAGTTAAAAAGAAACAAGTCCATCCTTAATCTTGTATTCTAAGAACTCTGCAGGTTCCACTATTAGTATAGTAGTGAAATAAGTATATATTAAATAAGTAATATATAATATAAAAATCTAAAGTTAAAAGACAGAATTCAAACTCATGTCATCGCGTTGCGAGCATCCGGCGCTAACCAACCCAGCACATTTTTGTTGTAGACCGGGCTGGAGATATATCTCCATGTCTACTCTTATACTCCATTCGGTCCTAAATATTTGTCTTTTTCAGATTTCAAATGGACTACCACATACGGATGTGTACGTAGACATATTTTAGAGTGTAGATTCACTCATTTTGCTCCGTATGTCTTTCCAGGAAGGGGTCGGATTTGTCCTTGATTTATTTATGAGGTATCCAGATGGTACTGCACCACCAAGAAAAGAGGGTAACATCAAAATTATGGACTACTTTTTTGAGTATGTTGGTAAGGTCCGGTCATAGTCACTTGTTGACATCTCTAAAAAGACAAATACTCCCTGCGTCCGGAAATACTTGTCATCAAAATGGATAAAAGAAAATGTATCTAGACGTATTTTAGTTTTAGATACATCTCTTTTTATCCAGTTTGATGACAAGTATTTCCAGACGGAGGGAGTATTTAGGAACGGAGGGAGTAGAAAACAGAGTTGGTGATGATGGTGTGCGTGCCATCCTGCAATATAGGCCGTCGGATTTATATCTAACGGATAGGAAAGAAACTATGGCAATTTTGCAAAAATATACCCACACGCGTCTCCACTATTGTAGGTTATGAAATGACCTCAAAGTTATTCTTTCTGATCGATCTATTGGGCTATTCCTATAAGTGTCACAAACAGCCCAAGAGTTCATACTAAAATAACACATTAAGGCACACATGAATCAGAACCCTGATGTCACCTAGATACTCCAGTTTCACCACAAGTATCCACGGGTTTGATTATACGATATGCATCACACAATCTCAGATTCGTCTATTCAAACCAACACAAACAACATCAAAGAGTGCCCCAAAGCTTCTACCGGAGAGTCAAGACGAAAATGTGTGCCAGCCCCTATGCATAAGTTCACAAGGTTATAGAACCCGCAAGTTGATCACCAAAACATACATCATGTGGATCACGTGAATATCCCATTGTTACCATAGATAAGCACATGCAAGACATACATCAAGTATTCACAAATCCTTAAAGACTCAATCCGATAACATAGCTTCAAAATGAAAACTCAATCCATTACAAGAAGTTAGAGGGGGGGGGGACATCATGAGATCCAACTATAATAGCAAACCTCGCAATAAATCTAGATCGTGCAAAATCAAGAACATGAGAGAGAGAGAGATCAAACACATAGCTACTAGTACATACCCTCAGCCCCGAGGATGAACTACTCCCTCCTTGTCATCGAGATAGCCAGGATGATGAAGATGGCCACCAGTGATGATTTCCCCCTCCGGTAGGGTGCCAGAACAGGATCCCGATTAGTTTTTGGTGGCTATAGAAGCTTGCGGCGGCGCAACTCTTGATCTAGGTTCTGTTCTAGTGGTTTGGTGAGATATAAGAGGTGTTGGCGTTGAGAACAAGTCAGGGGAGTCCACGCGGGGCCCACAAGGTCGGGGGCGCGCCCTAGGGGTGGTGCTCCCCACTTGTGGCGGCCTCAGGACTCCTCCGGCGCATCTCCGGTACTTTGTGGGCTTCTTTTGGTCCACAAAACATCGTCTTAAAGTTTCAGGTCAATTGGACTCCGTTTATTATTCCTTTCTTGCGAAACTCAAAAACAAGGAAGAAACAGAAACTGGCATCCAAGATTGATAATATTGCATGGAACAATCAAAAATTATAGATACGTTGGAGACGTATCAGATGCCGGTCCAAAACACAGAGGCCATGTGGCGATTAAAGATAATATGATTTGTATCCTCGATCTGGCCACTGAGGGCACAAAATTGAGAGGCATGCCATCAACATTTATGAATTTGGTCTACAACTGGCAGTTTCCCTCGCATAGCTTTCTGCATATAGATCTTAACTTCCAAAGGGATCCTAGCCCGCAAAATGGGTTGGAACCCACTAGCCCTGGAGCCCAAAACCATCTTAGAGTAGGCAGATTTAATCGTAAACTGCCCACATGCGGTGAGAGGCCAAGAAACCACATCCCTAGAAGCCAAGAGCGTAGGGAAGATGACACAAAGGTGGTGCCAGTCCGCCATCTCTCCAAGAGACAAGGAATGCCAGAATTCAAGGTCCTAAATATTACCAATGAGTTCTCATATGGAAAAATCCAAGACAATAGAAAAAGAAAAAAAACAGGAAAAGGGGTGGCCAATGGCCCGTACCCACACCACCAATCCAACCAAAGTGAACTTAAGCCCCATTTCCAACTGTGAATTTAGCCAGGGATCTAAAGGTTTAACACACTATAATCTTTTTACGCCAAATCTGCGATCCACCCAAGCCAATGGTAAACTGGGCACCACCATTGGGGAAGTACCTGGCCTTAAGAATATCAAACCACAAGACCCTACTTAAGAATAAGGCAAAGGTTCATCACTTAGGTGTTAATAATGCCCATTCCCCTAGGTTTTTGGGCCGACACATAGTTCTCCATTTTAACAAGTCTGTATTTCTTCTTGTTATGCACAAAATTTTAGTAGAAACCACAGCAGTGCTTGTCAAAAACCATGTGGAATCCCTTCAGGAGGCGGTAGAATCCCATATTAAACATAGGTAAGGTACATAGGTGCACATTCGTCAGACACACCCTCCAGGTGGTTGAATTATACCGGCCACGCCAATGAGTGTCGTGGTTCCCCACTCTCAGCATGCCCAGGGCAAAATAATGGGCACAGGGCTTGATGGGGGAAATGGTCAAGCCAAGGTACATGAATCGGAAGGATCCTAAATTACAATTTAGCATGTCGGCCAGCATGCGCTCCTCCACGACATCACAACTAGTTAGAATAAGTTTGCTCTTATTAAAATTGATCTTAAGGACAGGGAGCAACTCAAAGCTTAGGAGGTGTGAGATCCCAGGGAATGAGTTGAGAGAGAACAGAAGCAATGTGCTTGACCTCCGCCGCCCACGAGAGAATGCAAGAGAGGGCACCAAAATGAAGTTGAAGAGCATGGATGAAACAGGGTCACCATGGCACAAACTACGACGATTATTGAAAAAGGGCCCGACAACCCCATTGACTAAAACTTCAGTGAGACCACGACCAACCAGCTACATAAAACGGTGAACATAGTCACCATCAAAACCCTTAGCAAGAAACATGTCGTGCAGGAATGCCCAACTAATAGAGTCATATGCCTGCTCAAAGTCGAGCTTGATGATAGTAGCCTTGCTCCCTGTAGAGTGCACATCAAATATAACTTCATGAAGGGAAAGGATGCCATCAAGAATGAAGCGCCCCATAACAAAGGTCTTCTGGTTAGGGATAATGATCATGTGTGCCACAAATGTCAACCTGGAGGCAAAACCTTTGGGTGGAAACTTCACAATATTATTCATAAGGCTGGTGAGGCAAAATTGCCGATTACAGTCGGTTCCTTTCACTTTTGGAATTAAGGAAATGGCATCATAGTTAATCTAGAGATGTCAACAAAACCAAGACAAAACCATGAATAATGGCATAGATGAGAAACTTCAAAACCAGCCAAAACTTCGTCAAGAAAGAAATAGAAAAATCAACGGGACCGGGCACATAATTAGATTTAGAGGCGGCCACCACCTCGTCAATTTGACTATCAGAGAGGGGAACCATAAGCCTGAAATTCTCCTCAGGGGAAACTTTCTTAGCTGCACCCCAAAGATTGGGACCATGCTGGGGATTGTACCCGCAATAATTTTAGATCAAGAGTATAGAACAAACACTTAGCATTTCGGCCCATGCAAAATGAATTCAGTCACCCTTGAAGGAAATAGGCCATGATGGCAAATCTGATAACAAAACAAGCTCTGAGCATGAACCGGCGAGATCCTCCTTAGCGCCTTAAGTGCTAGTGGCTAGCTGGCGCTCATGTGCTATCGCGACTGGTTGGCCCAGCAATGCACTGCACTCATCTGGTTGATAACCCACAAGTATAGGGGATTGCAACAGCTTTCGTGGGTAGACACTACAAAAAAGGACACATCCGTGACATTTTGGGCCGAACAATTTTTTTTCTCTGACACTTATGACACTTCTATGACGATAATTGTGACAAAACCCGGTATCATCATAGATGTGGTGGACTCCTACTTCTATGACAAAAAATCATGACAGAAAATGGGCTTTTTGTCGTGGGCGGGCCGGAGACGCAACTGCATGACATTCTTTGGGCCGTCCATGACGGAAAAAACCGTGGTAGAAGCGAGGGCGAGGAAAATATCGGGGAGTTTCAGGTTACGGTGGGTGGTCGGGGGTTGAGCGATGCGTGTTTCTCTCATACACATACGCGCGTGTGTGCGAGGCGTTGGGCTCTAACTGAACCTGAGTGAGGTGTCGCCTAACTGAACCCGAGCGATTGCACTCCAGGCTACGCGTTTCTGAAACCGAGTGATCGAGCGATTCCTTCGCTACTACTGCTAACTGAGGCCGATCAAACCCTGTTGCCTCCTTACATTGATGAACATTGAGCGTTGTTGGGGGGTTTGGATGAACAGTTCCCGGTGGGGGTGGATGAACAGGACCCCGTGGTGTTGCCTCTGGATGAATAGGACCTCGATCAATCGAGCTTGTTGGGGCTGGATGAATAGGACCCCGTGGAGGGCTGGATGAACAGGACGACCCCGTGGAGGGCTGGTTGAATAGTAGTCGGTGGAGGGTGGATGAATAGTAGCCGTGAAGGGGTGGTTGAACAAGAGCCCATGGAGAGGGCTGGTTGAAGAGTAGCCGATCGAGTAGCGCACGGTGGAGGCTGGATGAACAGGACCCCATGGATGAACAGTCGCAGGTGGAGGCTGGAGGTGGTCGACGGTGGATGAACAGTAGCCCATGGAGGCTGGAGGAGGTCGATGGTGGAAATGAACAGTATCCCATAGAGTCCATTTTGCGGTACGCCACACCCCTCCCGATGAACATGACCCCAGTTTCGACCATAGCGCTCCAACACAAGTCCGTTTCCTCCGTTTTGCGGTACGCCATACCCCTCCCGAGCAACAGGACCACGTTTCGACCGTAGGAGGTCCAACAGAAGTCCGTTTCCTCCATTTTGCGGTACGCAAGACCCCTCCCGATGAAAAAGATCCTGTTTCGAACATGGCCGGTCGAACACAAGGCCGTTTCCTCCTTTCTACGGTACGTCGGGCCTCGTTTCCATCGGCTATTCCGTCCAAGCCAGTTGGCACCCATGCATTCCGTTGCCTCCCGATGAACACGATGCATTCCATTGCCTCCCCATGAACACGACGACGACGCAGTTTCTCCGTTCCGACCCAGCCATGTACATGATCCCTGGCCGTACGTATGCGCGAGTAGGCGTTCGAGACCCCGCTCGTATGTACGTACGTGGCCGTATTTACTTTCTTGCACCCTGGCCGTTGTACGTACATGTATATGTTACGTGCGCGCCTCTACTACGACACGTGCGCGTCTCTACTATGACACGGGCGCGCCTCTACTACGACACATGCGCTCCTCTACATCGACCAGTATGTACGTACACGTTCGGGACTAGAATGACAATGCTACGTACGCTTCGACCAGGTAGGTCCCAACTGTCAGGCCCTTCCTTGCGTGCGAAGATGTAGCTGGTGTGACCCAGCAGTCACGGGGGCGAATCATTTTCTTTGCCCGTAATATGTACGCACTTCCTTGCGTGTGAAAATGTAGGTTGTGGGTTCCAGCATTCAGGGGGGAACATTTTTTTCGCGAAATATGGTTGCCCGTCCAGTGGGTCCCTGCTGTCAGGTGGAGGAATAATTATTTTGCGCGTAATAAGGGGGCACTTCCTTGCGGCCGCCGTGGACCCAGCTGTCAGCCTCTCCACATACAGTACTCTTCTGATGGAAGTCGTTCCTTGACCACGTTGACCACGCCACGCCGAGAGCACCAGGGCGGTCGACGACGGCGAGGCCTAGGAAGGGGATGGCGCTGAGCCAGGGAAGATGCGACAGTGGAAGCCCGCGTGGAGAGGAGTACGCGGGTTCACTGGTTCGGCTGTGGGAGCCTTCTGATGACTCTCGTTTGTTGACCATGTTGACCACACCATGCTGAGCGCACCAAGGCCGGTAGATGACGGAGAGGTCCCAGACTGGAACGACCTGGAGATGGGGAAGACGCGGCAATGGAATCGCAAATGGAGAGAGTGGGAAACTTGACTGGTTCGGGTGCGATGTAGCACTGCCACCCACGGGAGTCAGGAGCAAGAACAGAGGTTGAAGAAGGAGCATGGCTGTTGGATAAACATCCAATAGTCCAACTGCTAGAATCATTTGTTGATTAAGTTGACAAAGCCCCGCGTACACGTCTGCTTAGTAGGCCCACAAGTCAGCCACCAAATCTGTCGGGTCCCAGCTGTCATCAGGAGGAATAGTTTTTTTGCATAACAAGGAGGCACTTCCTTCCGTGCAAAGATAAAACCCGTGGGTCCCAGCTGTCAGGGGGAGCAAACAGCTTAATAAGGAGGAACTTTCCTTGCGTGCGACCATGGACCTCGTGGGTCCCAGCCGTCAGGCTCTCATGTACAGTCCTCTTCCGATGACTCTCGTTTGTTGACCATGCCGCGCCGAGCGCAGCGAGGCGGTGGATGAGGGCGAGGCCCCAGACTGGAAAGACCCGGAGATGGGGAAGACACAGCAGTGGAGTTGCAGATGGAGTGGAGTAGGAAACTTGACTGGTTCAGGTGCAGGGTGGGCCTACACTCGGCAGGGAATAAGAGGAGGTGCGGAGTGGAGGGATGGCCTGGCCATCGGCGGGGTAGCGTTTCGCTGCGAGGCACACAAAACAACGCCATTGGACACCGGAGGCTGGAGCAACCGGTCCCGGTAGCGCTGGGGGAAGAAGACGAGAGATTGAAGAAGAATGTCGGCCGTTGCATGTAAATCCAACGCCTTGCTTAGGCTTCAACCTACTGGCTGAAACAATGATGTAGCATCTATGCAGCCCATTTATATATATGGTAGAATTTAAAGCCAATTTGCATTTTTCTCGAAATCCGCGGATTTTCTGGGCTGGGTGAAAATATCATGTTGGGCTGGACAGAGAAATGTTATAAAAACATAAACACATGATTGCACGTCTATTACTGCATTGGTCAGTAAAATCTTTGCAAGCTTTTGTACGCAATCACTAGGAGTTAACTTGCCAAGTTATATATAAACAATTGTTATTATTATTTTGTAAGAACTTTCAGTTTACGAAATAAAATATCATTTTAATTTGATGTGTTAATAGGATGTGGGGTATTATTATTTTTTAGGCTAGACATGGGACAATTGAGTTGGTTTTAGGGAAAAGTATAGAGAGAAAACTCAGTTTACATCGAAAAAGAAAGACGAAGAAAATTCAGATATAGGATTAATGAAAACAAAAACTAAAGGAAGTGGGCAGGTCTATAAAATGGTTGGACGAATGATAGGTTTAACGGAACCTTATGTTTTTTTCTATTATATATATATATACTATTATTGAAGGGAAAACATAGGTTCAGTTTTGCATACTTATAGAAAAATAGAACTGAGCTGTGCGTCATCTTGAAAAAACAAACATAACTCGGGCTGCTGATGTTATAGACTAGCTAGGTTGGGAGGCCCAGAGGCCGCTTGATCCAAAAAACGTTGAAACATGTCGTGGGCTGCGCATGTTAAACAAGAAAAACTGCCAGCCTCTCGACGAACAGTTTTCTCCTGATTCCTCTTGTTTTGCTGACCATGTTCGGAACGACAGACGATGGCACCGCGGTGAAAGCACCAAGGTGGAGGACGACTTCAAGAACATGGACCGAACGAACCAGAGCGGGGGAAGACGCAGGCGGAGGGGAGTATGAGGGTTGACTTGTTAGGATGCAAGGTGGCCAGTGGAGCTCCTTGGTATCGTTGTCTTCTTTCACGTTGGTGTAGCAGGGTTGATGATGGTGTCGGCGAGGTCAACCACGGAGTCCTTCTCCTGCCCGTTCCCGATGATTTGTATTTCTTCTGGATGTCGACAAGCTTATTGCACCAGATGGCCGACTCATCGCGTTTTTCCTTCTCTCCACTGTAGCGAAGGTGCAGTCGGCGCTGCCGATGAAACGGGCGAATGCTCCAGAACCTCTGATGGCCCTACAGCAGTGTTAGACGAGAACCTTGTCTCGCACGCATACCTGGGCGACCGCGATCCGCTGGTCCCTGTCAGGAGATGAATGGATGGGCACAAGGTCTAGTCCTACGACCTTGTGCTTTCTCGTCCTGTAGGTACTGCTTGAACTCGGTGAGGCAGAGCCTCACCGAGTCTAGATCGTTGGTGTACTTCAGAGTCAACTTTGTGCCGCCATGGGACTGAACGGAGAACTCAAAGGTGAACTCCTTGCTGAAGTCCATATCCAGCAGGCTCAACCCTCAGATCGCCATTGGAGTCTCTTCAAGTGAACGAGTGAGTTGGTGGCAGTAGTAGTTCGTGTTTCAGCTCTTGGTGAACAGGATTCAACAGTAAACTAAGTGTTTATAAGCGACAACAGTTACTACCCCTCCTTCATCCGCTGCACGCCCGGCAGCATATGCACCCTCGGCACATACAAATGCCTCCATTAAGAAACCTATTCTGGCCACACACGTCGGTTCACGAGTGGGTCTGTATTGGTATTGTAATAACAACTGTTAGTGGTCACTTTACTTAAATTTAGTTAGCTTTAATTAAAATGTTTTCTTAAAATAAGCAATGGATTGGCTCTTTCTATCAGTGCCACAGGATCAACATGCACAACAATTAGAATTATTATTCTAAGGACGCACATGATCAACACATTTGCCGCACTTTCACACGGAAAATACTACCAAGTTTGAACAGTTTGTTATGATTGCTGTCCTCTGCGTCACCATGCCATGTTTCCCAGCTTGCTAGATTCAGAACCAACAAATAAGATTCAAGTAATAAGTACAACAAACATGCCTACACATCTCATTGATTCCCGGCTTCCAAGATTCAGAACCAACAAATAAGATTCAAATAATAAGTAAAACAAATATGCCTACACATCTCATTGATTACCAGCTTGCAAGATTCAGAACCAACCCAATAGAGCCTTTTGATAAAGTGAATATAGGGATTAAATCCATCTTGGCTAGCCGTGTCATACAACCCAAGGATTTGGCGAATGCTCTTGACCATCACAACATCTATAGTAGAGTATTCCTGTTTGCACAGATAAGAAAGAGCATGATTACTCTAATAGTGGCACTAGTTGAAGCAACCGGTGTGAGGGGCCCTGTACTGCCATGACTCAATGTGGTGAACCTGCAACTCCACTCGGATGAGGTCAACCTGTAGATCCATGATTCAATTCATGAGCCTTTTTCTGCAGTTCACCTGAAATGAAGCAAAGATTGCATCATTCAGCTAGCAAGAAGTACTTGCTCTCGTGAGCTGGCAGGTTCTTCTTTAGTACTTGCACTAAAATTTAGCAACATTGAGGTTGGCTGTCCTGCTCATGTACAACTATAATTTGCTTATCCTTTTGTGCAGTTCCACTAAAATAAAGTGTCATTGTGGTGACAGTGACGGCTCATCTTGCAAAAGCTAACAAAATGTTGCACGAGATTACCAGCTAAATTTGATGGAGATTTTGGAAACTCCAATCACCATTTTGTGCAGTTCCACCAAAATTGGGAGATGTTGCCCACGTGACATTTAGTTGAACTGCACAAGACACTCATTCCAAAAGAAAGTGTTTTGTGTAGTTCACCAAAGTGTCACAATAGCAACAGGTGAAATGGATATCCCTGTCTGCACAAAAAGATAGAAAGTAGATAGTTGATGGTCAATAAGAATATACAAAACATACACGAAATGAAAAGAAGCATATTAATTGTACATGGCAGTCACGCATGGACAGTAGAAATTTTAAAACGTCAGCAATGCCTGATGTTACAGGAAGCATTACGATTAACTATGACATTCGTCAAATATGCGATTACTTTAACGGTGACATTGCTTGTTTACCAGATAAAGTAATCAAAAGCAGCTAAAGAGTTGGTTTAAGGGCATGGGACCATGGGGACACTAGGTCACTCAGCAGCGTAAAGAAGCAACTTACTTATCATACTGGGGAAAACAGCAGGAGTACCATTTGTTAACACAGTTTCATTACATCATATCACTTGAGGCATTAGATTAACAGTAACACTGGTTAGACATGTCATTAAGGTAATGGTGTGATCGCTTCATTTTGCATGCGCCCTTACATTAACAACAACAAAAGGTTAGTTATCCTTGGGCCCACTAAAAGAGAACTAAAAAATCTCCCCTGCCCGCACCAGATCGCTCTCTCCCCACCCCCCCCTCGCACGACTCCTCTCTGTTCCCCATCAGGCCGCCCGCCCAAGCTTCGCTCTGCCGCTCTCCCTCTCTCTCCTCCAGCCGCCCTCTCCTTCCGCCTCCGCCACCCTACTCCGACCGCCCTCCCCCTCCGGCCTTCGAAGGTCGCCCCACTCCCCCTTCACCGGTTGTTTTTCTCCCTTTGTCGTGCGAGGTCGCGACGCATCTGTCCGGGAGGTCGCAAGAGGGGTGAGTTTGTTCGTTCCTTCTCTGTCTCATAGCCATATCCCTGATCTTGCTCGCTCTAGCGATAATTCTGATATGGAAAAAGTAGATCCTGATCAAACTTGGTATAGATTTGTGGTGCACGCATGGAATCGTTTGATGCTACTTGATGAGGTAATAAATCTTTCTAGGGGACCAAAGATTCAGTTCACCTTTCTAGGTATTTCAGTTTCAGGCTTGCATTATTTCTGGAGGCCCAAAGATTCAGTTCACCTTTCTAGGTATTTCAGTTTCATGCTTGCATTGTTTCTACAGGCCCAAAGATTAAGTTCCTAGTCGGCAGCAAGCGGCCTTGCTACCCATGCCGGTGTCGAACTCAACTTGCAAGCGCCAGCGTCGGAGGGGTTCCCGGGGCTTCGGCTCTACAGAGCCGTCCTCCAGAGCAACGATGACGAGCTCCTCCCTCGGTGCGTGAGGGGCTCTGTGCTCCCTCCCTATCATGAATGACTTCCATGATGAGTTAGCTCACGCTTTGTTTCATGGAGTTTTTTTTGTGAAGCTTGATTGATGACTTGTATGTTTAAGTGGGATATCTCATTTGTATGGACAAAGTAAAATTTATCATGTTTTGCATGCTTTGATTTGTAAAGATGGTTCGTTTATGTCAATTGTGAGCGGGAGGAGCTCACACAAAAGCTGGCCACACCAAATCCGGCAGGAAATATGGTCCAAAGTAATCAAATGATTGAGAATGAGCATTTATTGTCAATCTAACCCTGCCATCCATACACCTCCTTTGTTTAGAGTTAGTTTAGGGCTAGTTCAGTGTTAGAATCTAACCCTAACCTCTAACTGAGTTAGAGTTCTCCTCGTCTTGGTTCATCACCATCATACTTTCCCAATTCCTGTGTTTTTAGTATCCTGCGAATCAAAGAGGCCCTTTTTTTGTGGGAAAAATCAAAGATGCCCTTAGACTAGTTTAGGTCCGGTCATTTTTTATAAGTATGTTATGTCCAAAATTTAATGAATGTGCTCCGATTTCTACGAAAATAATCCGGTTTCATGTAGTAATTCATTTATTTATTTATTCTTCTGCGGGGGTTTGCATGTAATTCTTGAGGTCTGAAATGTAAAGTATCCCGGCATATGCTCCGAGTCGTGCATGCACTACGGCCCAGATGCTCTATGTCCCACATGTCGGCGAAAGGGAGCACATGGAAATAGCCTCGGAGTACATATAGGAGGATAAATGCGTGAAAAAATATGTACTGTGAAGCATAGTTGCGGTTCGAAAAGGAAACCTAAAGTGATGACAGCTATACGTCGCATGCATCGAACTAGTGGTACCAAACATACGATTAGTTTTCCCTAAAAAAAGAGGTACGAGTGCTCAGTACTCCTATTCTATCAACACGAGTCCCATCTGACAACACCGTCTGTGCTACAGCTAGCTCTCCTCCCTCGTTTCTCTCTTCTAGTTCTAAACTCAGCCGACGCCCGGTGGTTGGGGTGGGTTTGCTCAACTACGGCCCCACCTCACAGTGAAAATGTTACAACTGGAATAAAAATGCCATATACTCCCACCGTTCCTAAATATAAGCCTTTTTAGATACTATTTCAAATGGAATACAACATACGGATGTAAGTAGACATATTTTAGAGTATAGATTCACTCATTTTGCTCCGTATGTAGTAGTCGCTTGCTGGAATCTTTAGAAAGACTTATATTTGGGAATGGAGGGAGTACTATACTAATAAAACATTAAGGCAGGCGATGCAGTGCTAGTTACAGGAGGCAAGAAGAAGAGATGCATCCATCGACAACGTCCACCTCCTCGACTCGGGGCGCAGGCCCAATGAATGGCGCCTAAGTAACAACGGCTTTCGTGGCCAGGTCGACGTCCTTCTAAACAATGGCGTCCAAAGATTCCAGCCACTGGAAGAAGGCTAATGTCTTTCTGTCTTCCCTTGCCTTGTAGTGGATTTGCAGGTCGACAGTTTCTTGCATGGAGAGGCGCTGCGCGGCGAGCGCGGCCTCAATGTGCACATTCTTCGTCACGACCTCCAGCACCTGCAGGGCCACCAGGGCTTGAAAGAGTTCATCACCATGCAGGCCGATGAGGGTGGCAGGCAATAAGGAGCCTGGGCGCGTGGGCTGGAGCAGTACAGCAAGGTCGTCTGCGTGCTTCTTGACGGCGGTGAACTTGCGGGTGGAGTTGACCATCATGTCGTCCATGAGGGAGGCGAAGCCGGCGTCGGCGAGGTCTACGATGCCGACGGTTGCCAGCAGTGTCTGGAAACTCTGCATGATGCGGGGCCGCAGGCCGGCGCATTGGTTGATTTGGCACAGCCGACAGCCACTCGCGTCCATCGCCTCCATAGGTGCTTGTGGCTTCTGGTCACTTGATCTGGGATTGGAGTGAGCAGTGTTGCGCAGAGACTAGGAGTAGATGGATTGGAGTGGTGGGGCGCCTTTATATGAGAGTCCAAACTCTGTTGCATTCACATCATGATGGCTCTAGTCTGCTTCTCTAGTTAGTTCCCTCTACATGTAATTGAGGATGCATCGTTGACCGTTCAACGTCTCGGAAACTGCTACCCTCTCCCTCCTTGGCATTCAAGCACCTATGGAGGTGACTGCCATTCGCATCAATCGCGTGTCAGGAGACGTTTCCGTTGACACTACAAAAAAAATACACTTCCGTGATGATACGTGTTTGTCATAGTAGATCGCATTTTTTGTGATGCATGTACATCCATGATGATTTTATGACAGAATCAAGATAGTCATACCTGTGTTGTCGTAGAAGTGTTCCATGACATTACCAAAATTATCATCACGGAAGTGTCCACTTCCATGACGATAAATCGCACGTCACCGAAGTGCTTTCATCAAGGGTGACCGACACATGGCATCCACCGTAACGGAACGCCGTTAAGCTATCGGGTCAGATTTTGGATCCGATAACCCGTTAACAGCCCCGACCAATGGGGACTTTCCATGTGTAAAATCATCATTGGCTGGAGGAAACACGTGTCGGCTCACCGTTGGGATAAATGCCATCCACTCAATGGACCGAAGGCGCCTATGATACGATGACACGTGGCACGGCCCAACAGAGGCTCATTCTTGTGAAAAGGCCGGCCCATTTAACTTGGTCAAAAGGTGGCGGGCTGGCCCACGGAAAGCCTGTTAATGGCCTATTCACATATAGCCCATTTACAGCCCGCTAACCCAGGGCCCGTTACGACCTCTCTGAATTAGGCCCACTAGCGTCATCTGGGCCATCCAATATGATTCCAGTCCGTTTTAACTTCCGGCCCATGTGTGGCCCATGACTTCTTTTGGCCCATATGAGGCCCTTTGTAAATCTTGGCTCATTAACGGCCGGTGGTGAAACTGGCCCGTAATGAACCGTGTATCACTTTATACCCATTAACGACCTGTTAGTCCACTGGGCCGTTTCCAGCCCAACTTATCTTTCGGCCTTCTCAGGACCCATTGATTCTTGGGCTCATTTGCAGCATTTGGTTAGATACGGCTCGTTACTGTCATTTTCTGCTTGTGGGCCAAATTCAGCCTGTCGTTACAGTCGGCCCGTTTGTGGACCGTTAATACGTTGGGCCGTTTTCATGTCAAAAAAACTCGTTTGGCTATTTTCATAGAGTTATCAAATACGTCCTATTAACGGCCCGTAATGGTCCACGAATAGTACGGCCCATGATTGGTGAAATGATGATACGCCCCGTAGAAGGCCCATGGATTGTACAGCCCGTAAGAGGCCCATGGATCATACGGCCCATAGAAGGCCCATAGATCGTATGGCCCGTAGAAGGCCCATGGACCCTACCGCCCGTAGAAAGCCCATGAATCCTATGTTGGAAATGCCCTAGAGGAAATAATAAATTAGTTATTATTATTATATTTCCTTGTTCGTGATAATCGTTTATTATCCATGCTATAATTGTATTGATAGGAAACTCAGATACATGTGTGGGTACATAGACAACACCATGTCCCTAGTAAGCCTCTAGTTGACTAGCTCGTTGATCAATAGATGGTTACGGTTTCCTGACCATGGACATTGGATGTCATTGATAACGGGATCACATCATTAGGAGAATGATGTGATGGACAAGACCCAATCCTAAGCCTAGCACAAAGATCATGTAGTTCGTATGCTAAAGCTTTTATAATGTCAAGTATCATTTCCTTAGACCATGAGATTGTGCAACTCCCGAATACCGTAGGAATGCTTTGGGTGTACCAAACGTCACAACGTAACTGGGTGGCTATAAAGGTGCACTACGGGTATCTCCGAAAGTGTCTGTTGGGTTGGCACAAATCGAGAATGGGATTTGTCACTCCGTATAACAGAGAGGTATCTCTGGGCCCACTCGGTAGGACATCATCATAATGTACACAATGTGACCAAGGGGTTGATCACGGGATGATGTGTTACGGAACGAGTAAAGAGACTTGCCGGTCACGAGATTGAACAAGGTATCAGGATACCGACGATCAAATCTCGGGAAAGTATAATACCGCTAGACAAAGGGAATTGTATACGGGATTGATCGAATCGTCGACATCGTGGTTCATCCGATGAGATCATCGTGGAACATGTGGAAGCCAACATGGGTATCTGGATCCCGCTGTTGGTTATTGACCGGAGAACGTCTCGGTCATCTCTGCATGGTTCCCGAACCCGTAGAGTCTACACACTTAAGGTTCGATGACGCTAGGGTTATAAAGGAAGTTTGTATGTGGTTACCGAATGTTGTTCGGAGTCCAGGATGAGATCCCGGACATCATGAGGAGTTCCGGAATGGTCCGGAGGTAAAGATTTATATATGGGAAGTCCTGTTTTGGTCACCGGAAAAGTTTCGGGTTTTATCGGTAACGTACCGGGACCACCGGGATGGGTCCCGGGGGTCCACCAAGTGGGGCCACCATCCCCAGAGGGCTGCATGGGCCAAGTGTAACGCCCGGATAATTAGTCTACAGTAAAACTCTTCTAATGATGCCATGTCATCTTTGTTACTATTGCTAATCAAGTGGTAGTTCAAAATCATTGCAAATTCAAAATATGAATTAGTGACAAACACCCTAAGTCTTCAAAAGTCAAAGCGAAAATGTTCGGGGGTTGCCAAATTTTGCACTGGTAATTATGGTGAAGCAAACACCTTTTTATAAAATGCCTAAATGCCCTAAAACTAAATAAAACAGAAAGGGAAAGTAAATAAAAGAAAGAAATTACAAAAAAACAAAAAAAGGGGGAAGCCCCCTGGACCAGGCAGCCCAACCCACCCGCACGGCCACCGCCCAACCCCCCTGGCCCGCAGCCAGCCTGGACGGCCCAGCCGGCCCAGCTCCCGCACCGCGTCCCCTTCCCCTGTTCCCTCGACCCGGGTCGGAACAGGGCGCGTCCTAGCCGAACCCCCCTCGCCGGTGACGAGACGAGGGGATAAGGTCGCCACGCCGCGCCCCCTCGGTCTCCCCTCCCCACTCGCCCCCACTCTCGCCTCGGCTCCTGCGCCACTCCCTCTCCCCTCCAGATCCACCTCGCTCTCCCCCTTGCTCCCCACCACGTCTGAGCGCTGCCATGGACCCGCCGCCGTGAATCGCGCGGCCACAGCCATCGCCTCGCCGCGCCTGCGAGTCCGTCGATGCCTCCATCTTCTTCCTCGTCCACCGGAGGCCTCAGCTGGAGCGGGGGAGCCCCGAATCACCGGATCCCCTTCGCCCTCATCTCCGACGGCCGCGTTCTTCACCAACTCCCGCGACACCCCCCCTGCTGCTACTAAACTACCACGGGCCATCTTGCGTGCCGCACGGTGAGCTCCCCATCTCCCGCCCATCTCCGTTAGCTCCCTCGCACGCCCTAGCTAGCTACCGCCACTCACCCGAGCGCCCCGCCGCGAATCTCGTCGCCGACGCGTTCCCGGTGACTAAATGGTCACGGGGCCGAGCCCTTTCTGCTCAGCGCGTCGCGTAGCTCCGCCCTAGCCTCCCCGTTAGCCCCGGAGCGCTCTGCCTCGCCATCTTCGCCTCACGCCCGAGCCACCTCGCCGCCGTCGAGCTCGTGGCGCTCGACTCCGGCCACCACAGCCTCCGCAGCCACCACCATTCGCTCCGCCGTCGTCTTGCGGTTCGAATGCGACCGGTCCCGCCCATTTTGGTGGCCTACAAACGAAACCGCCACTCACCCGAGCCCCGACGTCCGCCTCTCTGCTCGCCGGCGACAGCTCCGGCGACCTCAGGACGAACCACCACCACCACTAGATGCGCCTCTGCGCGCTAGTTCGAACGAGCCCAGGCGCGCATGGATCCGTGCCCTATGTGCAGTTTCCGGCGAACTCCGGCGGGCCTGCGCCGTGCTTTTGGTCGCCGGCGGCGGGAACCGCCCCTGCTAACCTAGCACCGCGGGTCCCGCTACCTGGGCCACTGACTGGTGGGCCCAGGGCCCCTTGTTGACCTGTTGACTGGGTCAACGTGCTGACTAGGCAGCCCAGTGGCACTGACATGCGGGCCCCATGCCATAAAAGAATAAAAACAAATAGATAAACTGCTAATTAATTAAATTAGTTAATTAAAACATTAATCTCTCACTGACTGCTAGGACCCACACACTAATTAACCCATTTAGTTAGTTTTAGAATTCTGTTAATGTCCCTGACAATGACATGTGGGTCCCACTGGACCCACCTGTCTGGTTTGACTTGTCAACTGACCAGTTGACCTGCTGACATCACTCTGATGTCATGCTAACGTCATCATTCACTGTTTTGGATAATGTTGGAATTAAATAACTAATTAAAATCAGAAAATGATTTAAATCTTTAGAAAATCATATCTTTTAATCCGTAACTCGGATGAAAATACTTTCTACATGAAAGTTGCTCAGAACGACGAGACAAATCCGGATACTCAGCCCGTTCGTCCGCCACGCGTCCCTAGCATAGCGAACACGCAACTTTCCCCCTACAGTTCACCGGTCCGAAAACGCGAAACACCGGGAATACTTTTCCGGATGTTTTCCCTCTTCGTCGGTATCACCTACTACCGCGATTGGGCACACCCAGCATCGTTACTTGTCATGTCACGCATCGATATGCATCTGTTTGCATTGTATTCATTGTTTCTTCCCCCTCTTCTCTCCGGTAGACTACGAGACCGATGCTGCTGCTGCCCAGTACGACTACGGAGTTGACGACCCCTCTCTCTTGCCAGAGCAATCAGGCAAGCCCCCCCCCCCTTGATCACCAGATATCGCCTATTCTTCTCTATACTGCTTGCATTAGAGTTGTGTAGCATGTTACTGTTCGGTTACTCCTATTCTGTTGCATAGCCTGTCATTGTTGCTACAGTCATTGATACCTTACCCGCAATCCTAAATGCTTAGTATAGGATGCTAGTTTATCATCATTGGCCCTACATTCTTGTCAGTCTGACTTGCTATACTATTGGGCCATGATCACTCGGGAGGTGATCATGGGTATATATTATACGCATATACATACTACAGATGGTGACTAAAGTCGGGTCCGCTCGAAGAGTACCCGCGAGTGATTCACGGATTGGGGGCTGAAAGGACCTTTGTCCCGATGGCCCTCTGTGTGGATCTTTGTGGCGGAGCGACAGGGCAGGTTGAGACCACCTAGGCGAGAGGTGGGCCTGGCCCTGGTCGGCGTCCGCGGTTGCTTCATAATAACACGCTTAACGAGATCTTGGTATTTGATCTGAGTCTCGCCATTTGGTCTATACGCACTAACCATCTACGCGGGAGTAGTTATTGGTATCCCGACATCGTGGTATCAGCCGAAGCCTTCTAGACGTCAGCGACTGAGCGGCGCGCGCCGGAGTGGAACGTAAGCCTGCTCTTGTATTAAGGGGGCTAGTTCTGCTTTCGGCCGCCCTCGCAACATGCAGGTGTGCAATGGGCGATGGGCCCAGACCCCTGCGCCATAGGAGTTAGACCGGCGCGCTGACCTCTCTGTTAGGCCTAGGTGGGGCTGCGACGTGTTGATGTTCCGAGGCCGAGAATGACCCAGGAAAGTGTGTCCGGCCAAATGGGATCGAGCGTGTTGGGTTATGTGGTGCACCCCTGCAGGGAAGTTTATCTATTCGAATAGCCGTGTCCCTCGGTAAAAGGACGACCCGGAGTTGTACCTTGACCTTATGACAACTAGAACCATATACTTAATAAAACACACCCTTCCAAGTGCCAGATACAACCCGGTGATCGCTCTCTAACAGGGCGACGAGGAGAGGATTGCCGGGTAGGATTATGCTATGCGATGCTACTGGAGATGCTACTTGGAGATGCTACTGGAGATGCTACTTGGAGATGCTACTTGGAGGACTTCAATCTACTCTCTTCTACATGCTGCAAGACAGAGGCTGCCAGAAGCGTAGTCTTCGACAAGATTAGCTATCCCCCTCTTATTCTGGCATTCTGCAGTTCAGTCCGCTGATATGGCCCTTTACACATATACCCATGCATATGTGGTGTAGCTCCTTGCTTGCGAGTACTTTGGATGAGTACTCACGGTTGCTTTCTCCCCCCTTTTCCCCCTTTCCTTTCTTTCTGGTTGCCGCAACAAGATGCTGGAGCCCAGGAGCCAGACGCCACCGTCAACGACGACTACTACACTGGAGGTGCCTACTACTACGTGCAGGCCGCTGACGACGACCATGAGTAGTTTAGGAGGATCCCAGGCAGGAGGCCTGCGCCTCTTTCAATCTGTATCCCAGTTTGTGCTAGCCTTCTTAAGGCAAACTTGTTTAACCTATGTCTGTACTTTGATATTGTTGCTTCCGCTGACTCGTCTAAGATCGAGCACTTGTATTCGAGCCCTCGCGGCCCCTGGATTGTATTATGATGCTTGTATGACTTATTTATGTTTTAGAGTTGTGTTGTCATATCTTCCCGTGAGTCCCTGATCTTGATCGTACACATTTGCGTGCATGATTAGTGTATGATTGAATCGGGGGTGTCACAAGTTGGTATCAGTGCCGACTGCCTGTAGGAATCCCCCTTCCATACTCCTTGGCCGAAGTCGAGTCTAGTCATTGCAACACTTTTACTAACATGGCTGTGTGCCTTACGGGCCCACGTCGCCATTGGGTGGTATTAGGATCTTTTACTCCTCGATCTTTACTCTGGGACTCTGAGCTCTCTTCTATTCGGGTTAAACTATTTTGCTAAAAACAAAACTAACTATAGGTTCTCGCAAGTACTTTCTCCCGGAGAGCCCCTTGTTACCGATGACCGCCTACTGCACCAGAAGATTCCGAAGATACTCTACGATGTGCTCTCGAGACTATGTGCCATTGCTTTTGCAATTCACTTCCATCGATAAATCCCTTTGGATAACTACTTACACCTATCGTTCATATTGTCATCCCCAGTTGCTCTTGTTATTACAAGATGTCCTGAAATACTCTTCGATATTCCGAGAATTCTTTATGCTTACTGCCCTGCAGTTCCTTGCTGCATGAATACCCCTACGCTTAATTACTCGCGCTTGCCGAGTATCTGTTTGTCCAAAGTTGTTCATGTGTTTCACAAAAATACATTCAAATACTACCTGATCTTCCGAAAATCCTGATTAGCCTATTGCTCTTGAAATTCTTGCTTACTTGCATTATGGTTAATCCCATAAATCTCGTAGTCTTAATGGCATCCCTTGTCATTATCATTTTGAGTCTGTTGACTCAATATGTTTGCGAATACACGCAATCATCATTGATCCTTATAAATTACCTTTCCGACTGAGCTCCCATTCTTTTAACTGGAATTGGTTCAAGACCAATCCAATTGCCGTTGATTGTACCCTAAGGCTATTCAACTTATCCATCCCTAATCAGAGCATTGCTTCTGATCCTTCGATTTGGATTCATAATTCCTTTGCATTCATGCTTCGAATTAGTCAAATGATTCTATAACCCGATGCATTTGCATTCTTTCTTCCTCTGGTTGGGTACCGATGCTCACATCAGCTCCGTTATGGACCGTTGGGTCCTTTGATGAATTATCATCCGACAGTGTCCTTCGTATCCAAAAAAAAAATCTCAAGAAGTTCTGATACATAATACCATTGATAAATCTTATTCTCTATTTTGGCCAACCATGCTCTGCTCTCGAGCTGGTGATGTTTACTATGAAGTTTGTGATATATGTTCCTATGATGCCCCGATGGGTTGAACCATTGCCTTACCTAATCTATGTAAGCCCGAAAGATTTCATGGGCCATACTCTTTTGGTATTTTGCTACATAAAATTTCAAGATCACAACTTCTTCGAAAATGCGAAGAGAATGGAAGGTTATGCATTGAGGAAGTGGGATTCGACCTTCAACCTTTGTGTTCATGCCCATGGACATGATGTGGGACCTACCATAGAAGCTTCTTGTTATAATAACTATTTCGTTGATATAATATCATCTGGTATCTGTGAATTGATCCTATGCAATCGTGGTTCCGACCCTATTTTCTCTTTGATCCCATTTTTCGGGCAAGTTGAAGCACTTGTCTTTTGCAAGTCGATACACCATTCCAACCTCTACCTTGATCTACCCTCGGGTATCTCAAGAATATCTAAGAACTGTGTTGCTTCTTATGAGTCCTCATCAGCTATTATTTCTCACTGATTCCAATTTTCTCGGGTTCTGGGTTGTCGTCAATCGAGAACACCGATTCCGCATTTCGGTTCGATAGCCCTACGTAATTTCCGTTGCTTACGCGTTTATTAATCCTTTAAGTCTTTCCTAGCTTGATCGGCTGTATCGTTATCATGCTAAATCTTAACTGTGCTACCTGGTCCTTCTTTCCGTAGCACAATTTTCGATGATGAGCTAAGCTTACGTCACTCTTCCTCGTCATATCATTTTGCCTTGAACAACAAGCTAGATTTCGAGTTTGTGTGGTACCCGTGGTTCCAATAACCGTTTGCTTCATCATTCCTATTGACTTGATGTCATCGCCGACCGATTACATCTTCATGAAATCTCTCGACAAGTGTGTCGTGATCATCATCAACCTTATGAGCTCTTCCAGGATATCAATTGAGTTCATGATGAGGAATACTATCCTTGCCCTCGATGGTTTGTGTTATCATCGACAACATTATTGCCTTCCCTCGAACACATACTTGTTCATGTTATGGAGCTCCTTGATATCCAGCTTATGTCCTATCATGGAGCACTATCGTATTTTATGTCAAGAATGTTGCGAGAAATTCACCACCCCTAAGAATTCTTGATACAAGTGATACTTATTACCATCACCACTAATCGGAATACCGACAAATGGACTGTGATGTGTAAATTCTAAACTTCTAGCAACCCTATTGCTTTGAAGTTATTGGTCTATAGTTTCATTTTATGTCTATGTCTTATTGAATCATCATTCAAACATTGATCGTGCTACCTAGCCCATATTTCGGGCGCACGTTTCAACCAATGTTTAACTATGTATGTTTTCCTCGAGCATACATCATTTTACCAGTTGATCTGACAAATGTTATCTCCTTGTTCACATAATGGTGGAAATCCATCTTTAGTTAACCTCGATGGATTGTCGCTGAGTCAATCAGTCATCTCCTCACCTCTCCTTGATTTAATGGTGAACCCCTATTCGGAACTCGCTTCCATAGTTCATTTCCCAAGAATCATATAATGTCATCTCGTCAATTGTGTTGCACCTCTTCTTCTCAGGCATCCTGAGTTTATGGTGTCCTGACACCATTCAGATTTGAAGCTTGTCAAATATGATGGTTAGAACATTTTCCAAGAGTCTTAGCATTGATCTTTATATAACCCCGTAAGGTGATGTCATGCCTAGCACACCTGACCGGAGGACCGAGTGTTATAGTTTCCTTTTTAACAAGGTTATCCATTCTTCCATGAGGAAACTATAAGACTTATTCTATAAGTTGTTTTCGATGGATCCTTTGTACCCAAAGCCGGACCTTTGCTTGAAGACCATGTCAATACTGTCTCGAAGCCTGTCTATGGCACTCCGATTTTCAACAGGAACATTTGAAGCCCAATGCTAAATGTTTCTTGCTCAATTATCCAAACACCGCTGTATGGATAATGTCATGAAAATTTCTCTCCCCTCACCTAGAGGCTTTTCTACCTTATATCCTGTCAAGGATATCATGCTCTGCTTGTCCTTGGGAAGGATATACCCCTGAAATATGTGTTTAAACACATTTTTCCTTTCCATTGTTTGTTTAAACTGATAATCATATTTTCCTTCCATTGGTTGGTTTAATGTTTCTTGTGACCTATATGATCTAAGCAGTAATATTCTCCTTCTTATGTAAACACCTCGGTGTACAACTCTGTCAGCAAGACCCTGTTACCATTGTTGATGACATTTCGGTAACCACCGATGGACGAGAACTTTGCCTATTGGTCCGCATCGTTCAACGAGCAGGAAAATGGTTCTCTTCGTTCCTCGCCCTTGGTATCGACGTTGTTGCTGACATAATTGACATGCTACCCTCTGACATGCCTTTCTTGCATGACCATGTAAGATGTCAACGTCCTTCATACCTTTAACCAACATGGTGGGCCCATAACCCACAGTTCCACAGGATCGAAACTTGACTCTCCTACACCCCCTGTTCCCAAGGTTCTTCCTCGCGTGTGGCCTCGTATGTAATTCACGAGCCGCCTTCCGAGAGATCATCAAATCTGTTACCGGATGCAATACTTAGTCCCGATTGCCTTGAGCCCCTTTCAAGCCCTGTTCAGGCATCAAACGGTTGCCTGCTCGCTCGAAACTTCCATGAAACCTCATTACTTGCTCTCGATATTTACTTAAGTTTTAGTTCGAGAGTTACTTTCCGCCACCTTCCCCGATGTTAGCTACTAGGTAGCAACCTTGTAGAGGTCTGGCCTTTTGAAGCTACCCCTTACCCTTTTCGTAAGTACGATGGAGATCCCGAAGAAAGGACGTCGACTTCATCATGATGACCTGCAGCAGAGAAATGAAGACATCAACATAGTGGATCTACCTCTTCGAGGAGAGTAACCAAGACCAAGAAGGATCGTTAGAATTTCGTAACCTAGTCTTTCCCCTTACTCACCTCCTATTCTTGGGACGAGATTTGTTGTAGTGGAGGAGATTTGTAACGCCCGGATAATTAGGCTACAGTAAAACTCTTCTAATGATGCCATGTCATCTGTGTTACTGTTGCTAATCAAGTGGTAGTTCAAAATCATTGCAAATTCAAAATATGAATTAGTGACAAACACCCTAAGTTTTCAAAAGTCAAAGCGAAAATGTTCGGGGGTTGCCAAATTTTGCACTGGTAATTATGGTGAAGCAAACACCTTTTTATAAAATGCCTAAATGCCCTAAAACTAAATAAAACAGAAAGGGAAAGTAAATAAAAGAAAGAAATTACAAAAAAACAAAAAAAGGGGGGGAAGCCCCTTGGACCAGGCAGCCCAACCCACCCGCACGGCCACCGCCCAACCCCCTGGCCCACAGCCAGCCTGGCCGGCCCAGCCGGCCCAGCTCCCGCACCGCATCCCCTTCCCCTGTTCCCCCGACCCGGGTCGAAACAGGGCGCGTCCTAGCCGAACCCCCCTCGCCGGCGACGAGACGAGGGGATAAGGTCACCACGCCGCGCCCCCTCGGTCTCCCCTCCCCACTCGCCCCCACTCTCGCCTCGGCTCCTGCGCAACTCCCTCTCCCCTCCAGATCCACCTCGCTCTCCCCCTTGCTCCCCACCACGTCCGAGCGCTGCCATGGACCCGCCGCCGTGAATCGCGCGGCCACAGTCATCGCCTCGCCGCGCCTGCGAGTCTGTTGATGCCTCCATCTTCTTCCTCGTCCACCGGAGGCCTCAGATGGAGCGGGGGAGCCCCAAATCACCGGATCCCCTTCGCCCTCATCTCCGGCGGCCGCGTTCTTCACCAACTCGGGCGACACCCCCCTGCTGCTACTAAACTACCACGGGCCATCTTGCGTGCCGCACGGTGAGCTCCCCATCTCCCGCCCATCTCCATTAGCTCCCTCGCATGCCCTAGCTAGCTACCGCCACTCACCCGAGCGCCCCGCCACGGATCTCGTCGCCGACGCGTTCCCGGTGACCAAATGGTCACGGGGCCGAGCCCTTTGTGCTCACCGCGTCGCGTAGCTCCGCCCTAGCCTCCCCGTTAGCCCCGGAGCGCTCTGCCACGCCGTCTTCGCCTCACGCCCGAATCACCTCGCCGCCGTCGACCCCGCGGCGCTCGACTCCGGCCACCACAGTCTCCGCAGCCACCACCATTCGCTCCACCGTCGTCTTGCGGTTCGAATACGACCAGTCCCGTCGTCGGCCTGCAAACGAAACCGCCACTCACCCGAGCCCCGACTTCCGCCTCTCTGCTCGCCGGCGACAGCTCCGGCGAACTCGGGACGAACCACCACCACCACTAGACGCGCCTCTGCGCGCTAGTTCGAACGAGCCCAGGTGCGCACGGATCCGTGCCCTATGTGCAGTTTCCGGCGAACTCCGACAGGCCTGCGCCGTGCTTTTGGTCGCCGGTAGCGGGAACCGCCCCTGCTGACCTGGCACCGCGGGTCCCGCCACCTGGGCCACTGACTGGTGGGCCCAGGGCCCCCTGTTGACCTGTTGACTGGGTCAACGTGCTGACTAGGCAGCCCAGTGGCACTGACATGCGGGCCCCATGCCATAAAAGAATAAAAACAAGTAGATAAACTGCTAATTAATTAAATTAGTTAATTAAAACATTAATCTCTCACTGACTACTAGGAACCACACACTAATTAACCCATTTAGTTAGTTTTAGAATTCTGTTAATGTCCCTAACAATGACATGTGGGTCCCACTGGACCCACCTGTCTGGTTTGACTGGTCAACTGACCAGTTGACCTGCTGACATCACTCTGATGTCATGCTGACGTCATCATTCACTGTTTTGGATAATGTTGGAATTAAATAACTAATTAAAATCAGAAAATGATTTAAATCTTTAGAAAATCATATCTTTTAATCCCTAACTCGGATGAAAATACTTTCTACATGAAAGTTGCTCAGAACGACGAGACGAATCCGGATACACAGCCAGTTCGTCCGCCACGCATCCCTAGCATAGCGAACACGCAACTTTCCCCCTCCGGTTCACCGGTCCGAAAACGCGAAACACCGGGAATACTTTCCCGGATGTTTTCCCTCTTCGTCGGTATTACCTACTACCGCGATTGGGCATACCCATCATCGTTACTTGTCATGTCATTCATCGATATGCATCTGTTTGCATTGTATTCATTGTTTCTTCCCCCTCTTCTCTCCGGTAGACTACGAGACCGATGCTGCTGCTGCCCAGTACGACTACGGAGTTGACGACCCCTCTCTCTTGCCAGAGCAATCAGGCAAGCCCCCCCTTGATCACCAGACATCGCCTATTCTTCTCTATACTACTTGCATTAGAGTAGTGTAGCATGTTACTGTTCGGTTACTCCTATTCTGTTGCATAGCATGTCATTGTTGCTACAGTCATTGATACCTTACCCGCAATCCTAAATCCTTAGTATAGGATGCTAGTTTATCATCATTGGCCCTACATTCTTGTCAGTCTGCCTTGCTATACTATTGGGCCGTGATCACTCGGGAGATCATCATGGGTATATACTATACATATATACATACTACAGATGGTGACTAAAGTCGGGTCCGCTCGAAGAGTACCCGCGAGTGATTCATGGATTGGGGGCTGAAAGGACCTTTGTCCCGACGGCCCTCTGTGTGGATCTTTGTGGCGGAGCGACAGGGCAGGTTGAGACCACCTAGGCGAGAGGTGGGCCTGCCCTGGTCGGCGTCCGCGGTTGCTTCATAATAACACGCTTAACGAGATCTTGGTATTTGATCTGAGTCTGGCCATTTGGTCTATACGCACTAACCATCTACGCAGGAGTAGTTATGGGTATCCCGACGTCGTGGTATCAGCCAAAGCCTTCTAGACCAGCGACTGAGCGGTGCGCGCCGGATTGGAACATAAGCCTGCTCTTGTATTAAGGGGGCTAGTTCCGCTTTTGGCCGCCCTCGCAACGTGCAGGTGTGCAATGGGCGATGGGCCCAGACCCCTGCGCCATAGGAGTTAGACCGGCGTGCTGACCTCTCTGTTAGGCCTAGGTGGGGCTGCGACGTGTTGATCTTCCGAGGCCGGGCATGACCCAGGAAAGTGTGTCCGACCAAATGGGATCCAGCGTGTTGGGTTATGTGGTGCACCCCTGCAGGGAAGTTTATCTATTCGAATAGTCGTGTCCCTCGGTAAAAGGACGACCCGGAGTTGTACCTTGACCTTATGACAACTAGAACCAGATACTTAATAAAACACACCCTTCTAAGTGCCAGATACAACCCGGTGATCGCTCTCTAACAGGGCGACGAGGAGAGGATTGCCGGGTAGGATTATGCTATGCGATGCTACTGGAGATGCTACTTGGAGATGCTACTGGAGATGCTACTTGGAGGACTTCAATCTACTCTCTTCTACATGCTACAAGATGGAGGCTGCCAGAAGCGTAGTCTTCGACAGGATTAGCTATCCCCCTCTTATTCTGGCATTCTGCAGTTCAGTCCACTGATATTGCCCTTTACACATATACCCATGCATATGTAGTGTAGCTCCTTGCTTGCGAGTACTTTGGATGAGTACTCACGGTTGCTTTCTCCCCCCTTTTCCCCCTTTCCTTTCTTTCTGGTTGTCGCAACCAGATGCTGGAGCCCGGGAGCCAGACGCCACCGTCGATGACGACTACTACACTGGAGGTGCCTACAACTACGTGCAGGCCGCCGCCGACGACCAGGAGTAGTTTAGGAGGATCCCAGGCAGGAGGCCTACGCCTCTTTCGATCTGTATCCCAGTTTGTGCTAGCCTTCTTAAGGCAAACTTGTTTAACCTATGTCTGTACTCAGATATTGTTGCTTCCGCTGACTCGTCTATGATCGAGCACTTGTATTCGAGCCCTCGCGGCCCCTGGCTTGTATTATGATGCTTGTATGACTTATTTATGTTTCAGAGTTGTGTTGTGATATCTTCCCGTGAGTCCCTGATCTTGATCGTACACATTTGCGTGCATGATTAATGTACGATTATATCGGGGGCGTCACACCAAGTGTGGTAGGGGACCAGCCCTAGGTGTGCTGGTGCGCCCCCCCACAAGGGCCCAAGGCGCCTAGGGTTTGGGGAGGGGGCGCACCCACCTAACTTGGGGCGCAAGTTTCCCCTCTCCCACCCCCTTGGCCGCACCCTAGATGGGTTTTTGGCTGCCGCCATCCCTAGGGAGGGAACCCTAGAGGGGGCGCAGCACCCTCCCTCTCCCCTATATATACTTGAGGACTTTGGGGCTGCCAACACAATGAGTTTTGACCTCTCCCTGGCGCAGCCCTACCTCTCTCCCTCCTCCTCTCCCGTGGTGCTTGGCGAAGCTCTGTAGGATTGCCACGCTCCTCCATCACCACCACGCCGTTGTGCTGCTTCTGGATGGAGTCTTCCTCAACCTATCCCTCTCTCCTTGCTGGATCAAGGCATGGGAGACGTCACCGGGCTGCACGTGTCTTGACCGCGGAGGTGCCGTCCGTTCGGCACTAGGATCTGCGGTGATTTGGATCACGACGAGTATGACTCCTTCAACCCTGTTCTCTTGAATGCTTCCGTTTAGCGATCTACAAGGGTATGTAGATGCACTCTCCTCTCTCTCGTTGCTAGTTTCTCCATAGATAGATCTTGGTGACTCGTAGGAAAATTTTGAATTTCTGCTATGTTCCCCAACATCCTAAGGCCCATATAGAAGGCCAACGGATCCTATGGCCCGTATAGAAGGCCAATGGATCATACGGCCAGAAGAAGGCCCATGGATCATACGGACTGCAAGAGGCCCATGGTTACAACAGTCCGTGTGTTGCCATGATTATTTTGGCCTAGTTACCAAAAATAGGCTATTGTGGCCACAAGAAAAACACAGAAAAAGAACTGAAGTGACTACAAGCAAACAACTAAACAAGACAATAAGGAAATAAATAAGCAATCACTTAACGCTAGCCTATTACCACTATTACACATATTACATCCACTGGGCATCAAAGTTTGCCACCAGTAAAAATATAGGGAACAAAGCAGCATATTACGTACCCTGGCCGTCAAAATTGGCCAACAGTTCAAATAAATGTGGCAGCAAAACAAGAGCATAACTGAAACAACTTCAGAAGAGCTCAAGAAACGTTATCCTGGGTATCCACCATGCTAGCAATAAGCTTAGCAAGCTTATTAGCTTTGTCCTGTTTGGCGCTAAAATCCTACAACGCTTGCTGTTGCACCAGAAAGTATGCATCTGAATGCTCCAGGGACATCTGCAGTCCTTCCGCTTCTTGTCGCAGCACAACTGATCGATGTCTTTCAGCTTGTAGTTGAGACTCAAGAAACCGAATTGATTTAGACAGTGAGTTTGAATAGCTTGTGCAAGCGGTACTGGCGAGTAACTCAAACACTAAACCAAGACAGGACTTTGGGGTTGTCTCGCTGTCTTCAAGATAGTCTTCCTTAGCTGTTTTATCAGCTTTGTTGGAGACCAACAAGGATGTGTCACTATCCTAAACCTTATCTACATTACTTCATTTACCATTGCTTAATAAGGCACTCTTCCCCAATATTCTTTCAGCATTCTAAAAGAAGAAACAAGCAGACACATAACAAGTTTAGCATGTACTAGTATATGAAACTCATTTCGGTCAACCAGTTCATTAGTAAGGTGGACAGGATTAAACTACCAAGTCTTCTATTGCCAAGTACTAGTACATAATAAAAGCATCAAACAAGCATATATCTATGTCCTATGGTCACTGCATTGTCTTGCCAAATCAAAATAGAGACACGGTTCAAATCATATCAGTTCAAGACAAAGCAGCAGTGAAGGAATACAAAGCGTGGGAAACTACACGGCACAACAAGATTTCAGATGGGTACCACGGGTCTACGTGTACAACAACACTATTGGCTCTGTTGTGATACTAGTAATGTGCATAATATGAAAGTCAACTGTATACACAATTGAAATTGAAATCAACAGAGCTATTGATGAGAGCAAACCTGTTAAAGAAACATGCGTGAACATACCTGCTGTGCCATTGGAGTTTCGATTGGATCCTTCAATTTAAAAATAAGTTTGTATGAGTAAATACAGTGATACAAGAGTAAAGAAATCATAGTGAAAAAAGGCGTGCCTAAGCGAGCGCTTAAGCACGCCTAGGCTCTAGGCGTTGGCAAACGCATTGCGCATAACTACGCTTAATCTCTGCATAAGTGCGCACACGCATGCGCTTTGATGAGTAAAGCGCAAGGCGGTGGCAAAACGCACAATTAACGCCTAGCACTTTTTTGAACTATGATAGCAATGGAATCTTAAATTAGAACAATTGTTCTTCAGGTTTAGGCACTTGTTCTACATGAATAGAGAACGGTAAGATGTAAGAATATAATACTTAAAAATAGAAAATGAGCTCATAGACCTTACCATATTTTTGGTTCGGGACCAGTACAGAACAAGGCATTCCCAGTCATCGTCCAGTAAATGTGTCTCAGGAGAACGTAAGGGAATTTGATGAGTTTCTTTGCTTGTGAAGTTCGTTTTCTTCAGGTAATTCCGATACTGCCACCAAGCATTCTTGAAGATAGCAGAGGTATTAGCACAGGTTTCCTCATCCTGAGTTTCCAAATTGGTCCTTCTCTATAGAGAAAAATGGGAAAATTTGTTGTATTATAACCACCATGGAGGTAGGATATATGGGACGAAGCAAAGTAATTGCCATGAATGACATTACTTACACACAACTCCTGGACAAACACCTACAACTGGCATTTTCCTTCATCTTCAGTATAATATTTTCAAGATAGGAAGATACGCACATACAATTTCACAACATCAAATGCGATAGATGCTAAACTACGACTAGCTAGTTGTGCTTCCTCCACAGGAATAGGCGTACTAACTGGTGGAGTTGGGGTTCGCCGTGATAGTACTGGCCCTTTGGGCACTGGAGCTGCCTTACTAACTGCTCTTGTTTGGGAGCTCTGTGGTGGAGATGGTGTTGTCTCAACAGGAAGTGGGTTACTATTGGCTGGGGTTGGGGTTAGATTGGATGAAGTTGGTTCTCTGTCCATCGTAGTAGGGGTACAATCTGCGAGAGTTTGGGTTATGTGTGGTAGGGCTCGTTCTTGTGCATGTACAACTGGGGTGCTATCTCCACCAAGAGGTAGCACTGTTTTATTTGAAGACCGTGTTTTTAGTCCGCTAGATACTGGCATCACCCGCTCCAATTCAGATGGGTGATAAACAGGAAACATAGTTGAATGTACAGCCATTGTATGAGAGACAGATGCAATAGATAGTGTGGAAAAAAGAGGGCATGAAATAGTTGACATGTACATTGTTTAACTAAAATGGATAGCATGACATAATTTCACATATATGATGTCTATCTAAACTCGATAGCATGGCATAACATAATTCAAAGATATGATGAATAACTAAACAGGATCGCATGCCATAATTCACCTACATGTTATCTAAGTAATCAGGATCGCATCATTTAATTCACATATGTGATTTATATGCTAAATAGAGGGCATTCGATGTGATGTCTGAACTAAGAACATGGTGTTGAATATTGTGTATATGATGTCTAAACTATGCAATGCAAGACACCATATGCATGATATGAGCAGTATAACCTTGTCAAGTTAGGGCATAAACCTCAGTGGGGGAATAGGACTGGTCATCTGCCTCTGAATCCATCTCTGAGGAGCTATCGGGACCAAACAAGAGATCTGCTTCGACAGGTAGCACTGTCTGCTCTGAAGGCCTTGTTTTCACTCCAAATTTTTCCATCTCCCACCCAAATGGCTGATCCACAGGAAGAGTTGTTTAATGTACAAACATTGTCGAGAAATGGAAATGTAATGAAGAAAAGGATGGGGAAGGTATCATTCAAATATATGATGCCTGGTTAAACAGGATGGCATTGCACATTTCACATATATTATGGCTGGCTAAAAGGCATGATACTGCATAATTCCCATATATGATATAGAAACTAAACATGTGGCATTACAGAACATGTCTAAACTAAGCAGATGACATATATGATGTCAAAAGTAGGCACTGCAAGGCAACATATGCATGATATGACTAACATCATCATGCCAAGGTAGAGCAAACACCTTGAGCGGTAAATAGGAGTGGTCAGTAGCGTCTAAATCTGCCTCAGAACAGATATCTTCCTCTGGATTACAATCTGGAGAGGGTTGGGGAGGGTTTTCCATTGAACCCACCATGGAGCGATGTCTGCATGACATTGTATTGCCGTGCAAAACGCTTCTCTTTTCTCTATATGTTCAGCATGACTGTGTACAATATCTGACATGCATACAAAAAAATATGGTGAGATTATGTAAGGAGAGCATGCAGAAATTTAGAGTGATGGTAACAACCAGTGGATGGATCCAAAAACAATGATAGCAGGCTAATGATTGCTTTAATTTAATAAAAAGACAGATGATGATTGCTTTACTATTTGTTTCCCACCCAAGATGAAAAACATAGGCATACCCTAGGTGAACCAGATATTAGACAGACATACTATTCATTGCTGCATCGATATGTGCCCCACAACTAATTTAGATCTCAAGTTTGAACATTAATTTGGACCTGACTTGGGAGTCCAAGAGCTGAACAGGATGATAAAGTAGCAGGTAATTTTATGCAATACATAACATAAGTAGAAACAAAAGAGTGCGACCTCTCTTGTGGACCCGTGTACTCCTCAGGTTCATCTGCTGAGTCGATGATGGTGATGCCGTTGCGGTGGGTGCTAGCGGCAGGGAAGGAGATCTGAGGCGGCGAAAGACGGTCAGGAATTGTGATGTCTAGTTTGGTGGATGCCTCTATCGATGGAGCAGCTCAGGTGAGGTGGACGACGTCGCGGCAGGAGCAGGACAAACCACACAAAGTTCCCTTCGACACCTACCTGTAACTGAAGTAATTTTGTAAGGGCTCATTTGGCTTGCATGATTCTTAAAATGCAGGGATAGGAAAAACACCGGAATAGGATAGGAATGCACATGGTAAATAGAGCATTTGTAAACACAGGATTTCTGTCAACTTGGGTGTTTGGTTTACAGGAATTGGAAGAGCAGAGGAATGCAAAGAAACATGGCGAAAATAAAGTGAAACCATATGAAAGCGTGTACAGGTAGAATGTTATTCTGCCACTAATGCACTTGGTCTTGTTTTCATGCATAGGATTTTGAAAAGTAGGTCCACGTGGATGTTTTGCTTCATTCCTTTCTACAAAATGCATGAATAATTGAATAGTAGAGTGCCATTGGAAAATTCCCTATCGCTATGTTTTTCCGTCGAACCAAAATAGCCCTAATGGATCGACGTGAATGTGTAGTAATAAGTGATGCAACAAGTGTACAACCTCTTTGCCATAGTCGTGTCGACCTCTTCATCATTGGGTTGGTCGCTGAAGCAGTTGAGGCGGAGGTGGCTGTCGGAGGTGTGGAGGAAGATCTGAGGAATCTGTAGACAGCGTCCAGGGCACTGCTCTGTTGTGATAGATCGTTCTATCGTTGGAGCAGCTCCGGTGAGCCGTAAGACGTCAAGGCCAAAGCAGCACAAGACAGACATCATCAATCTCAAGTGGGATTCTAATAGCATCTCCAATAGATGATGTAAAATAGATGTAAAATTCACATCACCAAAAACCACCTGACTACAACAGATGAGGTAAAACTGTTGACTCTGAACTTAACTGTCGAAACTGAAATTTACTGTGGAATCTGAATGCTACTGTCAAAACTGAACGCAATGGTAGTAGAGAGGCACTTGACATGTAGTTTAGGTAGGGCCTGCAGTTCATCTTCAACCTGCACCCCCCTGAGCCACCAGCCACCACCGGCCGAACCGCCGGCCCAAGCGCCGCCTCGCCGCCCCGAAATAACTCCCCACCGCCGCCCCGGCCAGCCCTCTAGGCCCCCGGCCCCCCCATCATGAACCCTAAGATAGATAGTGGGGTACCTCTCAGGCGAGCCCCCGTCCCCGCTGCGGGTGGTTCTTCCTTAACTCCGGCGAGCCCCCCAAACCCTGAAAATTGACTGACCCAAAAGTCAATTCAGTCGACTGAAGTGTGGCTAAATCGAAGCAGAGCAGCAACACGAGTGAGGGGGAGAGCAGCAGCAGCTGGGCGAGCGAGCGATCGAACGAGAGTCAGAGCAGCACCAGTAGCGTGAGCGAGCGAGCAAGAGCCGGAGAAGCAGCAGCAGATCCGGCTGGTATGGACGCGCCGCCAAAGGGGCCTCGCACTTGGGGAGAGCCACTGTGGAGATGTCGCCCGCGGCGCTGGCTTCAAGGTAGCTGCTCCATGGGGGTGTGGGATGGAGCACCGTTGGCACCGGGAGGTCGAGTAAAGGAGAAGGTTCGATGCAATGAGTGTACAACCTTTTTGGTGGCGCCGATTAGGCCTCGACTTTGTCCGAGGAGTTGGAGAGGATGCTGCGGTTCTAGTGGAGCAGGTTAAAGCGGCGCTGTGGGGATGGAGCAGCCACGATAGACGAGGCGATCATCGGAGCAGCTCCTTGGAGGTGGAGGACGGGGCGGCTGAATCGGAGGGACGACGAGATGGACGACGGATCCTCATCCGGGGAGGTGGACGTGGGACGTCGAGCTGTTGCGGTGGACGACGTCGTCGGGGAAGAGGCTCTGGCTAGGAAGCGGTGAGGTGGCTGACGGAGGAGGGTGGGGTTTCGTGGCTGGAGCGGAGAGGTTATGGCGGCCTGAGATTTCGAATGGCGAAAAGGGGGCGATGGTAGGGGGTGAAGCATGACTTAGGGACATGCTTGTAAAAAATGTAGGGTGTGTTACAAAAGTACCCCCCATCGATTTTAACTAGTGGCCCTTTCGGCTTAGGGTTAGAAGGGGGATTTCACGTGTCGGGATTTGGCAGCTGGAGGGAGTTTTCGGGCGCGTTGTAATTTCGGGATACCAAGGCGCGAGTTGTGAAGGCGCCAGTTTTGGGAGCACGATATCTGAATTTTTGGGATATAACAAGACGCGGGTTGAATTTTAGGGACAAGCCTAACATGTAGTAATATTGTACTTGTATGTACCAAATCAATTCGGACTTCCCTCAACCAAAAAGTAAATGAAAAAAATAAAACTATTCACACCACACAAAGAGAGAGTCTTTCCCCGTTTTACTATACAAATGTTATTCAAAGCTACTCCCTCCTTCCATAGGGCCTAATGCGTTTTTCGATGCTAACTTTGACCAAATATTAGAACAATAATATATGACATGCAACTTACACAAAGCACACCATTAAATTCGTTTGTGAAAAGGTTCTTTTAATGATATAATTTTCACATTGTGCATGTCATGTACTATTAATCTTGTCAATAGTCAAAGGCGGTCCTAAAAATCTCATTACGCCCTGTATAATGGAAGGAGGGAGTATGAATCCATGTTATGTCCGATTAAATTTTTTCGCTTGCTGTATAATGCATGTAACCAACTCATACCAACATTTTAGTGCATTCCAAATGTCTATACTACCGTTGCAATTCGAACTAAATTTGAATTCGTTTCACTATTTCAATAAGAATCTACAATCATGATTGTGGACAACTTCAACCATCATTCGTGTATTACCTTAATAACACACCACATGATTACTATAGAGATAGATATGAACTATGTGTACTACATGAACTCGAATTCTATTTTTTGAATACACTTGATGTTGATTCCAAATAATAGTACATTTGATGTACTAACTATATATTCATAATCTAAACCATGTTCCATACGTACAACGTGTTTATCACACAAAGTATAGTGCCCCGCCCCCTACATTATGACAAGTATTTAGACCTGAGTTGCAAAAGCCACACATTAGCCCAAATTATAATCAATGTTCTACATTATGATATCTTCTTCAAGTATCCGTATCCACATTTTTATAATGAATTATGATCTTTGTTCGTCTTTTACACCTTCACGATCCTCTTCTATTTGTAGCTAGCTAGCACTAACTTTCTATCGTGCATGCACACGCCCGCCCCCCTCTCACCCACCCTTAGCATCCCCTCCATCGCGCACGTTCATTATTTCTCTTTAGGTCGTCCACCCGCGGTGTGTGTAGGCCCCCGGCTCCTTCTTTTCGGCACACACCGGTCGATATACCTCTCCAGCCAAGTGTGCCTACAACAAACACATATATACTTCCCCTCTTCTCCTCTCACCGTCCATGCCCCCTATGTCCAATACGATTCCATGCAGGTGCACACTCCCGCCCCTCTTTTCATTGATCACATACTCGCACACTCCTCCCCCCTCGACATGGTAGGCCTCTCGCACCACCTCCTGGCCGCACCATCTCCCCCCTATCTGTCTCTCCGGACCTTATTTTCTTCTAACACATGCGGGCGTGTATATGAACTGATCTCCCTACGTATAGCCAGTGTCAGGACCCCGACTCGATGTCACATCGATCTAGCTTGTAACACCTCATATCACTTTGCGGCCTCACGCACGGTAACCCCACGGGTGTCGCCTTACCTTTGCCCGGGACCGTTTGCGCCTTTTGGCTCACGTATATGATAGTGTCGCTAGCATCCATATGATAAAGAGCCCGGGCTGACATGACTAGTCGTAAACCCAAAGTGGCATAGTCTTACAGGGACAGGCATCCATGACCCAGCAACGAACGTGTCGGTCATCAGCAAGTGGGTCCGGGCTGTAGCACTGGGCTAGCAGTACTCCGGTAAACCGGGCTGTAGCGGGCTAACAGGACTCCGGTACTCAATGCGTGACATTTCCCCGAAGGGACAGACACAGGAACGAAGAAGGACACATGCCGGCCAGCCTAAGTGTTCCCGAGCAGTAGCAAGCTACCATGGCTCAGAGGTAACACTAGGAGACATTTCCCGGTAAGAGAGGCTACTAAGGATAAACAACTAGATAGTCAGATCCCACACATACCAAGCATTTCAAACATACACACAATATGCTCGATATGTGCAAATACAACAAGGCATCACAACATGACTCTATGACATAAGTACTTTATTTAAGGCTCAGAGAGCCATACATAACATACACAAAGGTACGGGTCACACGACCCAGCATTCAAGTCATACAGTCATACAAACCAGCAGCGGAAGTAACTTGTCTGAGTAGAGACAACTAGTAAAATAAAAGAGGCTTGGAAAGCCTAGCTATACTACGAGGTCCTTCACAAGCTCAGGATCACCACCTGGGCCTTAGCCTACTCATTGATGTCAACGTCTACGTAGAACCCATCAGAAGGGGTTGCAGCGTCTTCTGTAAAAATGTAAATTATAGCAACATGAGTACAAAGGTACTCAGCAAGACTTACATCAGATCCTACATACATGCATATTATCAAGAAGGGTTGGTGGAGTTGTTGCAGCAAGCCAACTTTGACTCTTGGCTAGGCTAACCTACGAGACTCCAACTCGAAATGGTTTTGTGCACACGAGTCCACTACTCACCAATTCAATACACTACCGAGGATCCACCTCTGTCTTCCTACGGAAGACCCATCCTCGGCACTCACACTTATCTTGAGGCTTTTAGTAGTTTCCATTTACTTGTCTATGAACTGTATAGGCAACCAAGTAGTCCTTTACCGTGGACGCGGCTATTCGAATAGATCAAGATAACCCTGCAGGGGTGTACTTCTTCATACACGCTCTCACCACTTACCGTCGTTTACACGACATGTACTCGGCAACCTTCAAGCGGAAGCCCAACGTGGGTGTCGGCCACGACCTACCTAACCACCTAAGCCTCCAGTCCAGGTTTATCGCCTATCCAGGTTCCATCCGTAGGGAGTCCGGCCGAGGTTTCCCATACGGCCCCGAACGATGTGAACAGGGTTCCCGAGATACCTAACGGGTATTCGGTACACCCGGCCACGTACCTACCGCATCACAGCCCACCCCTACGGTCAGCGCTGTCCATGGCCTACAGTAGGCTACAAACACCAGAAACTACATGCAACTCCTGGACGGAGAACTAGGGTGAATAAGAAGCCGAGAGGGTCCATTGGTTTCGGGCCCAATGCATGGTAGTAGCTGATTCTTAAATCACACATACAGATCTCAGTGCTTAAGGTCGGCTTCAATAAAACAACCCACCATGTACTCCTACATGGCCTCTCATTGATACCTTTACCAAATCGTGTTCACCACACCACTCTTATTACCGACAAAATCATTTCACTCTAGCCCATCACCCAGATGAACCAGACCTGACACGACTCTAAGCATAGCAGGCATAGCAAGGTAAGAACAACACATACATATGGCTCGATCAACTCCTACACATGCTAGTGGGTTTCATCTAGTTACTGTGGCAATGACAGGTCATGCAGAGGAAGTGGGTTCAACTACCGTAACACACAGCAGTTTGAAACGCTTTGTCTTAATGCAGTAAAAGAGAGCAGGAGCGAGAACATGGGATTGTATCGATATGATCAAATGGTTGGTTGCTTGCCTGATGGTTCGATGCACTGATACGGTTCTTCCTTAGGGTAATCACGATACTCCTCGGAGGCAGATCCTGCCGCAAAGAACACCGATACACAACCATCACCAAACAATGTGCAACAATATGATGTATGCATGAAACATAGCAATATGAGTGTGTTGGGCTAATGCAGCTAAGACCAGAAGGGTTTGAACCAATTTGAATCAAAGATTCAAATTTCAAACTCAAACATGGCCCTTTAAAGTGTTTTTCCTTGTTCTGCATTAAACATCAAGTTAACTTGTTTAATCATGCATGAAAATAGTACAGATGGATAGATTGGATTTTTCCGATCATTTTTCATATATAATTTGTCTGATTTGGAATTACAGAATAAAAGTTATGAATTTTTGAAGTTTAAATTATATTCGGGAATTTCCTATATTAGAATAATTCCAGAAAATCAATTATTGCGTCAGCCTGACGTCAGTGTGACGTCAGCAGGTCAACGGAACACGTCCGGGTCAAACTTGACAGTGGGTCCCGCATGTCAGGGTGATTAAATTAATTAAAGCTTAATTAAAACTAAACCTGTTTAATTAACAGGGCTGGGCCCCACCTGTCATTGACTCAGGGGAGTCAACCAGGGCCCACCCGTGGTCAAACCCAGGTCGGTTGCACCGGCGTTTAGCCGCCGGCGAGCCCGACGCGGCGGCGGAAGTGGTTTTGGCCGTTTCGGCCACCAAATGGGTCGCGAAGACCACCGGAGTGGAGCTGAGGACAAGCCGCAGCTCTTGGTGGAGTCCGTTGGAGTCGGGGTGGCTGGAGTTGGCGCCGGCGACGACTTTGGCGGCCACCGGGGTTCGGCCGAAGACGAACTTGACGCTAGAGGGGACGGTGAGGCTCGGGGAGTGGCTAGCTAGGTGCTAAGTGACACGGTGACCATGAAGGACACCGTGGAGTGGTCGGAGGGTAACCGGGAGCACGTCGGCGACGAGCTCCACGGCGGTGGGTGCGGTTGAGCTCCGGGAGGTCGCTACATGGCTCGGGAGCAAGAACGGAAGGAAGGGGAAGATGGCTAAGCTCACAGTGAGTGCGACGAAGCCCTTGGTGTGGCCGGAGATGGACCGGAGCGACGACGGCGTTGAAGGGGATCTCCGGCGACGGCGGTTCGGGCGAGGTCGTTGCGGTGGACTCAGGCGTTGCGAGCGCTCGGGGCTCGGCTTCCTCGATGGAGTGGACAGCGGCGGAGCTCCTGGACACGATGAGAGGACGCACGGGTGGCGAGGAGCACGGCTACGACGAAGGCACGGCGATGGTGGCGTCGGTCATGGCGGGGGAGCGTGAGGGGGAGGAG